>NC_132782.1:50849672-51449672 GCF_048418805.1 Vulpes vulpes
GGCACGCCCCGGTCCCGCAGGCAGGCCCCCCGCACCCTGTCCCGCAGGCAGGACCCCTCCGCACCCTGTCCCGCAGGCAGGACCCCCCCCCCCCGCATCCTGTCCCGCAGGCAGCGCCCCCAGCACCCTGTCCCGCAGGCAGGGCACACCCCCGCACCCTGTCCCGCAGGCAGGCCCCCCGCACCCTGTCCCGCAGGCAAGGCCCCCCCCCGCACCCTGTCCCGCAGGCAAGGCCCCCCCCCGCACCCTGTCCCGCAGGCAGGACCCCCCCCACACACCCTGTCCCGCAGGCAGGCCCCCCGCACCCTGTCCCGCAGGCAGGACCCCCCCCGCACCCTGTCCCGCAGGCAGGCCCCCGCACCCTGTCCCGCAGGCAGGGCACACCCCCGCACCCTGTCCCGCAGGCAGGCCCCCCCGCACCCTGTCCCGCAGGCAGGACCCCCCCCGCACCCTGTCCCGCAGGCAGGCCCCCCGCACCCTGTCCCGCAGGCAGGGCACACCCCCGCACCCTGTCCCGCAGGCAGCGCCCCCCGCACCCTGTCCCGCAGGCAGCGCCCCCCGCACCCTGTCCGCAGGCAGGACCCCCCCCCGCACCCTGTCCCGCAGGCAGCGCCCCCCGCACCCTGTCCCGCAGGCAGCGCCCCCCCCGCACCCTGTCCCGCAGGCAGCGCCCCCCCCCGCACCCTGTCCCGCAGGCAGGACCCCCCCCCGCACCCTGTCCCGCAGGCAGGACCCCCCCCCCGCACCCTGTCCCGCAGGCAGCGCCCCCCGCACCCTGTCCCGCAGGCAGCGCCCCCCGCACCCTGTCCCGCAGGCAGCGCCCCCCCCGCACCCTGTCCCGCAGGCAGGACCCCCCCCGCACCCTGTCCCGCAGGCAGGCCCCCCCCCCGCACCCTGTCCCGCAGGCAGGGCACACCCCCGCACCCTGTCCCGCAGGCAGGGCACCCCCCCCACCCTGTCCCGCAGGCAGGCCCCCCGCACCCTGTCCCGCAGGCAGGGCACCCCCCGCACCCTGTACCGCAGGCCGGGGCCCCCCACACCCAGGCCATGGGCATCCTTTTCTTCTCAGCTCACTGCCTCTTTCCATAGTCCGGCCTGTGACCTAGAAGGTACCATGGAGGAATATCAGAGCCCAGGGGTTCCTCCTCCCTTTTACAGGTGAAGAAACCAGAGCCCAGAAGAAGAAACAAAAGGCCACAGTCTACCCTTTAGTGTCCAGGCTCTACCTCAGTGCTTCTCCAATTTTGTTGTGCAAAAGATTCAGTAGGTCTGAGGTGAGGCCTGAGAGTATGCATTTCTAAAAAGTTCCCAAGTGCTGCCCTGCTGCTGGGGGCAAGAGAATTTCTAGTGGCAAGGGTTTAGGAGACCGTCGGCTCTACTGGGGCAGAGCCAGACTCATTTTCTTTTTTTTCTTACTATGTTCCCAGCACTTAACATCAGTGCAATAGGTTTTTAATAAAGGTTTGTGGGAATAAATAATTGGTGCATAAATAAGACCACATTGCCTAGTGGTGGTCATGGTTAGAAATTTGGATCCTGGAACCATCCCAACTAGGCTTTCATCCTGGCAATGCCAACAAAATAACTTGCCTGGGGCAAGTTATTTTACTTCTCTCTGCCTCAGTTTTCTCAACTGTAAAATTGCATTTGCACACTGTATGTCTTACAAGGTTGTTGAGACAGAGGAAAATGAGCTAATATATATATATAAAGTGCCTAGAACAGTATCTGGCAAGTGGTAGGTGTTACAAAAAAGTGACTTGCTCAAGGTCACGCAGCTACTTAGAAGATCTAAACCACCACTCATATCTCTTGACATCATGCAACACCCAGCAGAACATTCTATTTCTTTAGTTACAAAGGATGATATTTCCACCCAAAAAACCCTCTGAGTTATGAAATGTGAATGCAAATCACATGAAAAGATATGCTCTGGTTGAAGGTGACTGCAGATAATGAAACATGCAAATTTAAGACAACAAGAAACTCAAACACCTAAGGCTGAATAAGGAGAAAGAACCCAAGCCTGGTAATGACACAGATCTGAGTTTAAATCCCAGGTCATCCAAATACAATCAGTAGAAAAGTGAACCAGTTATTCTCTCAAAATGGCAATCAGCACATGAATAAAATAAAAATTTCTCTGACGTAGAGGGTTATATGCAGACTAAATGAGACAATATGTGTAAGGCATAGAATGCTGCTTTATACATGGCAAGAGCTCAAGAAATAATAGCCTGTAATGATTGTAGTAGTAAAGCCATAAAACATTTATAAAAGGGACATATCGGAAAAGCAGCTGACTATTTTCCAAGTGGTGTCCTTAAAAGACAGGCTCCTTGAGTCTCCCAGAGGAATATAGACTGGAAGATCATTCAGGCTTCCACCAGCTTTGATGGGATGTAATACCACTATCTGACTCCAAAGCAATAGGAAGTCATTTGCCATATGGACAGGACATTATTCCAGGCCAGCAGAAAGCCTGATGGTGAGGAACCAGAATAGGGCCTGTCTCTACCTGAAAAGTCTGGGCAGAACCAGACACTAGAGAGAAACCGTGAATTGTCATAAGAGGAGTTCTAAGAGGAGACTTTTGAACCTGAAAATTTAATACATAAGCCAGTAGCACCCTTAAAGATAGCATATTGCAGCTCTCATTCTAACTTATGGAAGCGAAAACACACAGGGAGATTATTTTCCCTCTGACAACAATTTAAACATGAATGGATCAGTAACCTGATCATTGGCATAACCTAAAGCCCATGCTCACTCTCAAATAGCAACCCCACTAGTCTATGCCCAAAAGTTCAAAAATTCATATTTGAGGGAGAACTTCTGGGATCAGCTTTATGTAAAGGCTTTAGAAGCTGTCAACAAGAAAAAGCTGGACAAACTAAAAACCAATGACTTTTTTTTTTTAATTTATCAGATAACTGAGGGCAAATTGCAACCCCTGAAATCAGGAGAGACAAGTAAATCCATAAAGTGATAGCAGCTAAGATCTGCTTACTTGGAGTGAAAGCCGCTGGACCCTAAACTGAAAGGAAACTGCAAATGGCCATTTGGATGGACTACTGGAGGCTGACTGTAGACTAGCATGACAGTGAGGAAATCTGAGGAGTGCAGTCCTTTAGGAGCTCCACATTGTCCTGGGCTTCTCCTCCAGAAAGGCTAGAAAGTTCTCACTGTGAGGATCCCAGAGAATATCAGGTCCTGGCAGGGGAAAGGGAGAGGAACCATTGTGAACTATACCTCGAGTTTTCTCCATCACAAATGCCTACTAAATAGGGGAATTTATTCCCCTAATAAATAGGGGAATTTATTTTGCCTAAACACAATTCTGAAGCCATATCCAAGCTGGGGAAGTGGAATTCTCCTCTCCACTCAAATCCTCTTCAGAATTCCTAATCAATGAATAATGACAGGCTTCAAAGGAATAAGTTGGAAACTCTGTAACCAAGGAAGGAGTTGAAGTTGGGGGAGAAGAAAAGCCCAACATATCCCTTATCAAATCACTTATAAAGGCCATAGCCAGGTGCACAGGCCTACTAAAAGAAAAACAAAATCTAGATTGGATCATTTTGGGACACTCCCCTACCGCCATGCCTTACTGCTATGCAACAGGGCTCTGTATAATAACAGTAGTTACAGCAGAAAAGCCTATGAAACATAACCTCTCCCTGAGGAGAAAGCCACAAAGTAAGGAGGAGAGACAAAGACAAGGACACATGAGGCATTTGAAACCTCTGGTACCTATAGCAAAAACAAACATTAAACATAGCTTACCTCCTGGCTAGTTTGAAATAAATCCTCACACTAATCTGTAAACTAACCCTCACATATTAATTGAGTCCTCTACATACTTCTATTGTCCAATATAACAAAAGTGGCTTTCATCAGAAAACTTACAAGACACAACAAAAGGAAAGAAAAAAAAAAAAACCAGAATACTCCTAGCTTGATCTATAGATTCAATACAATACCAACCAAAATCCCACCAAGTTATTTTATAGATATCAACAAGTTAATTATGAAGTTCAAACAGAGAAGCAAAAGACCCAGGAGAGCTAGCATAATGTTAGACAAGAACACCGTCGGATTTTAAGACTTTCTATAAAGTTACAGTAATCAAAACAGCCTAGTATTGGCAAAAGAATAGAAAATTAGATCAATGGAAAAGAATAGACACCCCAAAGATAGACCACCATAAATATAGTCCATTGATCTTTGACAGAGGAGCAAAAGGCAATGTGATGAAGCACAGATTGTCTCTTTGACAAAGGTATCAGAACAACTGGACAACCACATGTAAAAAAATGATCCTAGATATTCTATCCTTCACAAAACTAACTCAAAATGGATCATAGACTTAGCAAAATGAAAAACTATAGAAATTCTAGAAGATAATATAGGAAAACACTTAGATGACCTTGTGTTATGTCAACAGGTTTTTAGATAGAGCACCAAAGGCATGATCCATAAAAGAAACAATTGATAAACTGGAACTTCATTTAAACAAAAACTCCTTCTCTGTGAAAAACAATGTCAAGGTAATGAGAAAACAAGCCACTGACTGGAAGAAAATGTTTGCAAAAGACACACTTGATAAAGGGCTACTATCCAAAATATACAGAGAACTCTTAAAACTCAACAATAACAACCCAGTTAAAAAAAAATGGGCAAAAGCTTAGGAGACACCTCACCAAAGAAGATATACATATGGAAGATACACATACAAAAAGCTGCACAAATATTCATCCTCAGAGAAATGCAAAACTATGATCCTATTAAAATAGCTAATACCTAAAATATGACAGTGCCAATTGCTGGCACAGATGCAAAGTAACAGGAACTCTCCTTCATTGCTGATGGGAATGCAAAAGGGTACAGCCACTTTGTAAGACAGTTTGGCAATTTCTTACAAAGATAAATATAGTCTTAACATATTATTTAGCAATTTCACACTTAAGCATTTACCCAACTGACTTAAAAACTTATACCCACACAAAGATCTACACACAAATGTTGTAGCAGCTTTATTCATAGTTGCCAAAAACTGGAAGCAACTAAGATGTCCTTCAAACGGCAAAAGACTAAACAAACTGTGGTACATCCATACGATGGAATACTATTCAGTGATTAAAAAAGAAAGAAAGAAAGAAATGACCTATGAAGCCACATAAAAACACAGATGAATTTTAAATGCCTATTTCTGAGTGTAAGAAGCTAGTACATCCTGTATGATTCTCATTATATGACATTCTGAAAAAAAAAAAAGCAAAACTATGGAGCTGTTTGTAAAAAGATCAGTGGTTGGTAGGGATTTGTAGAGTGGCGGGGGAAAGAATATTATATAGGTGAAACAGAAATGATCTAAAGTGGTAAAAATATTCTATATGATACTGTAATGATGGATACATGGCATTACACGTTTGTCAAAACCCATAGAAATTTATAAAGTGTCAATCAGTGTATGAAATTTCAGGAAAAGTATTTATAAAGTTGAAGAATCCCAAGACAGAATGCAGATTCTGACTAAAATCTAACTGTACTACAAATTTATGAAATAATCTCACTGAAAGGGTGAGGGGAAAGGAGCTGACCTGAGTAACTCTAGAATGAGTGTGTTCTGTAAGAGTATGTCAAAAGGAAATGGACATAAGCACTGTCCAATGATTTCCAAAGTCATTTATCACAGGGGTTGAGCTAGTTCTGTACATGTATCCACTGTGCATGTATACTGCAATTTAACAAATAAATAGATTATGGATGGTGGGAGCCAAGTGTCATACTCTTATAGTGCGAAGTTACAGATAGCCAGAATTAGGGGGTTAGAATGATCCATGTGACAATGGAGTAGAGTTGGAGACAATGCTATGAACTCATACTTAACTTTACATAGGTACAAATAGTTACATACAGTAATATTTATGAATAAGTATATTTACACAGGTTAGCATACACATATGTATTTTCTTGCTTTGTCAGGTGAGAGAAACTAGAATCAATGATAAACCAGTCACAATAAGCACAATTAGGACACAGATCTTGGTTTTAAATACAAAGTTTTAGGGGTGCCTGGCTCAGCTGATAGAGTGTGACTCTTGATCTCAGGGTTGTGAGTTTGAGCCCCATGTTGGGTATAGAGCCTACTTAAAAATAAATAAATACATAATAAATAAATAAATAAATATCAAGTTTTAAATGAATGGTTTTAATACTGTTTAAATGGAAAATTTAAATGGTTTTAAATGCCATTTTCCAGGGCTCCTTCATGAAATCATTGATTCTAACTAGGGAGAGAAATACACAAGATGAACTTGGAGCATCTCCTTTTGCCAGAAAATAAGGAAGTACTCAAAATACACCATATATGGGAGAATGTCAAATGGATACAGAAATCAACTGAGAGTACCCCCAGTGGCCAATGCTGGGACAATTTGAACAATAATATAGGTAAAGCTCAATTATACCCTGTGAGTCCATACTGACACAATGAATGAATGAATGAATGAATGAATGAATGAATGAATGAGTGAATGAACAAATCTGCTGTGTAGAATAATTCCAAATAATTTATGCTGATACTGTTTAGGGAATGAAGCATATGCCTACTACTTAAATGTGATAGCACAGTGATTTCCTTGCAAAGAGTACTGCATGGATACAGAGAGTAAGAATACAGTGGAGAAACCTGATAAACATACTCTATAAGTTTAACATTGATAGTGATGTCAGATTAATAATATATATATTTGCTATGAAGTGATGAGGATGGCACTTCACCTCTGCAATCTTCTCCCCAAACCCATCACTTCAGTCTAATCATAAGAAAAACATCATGACAAATTGCCATTGAGAGATGTTCTAAAATGTATCTGACTACTAATCCTCAAAACTGTACTGGTCCTCAAAAAGTCTGAGAAACATCTTAGCCAAAAGGAACCTAAGAAGACATGACAAGTAAGAATAGCTCATTATCCTGGGTGGAATTTTGGAACAGAAAAAAAAAGGAATCAGGTTAAAAACTAAGCAAATATGGATAAAGTATAGACTTCAGTTAATAATCACATATCAATGCTGCTTCATTAATTGTGATAAATGTGCTACACCAGTGAAAGAGATTAATAATAGGGGGGAAGTGGGTATGGAGGGTATGAGAACTCTCTTATTATCTTCACAATGTTTCTGTAAATCTAAAACCTTTCTAAAATAAAAAAGTTTATTAGACAAAATCTGAGACTCTCTCAAATATCTATGAAAATATAAATGCTTCCTAGATAGGGGTATTCTTTTATCTAATAACACTTATATTTTAAGTCACTTAAATCTAAGCAAAAATGGGTGTGATCAAATTCTTGTATGGAATTTGTAGCAAAGAAAGGATAGGGATCTGTGGCTCTTCGGTGTAAACAGGTAAAAAGAAGGAAGGTGTGTGGGATATGCAAAGTGGATGAGAATACTTTTTAATTTTCTGTCCTTGTAATCGTAAAGGCAGATATCAGAAGTGCCAAGATGTTCTGAGATCGAGTGGGAAGAGCAGGATGATCCTTCCTGTACTATTTTTGTCAAGTCATTTGCTAGCTTTGAGTCTGTTTTTCTATATACTTAATCAAGAAATTGGATTATAAACCTAAAAGGTCATTCAGCTCTGGCCTTCTAGGATGCCATAAGTATAGTTCTATCGTAGGCTAAAATGCAAAGGAAATTAATAAGAAGCAGCAAGTTTTAGTTAATTCGTTTTAACTTTTGTGAGTGTCAAATTTATAATCAAGAAAAATGGCCCATTGCATATTCTTAGCTTACACATTATTTCCTACTTTTTAAAAAGAAGGAACCCAAATGAAACCCAAGGCCATTTCATTCATCTTTTGATAATGGAAAATTTGCCTTTTAAACAGAAAATTTGCATTTGATCAGAAAGAGGGAACATATAGTTGGCTTATTCCTTTGGCTTGGTTACAGTTCACAAAAACAGGCTTTAGGGTAATATCTGTATGTCACAGATGCCAGCAAATTATTTATGGCATAAAAGAATAGAAGCATATGTCCATTTAGATAAATCAGCATAAAAAAAGTACATTATTCACTTCCTACACTGATTGCCACTTCATGAAATCTCTCAGATGTGACATCATCAAATTCATGTTGCATTGCCAAAATTCCACAGAGATCAAATCAAGAAAAAAATGGCCATTTTTAGGAACAGATTAATGATATAAAAGTTAATGGTACAGGCATGTTTTTTTACTGGAAAAAGTACAATTGATGAAGGAAAAAACAAACTAGTAAAAATGAGGAATTGTTTCAACCTAACTTACACTTGTTTTAAGAAGAATGCATACTCAGAATTTAATCTATAATAGACAAAACCAGTAGAAAAAGAAAACTCATTTATAAGAGTTTAATTTTAAATTTGTATTATATTTTCCTGATAGTACTAATTTTTGATGCATGCGCAGTGAGTCATTGTGATTGATAAGGGGAACGTTTTTCTGAATATTTAACAATTGACTCTCACAAGCTAGTATGAGGCCCCTCCGGCACACTATGGCCAGATTCTGGGTCTTTTTCTGTATGTAAAGCAGCACTGAAATGGGAATTTCATGATGTGGGATTTTTGTTCTGGCCCTGGTATATGTTTCCCAATGGGACTTGAGATTAGCTACTTCAGGTGTCTCAAGTTTCAAGATTCTCAGTTGGAGAATGTGATGGGTGAGTTGATGATCTCCAAGGTGCATTATGGCTGTACTGTACAGTAAAAGGCTTTTTGGCAGTATTTTCCTATCTCAGCACTAGCGACAGCATGGGCTGGATCATTCTGTGTTGGAAGTAGTGGGGAAGGGGTATCATGTGCCTTGAGGGATGCTTAAACAACATCCCTGCCCTTACCCCATTAGATGTCATAGTGTCCCTCTCCCCTGCCCACCAAAAATGTCTCTACACATTGCCAAATATCTAAGAATAAAATACAGACTCAAGAAATTGATTTGAAAATCATCTCTTAGGTAATTGTAAAATCTTAAACAATAGTGGAAATCTCCTAGAAACATGTTTAATGTTAAAAAAAAAAAAAGAGGGGATCCCTGGGTGGCTCAGCGGTTTAGCATCTGCCTTTAGCCCAGGGTGTGGTCCTGGGGTCCCGGGATTGAGTCCCGCGTCGGGGTCCCGGGATTGAGTCCCGCGTCGAGCTCCCGGCATGCAGCCTGCTTCTCCCTCCTCCTGTGTCTCTGCCTCTTTCTCTCTCTCTCTCTCTCTCTCTCTCTCTCTGTGTGTGTGTCTATCATAAATAAATAAATCTTTAAAAATAAAAAAATAAAAAATAAAAATTAAAAAAAGAGACAAACTCAAAGGACAAACCAGAACTTGTTCTGTTACAAATGACAGTTACCTAACTCAAACTAAAGAAATAAGAGAATTTATGGGACCCCCTAGAAATGAGAGCCTGTTAACACCAACATATAAGGGGTCAGAAAATTATATGCTCACGAAGGAGACAAGAGAACAAGCAACAATGCAAAAAGAAACTCAGAAAAAAAATGGTATAATAGAAGTCAAGAGATTCATTATCTTTTCTTCGTCAACTCCCCCGGGCCTTCCTATCTTTAAGACCCAGCTCAGCTCTCTCATTTTCTTTGAAATCATTACTCTTGATGATTACTATCATTGTTGTCTCTGATTCCTTTTCTTAGCAACTATGCTAAGTAAGCTTGCAATTAAGTGAATTCTTTTTCAGCAGTTGCTGTTTTGTAAATTCTATTCTTCCAACTAGATATCAATTTCTGGGAGGGTAAGGACCTGCCATGGTGTTGCAGCCCTCCAGAGCCATTGACTGGACTCGGTGTCCTTAGAAAATCAATAGACATTTCAGTATTAACTGTTGTTTGACTCCATCATTTCAGTGAGTGTTAGTGAGTAACTGCCATGTGCCATTCTTTGCTTTAAGTACAATAAGAAAAATAAAGATGCCACATGTGCTCAGAGCAGTATCAACCTCATACACTCTCCAACAGTGCCCCCTGTTTCCACCATCTGGCAACATGCTAATTACCACCCATCTAAAAGGAAGGGAGGTAAACCTAATTTCTTTTTTCTCCCCAAAGTCAAACTTAGTTTCCCATTTAAACATTCTAGAACATGCTTATAATTGTTGTCCCTTAACCCAATCTGTGCTTCCAACAAGAAGATAATATGTTACTTAGAAATCCTACCATATGGGGAATTGGAAGACTTATTGCTAGTCTTGCATCACCATTAACTTTTACTATGAAATTTCATGAAAGTATTGCCCTTTCTGGTCCTCAGTTTCCCCCCTCCATAAAGTAAGATGGCTTGATAAATGATTCCTAGATGTCCTTCTAATTTCGACATAGGATTTAGTGATTTAGTCAAGTAAGGCATTCTACTTAGTGTTTGCAGCAGCTGTGAAGTCAAACGCATTGCAGAAGATGTCAATACACAGACACACATTTTGATGATTAGAAAAAGTTAATTTGGTAAAAGTGCCAAATGAGTATGTAGCTTCATAAGAAGCCATACCATAATAAGTCATAAGACAACAACTCTTTCAAGGCAAACAGATGTAGTTCATCTTGGCAATAGATAGAGGTGGATAGACCTGTGAATACTATTGCAACTAATTCTGCTTCCAGCTACCTTGAGAGAATGCTGAGGTTGGCAAGACAGTGAGGTGGGCAATAAATTGCTTTTCAGAGAGATGGATATATTTTACTTTCTATCACAAGACTGTCTAATAAGTGAGTCCCTTGAGCACAGGTTGGCTTCTATGAAATGTTATTTAATCTTTGCATTTCATCTCTTTAATTTAAATAATAACCCATATTTTACTTTTTCTGCAGATAGCCAAGGTTTGTCATCACAATGTCCCGCTGCAAAATCAGTCCTTCCTATCAGATGGTTGCCTATTAGATGAGTCTTTTGCTGTGGGTAGAAACACCTTGCACATATATTTTACGCCTACTTTCAAATGCTAATAAATATGAGAAAGGAAAAGAGAGTTGTTGACTGTCTTTGTTTTGCAGAGTTCCTAGAAATTAAAGACTGTACACAATGACCACCAAGTCTAATGTGCAAGTTATTTCTATTTTAAGTTATGTATATACACATCAGACCCTCATATTTGCAAGATATAATCATCCACAAATGAGTTTCATGCATTTCTAACTATCACTCACATAATAATAATCAAAAAAGAAGAATTAACTGGAATGCTTCTACCCTAATACCACCTATTAATAAATGTTGTTGTGGCTGGTATTTCCTTCCAGCTTTTGCTCATGTGCAGACATAATTTACAAAGCTGAAGTTGCAGCTCAGATATAATTTTACATTTGGCTTTTTTACATTGCATAATAGGAAACATTTCTCATTCTGCCTCACAGTCATTATAATGTAAAATGGCCGTTTAACATTCAATTTCTCATGCTCGAACTAAGCCAACTGGTACTTATTTACCATTTCTTACACCCAGGTCATAATTTTTGGCCTCAGAATCTTTGCATGTGCTATTCCTGAGACTTTAAATGTAGGCCCATCTTTGCATGGTCAAATTCTGCACATCCTTAAAGGTTGAATTCTAAAAGTATGACTCCAGTGGAAATCTTCCTAATCGCCTCTTCTCCTGCCCTCCCCAGGCACGTATCACTTCCCCTTTCTCTGAATTTCCAATGAGCTTTCATTTGCTATCTTTTCATACTTGGATTCCCCCCTTTGAGAGACAAGTTTGCATAATATGCATCTCTTCAGCCTAACTAAAGACTCTTGGGCACGTCTGATCCTTCACTGGGTCCTCTATAGCAACTACTACATATTAGAGCTAAATAAATGCTAATAACATGAGTGATATATATTCTGCACTCATTTTCTATAGCTGCCTTTAAATTACTGAAAAACAGAGGGCGTAAAACACAAATTTATTATTATTATTATTATTATTTTAAAGATTTTATTTATTTATTCATGAGAGACAAAGAGAGAGACAGAGAGAGAGAGGCAAAGACACAGGCAGAGGGAGAAGCAGGCTCCATGCAGGGAACCCAATGTGGGACTCAATCCTGGGACTCCAGGATCATGCCCTGGGCCTAACGCAAGCGCTAAACCACTGAGCCACCCAGGGATCCCCCCACAAATTTATTATTTTATGGATATGTAAAGGGGAGGTCTAACCCCGGTTTCACTGTATTAAAATAAATGTGTCAGCAGAACTGTGTTCTGTTCTCTTCAGGAGGCTCTAGGAGAGGATCCATGTCCTTGTTTATGTCTTTTTTCCATAAGTACACCTTCTCACTCTGACTCAGTTGGGAAAGGTGCTATGATTTTAAAGACCCATGTGATTAGATTGAGTTTGTCTGGATAATCACAGACAATATCCCCATCTCAAAGTTTTACATCTGTGAAGTTACTTTTGCCCTAAAACATACATAGTCACAGATTCCAAGGATTAAGACACGAATATCTCTGGGGCACCATTCTTCTCCCTAGCACAGATGCTCACATTAGAGTTAAAATAAAACAATGCTAAGTATTCTAGAAATGACTTGGAAGATCCCCTCCTTATGCACTTAAAACAAACAAAATCTTGATATTCAGAAAAGGACAAAAATCTTGCCCAAAGCCTCGATCTTGCTTCACTATGCAGCAATCTTCCCATTTAATTACTACATCTGTCCCCAATACCCCAGGTCCTTATTACAAAGAGAAAATACTTTATTTGAGATGCTGTGCCAGGCTCAGTGAGATATAGATATGTGCTCAAAATTATGCAGACAAAAAGAGAATGAGCCTCTCCTTTTATGAATCTTATTCTAGTGCTCTCCCTTACACCACTCACATTACTATCCCACATAAGCTCAATAAGCAAATATTGGAAATGTCCAAATGATAATTCACAGTAACAGACAGGAATTTCCTTCCAAACTTTTCAACAATTCCCAAAGGTTTATTAATAAATCTAAGTTAACTACATTTACTTAGGGGTTGAGAGTGAGGGGTTTGAACTGTCACTGCAGGAGAACATTCTGCTCCAGACAGTGTGGACAATAAGGTTATATATTTCCTTCAAAGTACTATAAAGTATATCCTTCTTTGACTGCCCCAGGGCAGTCCAAACCCACCAATTATATGGATGAAGGGGGTGAGCATGCTATCAATCACCACTGCTGTACCAGCAAAAGATAAGAAGCCCCTGGTGTTTGGGAAGGGGAAAGCATCCAGAGGAAAGGATTTTCTGAAATTAGATTATTTTACACAATGAAAGCTAACAGTTCAATGACCCATTGGAGTCTTTCACATCTCTCTCGTTGATTCTTAGAATATCTTGTGAGGAAGGAGTCTTTTTTTATCCCCAATTTATAGATTGGTAAAATGAGGCTCTGGTTAACCTTACAGAGGTTATGCAAGATCCTCTCAAACATAATTTCTTCAACCCAACGTTCCCCATGCTGTCATATTGCTATAGAGAAATATCTTCATATAAATATATATTAAGATGTTACAGTATTTATCAAAAGCCTATATAAGACAAGAAATGAGTATAACTGATTTTTGACTAGCCTTTTTCCCTACCTCCCCTTTCCTAATTATGTCTTCAGGGAGATCTCATGAACAAACTATTCATCTTCCATATAAATCCCACCATTTCTTTTCCATCTTGTAAACTAATTTTTCTTGTAAACTAATTTACTATCTGTTGAACACAACCACACCCAATGAGTGCACCCATGTCTCCCAAGCAAGAACTGCTTTCAGCAGAGCCCTTTCTGGGCCCCGCTACCTTTAAAGGGTCCGCATCTGCTGCTTCTGGCTATGTCCATGTCCACTGCATATTGTAACTGTTCCCACTACATTCCATCCTGTTCCAGCTATCCTTATGGACTGTGATGTCTAACAAATCCCACAATCTCTATTAGGCCCTATTGTCAATATTAAGTATTGTTAAAGTCCTAGAGATTTCACTTTGGGGCAGAGTTCTGTAAATATTCCTTACTCTTTTTGCATTTTATTCAGTCATCAAATTATCAAAGCAATGATCCCCTGCACCCTACCTGCCTTATAGAAATTGTAAAAATAATTATCTTACATTTCACTTGTACGCATCTTCTCTAGGAGTTAGATGAAGTCTACAGGAGACCTCTCTGCTCTGACAATTAAAACCTCATTCTTCAAACAGTCCTGATCTATTCTCTCTTTCCTTTGACATTCTCTCAAAAAGGATCCTCACTCTCTTAGGCAGAGTTCTGAAAGGCTCATTTCCTCATGGTCCAGACATGAATTGATCTAAAATGTGGCATGACTTTGAACAATTAATGGACTGTAAGAAAAGAGAACTCATTTGGCTTTGACTTGCAGAAAATTCTCTGTAAAGCGACTCAGATTTAATGTTTTCAGATTACGTTTCCTTTACAAATCCAATCACACAAGTTGGTTCTGCAGTGAGTAATATTTACATAATCCTAATAATGTAAACATTGTTCGGTTTTATTTTTTGCTACTTTATAAACGAATTGTACAATTCTCAAGTGTATAAACCATAAAAATTAGGGAAAAATTCTTAGAAAATAGGAATAGCTTATATATGAGCAAACAGCATCTTTTGTTTTTTGAGTCAGCTGCTACTGTTAAGAGTTGGTTGATGAATCAAGAAATGGAGTTATTATGTTTATTTCTTATGGTTATGCATGGATACCAAGCACCCACCAGAAAAATGTAAGTCAAAGAAAGGTAAAAGAGATTGCCTCTTGCACTGGATCTGCAGGGATTAGATGGAGTGAGGGACTTTTATTTTTATGTTATGCTCTGCCATAGTATAAGAATAGAGAACATTTGGGGGATCAAGCCCTTGCATTTACTTACATAAATTTCTTTTATTTTAATATTCTCATGGAATTCACCTGTCCTAGGAAATGTCCGTGAACTACAAATTGAAGAGCACCAGCCTATCACAATAGGAATTCCTAGAAGTTTTCTTACTCCCGCTGTCTTCCAGACAAGAACCAATCACTTGCCACTATAAAGGGTCCTAAAATCTCAGAGAAACGAATTCTTGTCTAACTCTGACTTCTCTGCCACTATTGTCCTCTGCCTCTGTAAACCATGTTAAAGGCCTGAGCCTGATGCCAGGCCCAGTGAAGAAGGCCTGTTGTGATTTCTAAACACTGAAGTTTCTCAATTATTTATAAATATGCTTTCATGAAATGAAGGCAAAATCCAATGCTTTCTACAAAAGAAAATTTTGTAATCCAGATAAGCTGAAATATATCGCAAGTGTGATGAGGAAATATGCAAACCTCTCAAATGAGGAAAGGGTGGTGCCTTCAGCCATTTTTTGCTGACTGGCTTCCAGTCGGGCACTACCGCAGCCCTGCCCACCAACTATCTCATCCCCCAGAAGATTGACGTGCATTTTGGAGCAGTTGTGCACATGTTAATAAACAACATATGAGAGAAAACTTGCTGTCTCTCAAAATCATAAGGCAAATGTTTGTTAAACAAAGAGTAGATGTAAAGTTTTTATAGTACAACATCTGGCAGGCCCTGAAAACAGAAATTATACACATACAATAAAAAATGTTAAGGGGCTCCTGGGTGGCTCGACTATACGACACTTGGTTTTGGCTCAGGTCATGATCTCAGGGTCCTGGGATACAGCCCTTTGTCGGGAGCTGCACTCAATGGGGAGTATGCTGAGGATTCTCCTTCCCTCTGCCCCTCCCTCTGCTCATACTCTCTCTCTCAAAAAAAAAAAAAAAATCGTTTTAAAAAATGGTAAACTGAAGCACCAAAGAGGTTTTTTATATGTTGTTGTTTTTTTGTTTTGTTTTGTTTGCCAAAATCACACAAAATGAGGATAGACAAAGAAACTATGGATCCAATTGCCCATCAGGCTCTTACCATCCTCCCCAGGAGGCAGAAATACAGAAAATATCTTTTCTATATCCAAATTACAGTCTACATGTGATGTCTATTAGGAAATAGGACATTTTGTGTATCATAAATAATTAGTCATAAACTCTGTCTTCAGGTCTGTAACTGAATGTTATTTTTCCCTGTTGGATGAATTTTCAAAATTATCTGGACCATCTAAAGCCTGTAAAGCACCAAAGTGTTCTTTTCCCTTGTTTCTTTCATACTGTGAAATAATTCTCCCAGCAGTTAGATAGCACTTGGGTACACCGCTGATTTGTAGCCTGCAATGATCTTTTCTTATATATATAAAACCATAAACACTAAACTTTGGTTGGCCCATCCAGGGTATGATACTGATTCCAAGATAGCAAGGGATTAAGTGAATTTCAAAACTTCAACTCACCAGATGAGGCCCAGAGATTATATCAACCCATATGGGTTTAAACTGCAGAGTCATTCAAGAAAAAATTGCTACCATAGCTCCAAGCCTGGAAGTGATCCCTGATCATCTTTGACATTTTCAAAAACAGAAAATTATTTGGCTTTATTTTAAATGTCACTCCTCTGCAGGTGAAGAATTTATTCATTTACGAGAGTGCAGAATGGAACAAACCGTGCTGAGGCACACTGGCTACAGAAAGTTTAATGGAAGAGACTACATTCTTGGGAAATAGAATTCAAGTGTTTGCTGAGTCATTTGGAGGAAATTATCAAAAGAAAAGCTCCCACTTACTCTTTAGAAGCAGCAGGGTGTAGAGGGAAGTTTCCTGGTTCAAGAGTTAAAAGAAAAGTATGAGTCTCAACTTCATCACTTCCTAGCTTGGAGTCTCTGGGAGAGTCAACCACCTCCATAGGTCTGTTTCCACATCCGCAACAGAAAAGAGAGGACTAGCTGTTTGGTCTCCTCAAAAACCTTTGATTTCTCAGAAAGCCATTTAGTATCTCATTCCCGGTCTCCTCATCTGAAAAATTAAAAGGCTTAATTTCCATGCCCTGATAATCTTCGAATCCTTGAGGATACATTTGAACATATGGATGTGAACCTACTTTGAAAACCATAATAGACAACAAAATATAAGATATTTGTTTGATTAATTCAGATAGTTGCAAAATCATAATATGTTTTTAAAAACTATTGCCCTCATTTGCCTAAAATAGTATTTTTTAGAGATGGACGTTGGTGCTATAACCTAATTTGCTTGGATTGATGGACTATTTCTTATTTCTTTACCTATGTGCACATGTTATCTCCCAGGAACAGATATGGAATTTTCTTTCTGGACAAGAATATGAATAGTTGAGAATTTGGATCAGTCATCCTCTAAGTCTGTATCTAAAGCCTGCAGAATGGCCACTGAAATAAAGGGAAAGTGACAAGATGTAATTTTAGTCATGAGAATCAGCGCCTTTCTTTTTTCCTTTGGAGCAGTGTCACACTCATGTCTTCTGAGAAATGCAGTGGTATTTTCTCTCCAGAGCTCACAGCCATTCTGAAGCAGCTCCTTGCTCTCTTATGTGGGGCTCTTCATTTTTTGGCCCTTCTGCCATTGTTCATGGCTATAAATTTGGCATCACTAGAAAGAATTTCTATGATGAATATTCTTTGTAAAAACATCTCCCCTGACATTTCTCTGGGCATACAAAACTCTTCTCTATAATATCTACTGCCACCCCTATCAAACTGAATTTTTCACTATTCACTGTATTATCGCTTACTTATTTATTTCTGTTCATGCTGTTTCTCCACATGGGGATTCTTTCGCTCAATTGTTGCATGATGAAATCTCCATCCTTCAAAGTCCAATTTAAATGCCAAATACTGGATGAAGACTTCTTTGATGTTCTTGAAGGCTTGAATGTCTCCATTCTCTGGAATTACACAGCCTTTTATCCCAGTCTTAGAAGGGACTTATTACTTTTCTTCTTGATGCTTATCTACCTTTCTAATCTTCCCTTTTACAGATTACAGTGGCTTGAGGGCAAGATAAGGTCATTAAAGTATTTTCCCAAAAATCTGACACACACTAATTAATATGTGTTAAATGAATGGATATAGATTATTAAATTTAAATGCTATCAACCGTCTCAGTTTTCACCATGCTGCTGGTAAAACCAAGATCCTACTGCATTAATAACGGAATCTTATTAGTTCAGAGTCTCTAATATCTACAGGAAATTCAATACCCTGCAGAGAGAGTCCTTTTCACCTCAATATTCTTGAAAATCACCCGAGGTCTGCTCATGTTTTGCTTAGGATTGTTTGTAATGTGCTGTAAGTCTTATTCAGCTGATAATACCTCATGATGCTTCAATGAAAGTAAGCTAAAGATGCCTTCTTCACTTGACCAGAAAGTTATTCTAAGTGAACACATCCCGGAATATTTCTGCACACTCTTCTCTCTGTTGGTTCTCATGCTTTCCTTCTCTGTACGTCAAAATCTTAGCCATCTTTAAAAAGCTAGGTCAAATGCCTGAAGAATGCCATCCCTAAATCTCTTTACAAGATTTGATGCTGCCTTTTTTTTTATTCTACCTTTTTTGAACTTTGATTAGCACTTTTTATTAACTTCCCCCAGCAATAGAGCTAACTTCATCACTGCTACTACCATCACCAACTCTTCTTCCCTAACCCTCTGCCATACCTCTACCTCCTTCAATCCTCCACAATACCTACTCCCTGTTTTTCAAGAACAAAAGGCAAGTGTGTTTCAAATTACCAAGTACACAAATTTCTGTTTTGATAGATCTAAAGCACATCAATTGCAGAGAACAAATTCAATGGAATTTCTGCCCTTGTCTTCCAATTACTCTATCTTGACAGTGCAAACTATCTGGTAGTCTTAGACAGAAGTAGAGTACAGAGGCTAAGAGCTCCAGAATCCTCCCCTTTACTAGCTGTGTATTTTAGCCTCAACATTCTAAGCCACAAAATGTAAATAGGGCCGGCTACACAGTTTGGAAATGCAAATGCAGGACCCTTAGGTTGGAGAGACTGGCTGATCAGTCTCTTCTTCCTGTGAACTTGTCACTCAACCCATGGTGAATGGCTGGTCTGCAAAAAATTAAAACTTTCACACTTGAATGAGTTTAATAAGTTGCCTGCCCAGTGCTCTATGAGTGGAGAGCAATGGTGAAATGCAGCCCTCTAACCAGCAGGGTCACCACTCTGGGCAAAGAGCAGCAGTCTAAGAGCAGAAGGAACAGCCCAAAATCTGTCCTACCTTGAGGAAGCTGGGGAGGTGTGGGGAGCAGGACAGTGCATGTGCCCAGGCCCCAACCCCACTGCATAAGTTCCATTGTCCCACCAGGCTTAGCTTACAAAACATAAGTTCAAAATATTGAATTATTAAGAATTTCAAGATGGGAACCAACTTCAGAACATTGAACGTTAAGGGCAGGGCTTTCTGAGCACAAGAACCCAGCAAGCTGCACTAGTTGCAGGCTCCTGAAGCCCCACTAAAAATAGTAATCAATCTCTAGGGTTGATGTAAAGGCTACATGTGCAGCATGTGCTGGGTAGTGAAAGGCCATTTAAAACCTCCAGATTGAATTTATTGTTTATACTGAATCATTGGATGCCAAGCTATGAATATGGAGCTAGCTTTAATCTGAATAGTCCTCCTTTCTCATCCTGAAATTATATCAAGAAAAAGAGAGAAGGAAGAAGGAAAGAAAGAAAGAGAAAGAAAGAAAGAAAGAAAGAAAGAAAGAAAGAAAGAAAAGGAAGGAAGAAGAGAGGAAAAAATAGATCAAGTAAATCCCATTTTTAATTTAACTAAGGCACAGAAAAAAAGCAACAAATTCAAAAACATAGTCTAAAGCAGCTGAACATGGTCTTAGCTCCATGGGACAGAGAGAGTGGCATAAGGAGCGGTGGTGCATTATAGAGGAAGCAAGTTTCCAGATGGACTGAAAAGTAGCAGAAAGAGCCAGAAGAAAATGTATTTCTTACGGTCAGAAGCCCACAGGAAAGATTTAGAGAGGTATATATTTTAAGTAGGGATGAGATGAAATAGATCAGACTGAACCTACATATGGGGTGAAAGGCAGTGATAAAGTGGAAAAATGTCAAGGGGTGAGAATAGTTCAGCCTTTATACATTCAGAAAGATCCACAAAAACACAGCACCTGACAGTAAGTGGACCAGTCATGTCTCTTGGACAAAAACTCTGTCCTCTGGTTGCATTAACCAGCAAGAGAGCTGGGGAGCCCAGGACAGGAAGAAGCCCTCCAAGGCCCAGGAGTTTGGTTGAGGGAAGTCAAGGGGGTATATCCTCACAGCAAAGCCACAGTGGGGCTCTACTTGAAGAAAACAGTTGGTATCATTCGTATTAGAGGGCAGAAAGTTCGAGAGACAAATCCTGGAAGGCTACAGTATTCCTTGTGCCCTCTTCCCTCTTCCCAAACTTTCGCTACACCAGGAAATTTTAACTCATTCAACCATATATCCTAAGAAAAGGATCTGACACAGCCTTGATAAAAGATACTATAAGAAAGAAAAGTGAAAAAGAGAAACAAAACTTACTGTCAGAAAAGATGAAGAAGAAGAAGAAGAAGAAGAAGAAGAAGAAGAAGAAGAAGAAGAAGAAGAAGAAGAAAACACACAGTATATTGTCAGGTAACATACGAAAATTATAACCAAAAATCTATCATTAAATACAAAAATCAAATAAAGCAGTTGTGGCACAAAATAGAAATACAAGAATTAAAGGAAGAGGCAAGATAAGAGGAAGAAGGGAAATATAAGCTGCCAGATAGGAAGAAGCATAAGGAAGAATGACACTGTGGAAAATACAGTAGGGGAATTGCAAATAGAAATAAGCAAGTTAAATAAAGAAGTGGAAATAAGATAATGAGTGAAAAATGATAGCTATGGAATGGGATGAAGATGGAGTAAAGAAACATGAAATAGAGTGAAAATAACAGATTTAGAAGACTGGCAAAGCAAATCCTATATAAACGTAATTGAGTCTCCAAAGGAAAAACTCAAACTATGACACAGAACAAAAATTTTAAAATATGATGGAAGGAAATTTTTCTGGCATAATAAAAGGCTTCAATTTACATATTAAAAGAGTAAATCATGTTTCAGGGAAAAGTGACTCAGACAATTGACACTAAACTATATCCTAAAGAAATGATTTGACTTTACATGTTTGGGCAGCCAGGCAAAAAACTCAAGTTGCTAATACAATGAAAAAGTCACGCTGGTCTCAGATTACTCTGTAGCTACATTCAAATAGCAGAAGATGAAGAAACACATCTTCTGCAAGGGAATAAAATGTGATCCAAGGAATTTCAATCCAGCAGACCAAGCTGAGTTACAGGTGTAAAGAATACAGATTAACAGCTGATCCCAAGCGTCTTCCTGGGGGAAAGAGGAACAAAGCAAAGCAAAACAAAACAGAAAAAACAACTGAAGGAAAACCTTTAGGTGACCAAGAGAGGACAAGAGAGATGTAGAAGGAGTGGCAGTGAAACGGAAGAAGACATTTGATTCCAAAACAAAGACAGTTTTGAAATGTTAGGAGTGGGTAGCAGAATTATAAAAGCTGATGATGTAGAAAAAAATACAATGACATAACTTGAAAGTGGGAAGGTGAGAAGGAAAACAGAATTTGAGCAAAGCTAGGAGGTGGCCTCTGCAGCAGCAGCTCGGACTCAAGGGACAGGATCTAAAGCAACAAGGAGTGGCTCAGTTGGTTAAGCATCCGACTTTGATTTGGGCTCAAGTCAGGATCTCAGGGTCAGTGAGATCGAGCCCCAAGTCAGGCTCCATGCTGGATGTGGAGCCTACTTAAGATTCTTCTCACCCTCTCCCTCAGCCCTTCCCCACTGCCTCTCTCTCTCTCTCTCTCTCTTTCTCTCTCTCTCTCTCTCTCCCTCCCTCCCCACCTCTAAAAAAAAAAAAGGTAAAAATAAAAAAAAAAGTGACAAGAAAAGCAAGAGAAGAATAGGCATCTTTCACAATAAAAAGGTAAATACTAAGAGAGTTAACAATAATAACTATAGTTGGGAGAAAGAAAATACACGCTGTAATAGATACTTTGCAGAGGCTTAGAGAACTCACTATTATACAGTGGATAGCTATAAAGGTAATTATGAGAAAAATAATCACAATCATCTTAAATAGCAGGAGAATCACAAATAAAAAAAAGCCAGAGAAAAGAGTTCAGAAGACTTAAAAATATGTAACAGAAAACCTAATATAACATTATTACAGAGTTAAAACCAAATATATCTGCAATGAATGTAAATAAACTTATTCACCTGTTTAACTAAAAAGATTTCACGCTGAAACACAAAGTAGGATGGGTTCAGAGTAGAAAAATATGGGTTTATATCAGACAAAAAGCTGACTTTAGGTCAAAGAGTAGAAAACTTGTCAAAGCAGGTCAGTTTGTGATGCCAAAGAGTGAAGATTACTATGAATTCAGTTATGAATATTCATAGGTCAAATAATATTACAGTAGCTTTCATAAAGTAGAATTTGAAGATGATACAGAAGAATTGGATTAAGACATAGTAAAAGTAGGAGACTAACTTACTTCTCTTAATCTGAGAGAGATCAATATTAAAGATAAAGATCTAAGTAACATAATCAAAGAGGTGTCTGATTGATGCATATTAAAATATGTTCCTAAAAAATAAGAATAAACTTTATCTTTAATTGTTTAGGTCATATTCAAGGAAACTAACATTGAAAACTTCAATAATTCCCCAAAGTGAAAATAATATAAAACTTGTTTCCTAATTTCAATACAATTAATTCTAGACGATATCAGCAGAAAAAGTTTCTTTAAGTTACCTACATATTTAAAAATACAACATATCATCATCAAATAGGGTTTATTCCAGAAATGCAAAGGCGTTTAGTTATCAATAATTATCAAGTCAACAGATCTAAGGAGAACTATCAATTGATGATATTCAGTTAAACATTTGAACAAATTCATCAAAACACTAAATAAAAAATGAACTGGTGGATACTATGCTATACTATAATATAATGTCACGTGACATAAGATAAGATGACATAACAACCATGATTATGAGGGCTATAGATTTCAGCACAAATGGCAGCACCACACTTGAGAGTGTCGCACAGAAGGAATTTGCATGAAACTCAGGGCAAAACAAACATTCCCGGTAGGGCATTTTCACTTAACATTGTACTAACACAAAAAACGAAAAATAAATTATAAGACGAAAAATTGGAAATGATTACACATGTTGGTTTGCAAACTAACCCCTCACTCGCAGGGCAAGAGAGATTGAAAAGAGACAAGCCACTGCACATGGGTAGGGGCAGCTTTACCAAGCAGGCACTTACATTCCAGGCTCATCTTGGAGCTGCAAGACCTAGGTCTCCGCCTACACCACCAGAATCTTACAAGTTGACAGAGAGGCCTTAATGGGGCTCAATCACAGACACCTGTTCAGAGGCTCTCACCACCACCTCCCTCCCTCCAGGCTGTGGCCTTCAAGCAGTGCCCCCTGTAGGAATGGGAGGATGACCATATGTTCCCGGACAGAGGAGAGAGTGATGCCTCCAGGTCCCGGGGTCAGCTTGAGGGTGGGCCTGTGGTCAATCCTCCCCGTGACTTCCTCTACCAACATATGTGATACTTGCAAACGATATGATTACATTTGTGATCTGAGGAACTAAAAGTCAGAGAATTCAGTTATGTAGCAGGTTACCAAGCTATACAGCAGAAATTAAAAGAATCCATGTACACAGAAGATAAGCTAGAGGATTAAATGGAGGAAAAGTACATTTTTTTAACAGCAGCAATACATACATACATATGATACAATTTTTGTGAAAACCTTAAGAAATGTTCATCTTTTTTAAAGATTTTATTTATTTATTCATGAGAGGCACAGAGAGAGAGGCAGAGACCATAGACAGAGGGAGAAGCAGGCTCCCTGCTGGGAGCCCAATGGGAGGCCTCAATCCAAGGACTGGGGATCATGACCTGAGCCTAAGGCAGACGTTCAACCACTGAGCGACCCAGGCGTCCCAAGAAATTTTCATATCTTACACAAGGAAAACTTTAGAACACTATTGAAGCTTTCAAAAGAACTGAATTAGAAGAGGTCCCTCCTTCCTAAATAGGAAGAAGCAACATCAAAAAGATATCAATTCCCTTAAATTTCTTTATCTTGTAACATGATATTTAAAAAATAACTAACCAGCTTTTGTTGTTTGTGTTTTTGTGATGATGGTATCTTATTTTCACAGTTTGCATGTTTTTCTGTATTGGGACTACAAAGCTAATTTTAAAGTTCATAAATAAACAAGCAATAATAGAGTTCTTTAAAGGAAAGTAATAAAGGGTGTCTCTGTTGACAGATATTAGAATATATTTTATAGCTTCTATGTCAAAAAGGTGTGCTTTAAAAAAATAAATAAAAAAATGTGCTTTGGTGCATGATGAAACAGACCAATGGTATGGGATAGAAAGCCAAGAAAGAAAGCCAAATATATTAGGGAGTTTACTATATAATGAAAATAACATTTCAAGTCAGCGCAGAAAAGCTGAAATTTATGGTAAAGGAATCTGGTACCATTGACTGGCTGCCTAAAAGAAAGAAAGAAAAAAAAAGAATGCTGGATCCATACTTCATACTTTTGTTAGGGAAACGCTAAACAGATTAAAGATTTAAAGGCAAAATTTGAAACGTAACCGCAAATGAACCCAGAGTAAACATAGGAGAATTATTTTATTGGGTAGGAATGGGAAAGGCCTTTCTAGAACTCTAATCTAAAAAAAAAAAAAAAAAAAAAAAAAAAAAACGAACTCTAATCTAGAGGACAGAACAGTAGCAATAGATTAATACACTGCATACAATTACAGGCTCTTGCCTGGAGGGGAAAACATAAGCAAAGTCAAAAGGCATGACAAACAGAAAACAAATTTTGCAGCTTATATCCATATATGGCTAACCTCCCAAATATAAAAGGAGCTCTTAGAAGGGATGGGGAAGGGAGGGGCAACAAAAACAAAAATGGCCATGAGTATAAATAAATAGTTCTCCAAATGCATTTATTAATGGTCCTCAAACATCTGAAAAGATGCTAAATACCCATTCTTTTTTTTTTTTTTTTGCGTTTTAGCAGCTTTATTGAGATATAATTCACACAACACACAATTCAGCCATTTAAAGCATATGATTCAATAGTTTTTAGCATATTCACAGATATGACAACCATCACCTCAGTTGATTTTTAGAATATTTTCATCATCTCAAAAAGGAACTCCATATGCTTTAGCTATCAGCCTCTACTCCCCAATCTGCTAACATCCTCCCTGGCCCTAAGAAACCACTGGTCTACTTTTGGACTCTGTAAATTTAGCCATTCTGGACTTTCATATGAATGGAATCACGTAATATGTGTCATACTATACAATAAGAGGTCCTTTGTGACTGGCTTCCTTCTCTTAGCATAATGTTTTTAAGGTTCATCCATGTTGAGGTATATGCTTCATTCTTATGGTCAAATAATAATCCATTGTATGGATACATCATTATTTGTTTATCTTTTGTCCATTGATGGACGTTAGGTTGCATCCATGTTGTGTCCATTATGAACAATTGTGCTGTGAACATTTGCATTCGTATATTTTTATTTCCTTTGAGTATGTACCTAAAAGTGGAGTACTGGGTCATATGATG
Organism: Vulpes vulpes; assembly: GCF_048418805.1. Lineage (NCBI taxonomy): Eukaryota > Metazoa > Chordata > Mammalia > Carnivora > Canidae > Vulpes > Vulpes vulpes. The sequence goes on from NC_132782.1 coordinate 50,875,278, forward strand.
GGGCTATGTTTAGTCACTTGAGGAACAGCCACTCTGTTTTCCAAAGTGGCTGTGCCATTTCACATTCTCACAAGCAGCACACTGCAAAGGTTCCAATTTATCACACCTCTGCCAATAGAGATATTGTTATTATGTGACTTTTGGTTCCAGCCATCCTAGTAAGTATGAAGTAGTATATCATTGTGGCTCTGATTTGCATTTCCCTGATGACAAATGCTGTTGAGCATCTTTTCATGTACCAATAAGAACATATTTGTATAACATCCTTGAGGAAATGTCTATTCAAAACACTTCCCCATTTTGTAATTGGGTTACTCGCCTTTTTGTTATCAAGTTGTAAGAGTTCTCTCTCTCTCTCTCTCTCTCTCTTATTATATATATTATAATACAAGTTTATTTATAATTTATGAATAATTTATAAGATATTATAAATACAAGTTCCCTATCTGATATATGATTTGGAAATATTTTTTCCTATCCTCTGCTGTTGTTTTTTCATTTTATTGAATGGTATCCTTTGAAGTGTTTTTGATAAAAATAAGAGTTTTTAATTTAGATTAAATCCAATTTATTTTTTCTTGTTGCTTATGCTTTTGATGTCCTATCTAAGAATCCTTTGTCAAGTGCACAGTCATGAAGATATACCCCTATGTTTTCTCATCTAAGAGTTTATAGTTTTGGTTCTCAAATTTATGCCTTTTATCCATTTCAAGTTAATTTTTGTATATAATATGAGGCAGGCGCCCAATTTCATTCTTCTGCATATGGAATTCCATTTGTCTTTTGTCTCTCCTTAGTGTATGGTCTTGGCATCTTTGTTGTTCAGTTGGTCATAGATGTATTATTTTTTGCTTTCAATTCTATTCTGTTTTAACAATGTTAAGACTTCCAATTCATGAATATGGGATGTTTTCCCACCTATTTAGAACTTTAATTTCTCTAACAACATTCTATATTTTTCAGAGTATGATTTTGGTACTTCTTTTACTATCTCTTAGTATTTTATTCTTTTTGATGTAATTCTGAAAGGAATAATTTTCTTAATTTCATTTTGGATTGTTCATTGCAAATATGTGGAAATAAAATTGATTTTCATGTGTTCATTTTGTGTCCTGAAACTTTGCTGAACTCATCTATAGTTCTAATAGCATCTTAGTAGATTCCTTAGAATTTCTTACGTATAAGATCCTGTCATTGGCAAATGGAGGTAGTTTTACTTCTTCCATTCAATATGGATGACTTTCATTTATTTTTCTTGCCCATTTTCCCTAGTTAGAACCTCCAACACAATGTTATGTGGAAGTAAGGAAAGCAGACAGCCTTGCCATAGTCCTTATCTTAGGAGAAAAGGATTCAGTTTTTCACTCTTAACTATGATATTGGATGTGGGATTTTCGTAGAGGATTTTTATCAGATCTAGGAAATTCCCCTTTATTCTTAGTTTGTTGGATTTTTTTTTATCATGAGTGGATGCAGTATTTTATCAAATAAGTTTTCTGTATTTATTGAGATGATCATATCAGTTTCAGTTTTTATTCTATTGATATAATGAATTATATTAATTGACTTTCAGATGTTAAATCAACCTTGTATTCCTGGGATCGACCTAGTTAGTCATGTTGTAAAAATTTCTTTATGTTACTGTGTTTAATTTGCTGGTGTATTTTGGAGGATCTTTTATCAATAGACCAAAACAGATATTGATCTATAGTTCTCATGTGAGATAGTTGTTTGGTTTGGTATCAGGATAATACCAGCCTCCTAAAAGGGGCTGGAAAGTGTCTGGCCCCTTTTTATTTTTTGAGAGGAGTTTGTGAAAAATTGATATAAAATTCTTTTTTAGAAAAATATTTTATTTATTTATCCATGGAGACACAGAGAAAGAGGCAGAGACACAGGCAGAGAGAGAAACAGGCTCCTTGCAGGGAGCCGGATGCAGGACTTGATCCTAGGACTCCAGGATCATACCTGAGCCAAAGGTAGAAGCTCAATTGCTGAGCTACCCAGGAGTCCTGGTATAAAATTCTTTAAAATTGGTAGAGTTCAGCAATAAAACCATCTGGACATCAGCTTTTCTTTGTGAGTAGCTTTTTAAGTTACTAATTCAATCTCTTTGCTTTTATGAGTCTACACAGATTGTCTATTTCTTCCTGAATCAGTTTCAAAAGCTTGTATCTTTCTTAGAAATTTGCCCATTCCTTCTAAGTCCAACCAACTTATTGGTACACGATTATTCATAGCATTGTTTTATGATCCTTTTTTATTCTTATAAGATCTATAGTAATGCCTTCTCCTTCTTTTTCTGATTGTAGTAACTTGAATCTTCTCTCCTTTTCCTTGGTCAATCTAGCTAAAGGTTTCTAAATATTATTGATCTTTCAAAGAATCAGCGTTTGGTTTCATTGATTTTCTCTATTGTTTTTCTATTATCTTATTTCATTAATTTCCACTCAAATATTTATTATTATCTTCCTCCTGCTTCATTAGATTTAGCTTACTCTTCTTTTTTCAGGGTCTTAAGATTAAAAGTTAGATTACTGATTTGAGCCTTTTTTTTTTTTAATGTAAGCCTTAACAGCTACAAATATCCCTGCAAGCAAAGTTTTACCTGTATATCCTAAGTCTTGGTGTGTATATCTTCATTTTCATTCATTTCAAATTATTTTCTGAATTCCCTTTAGATTTCTTCTTGCCCTTTTATTAGTGAAGTTTCTCTAGGGAGAGAAAGAGACTGACAAGACAGAGACAGGGACAGGGACACACAGAGACAGAGACAGAGAGGGATTTATTTTAAAAGATTGGCTCATGTGATTGTGGGGGCTGGCATGTTTGAAATCCATAGGGCAGGCTATCAGGCCAGAAACTCGGTAAGAGTTGATGTTCTAATATTGAACTTGAATTTGAATTATCCAGGGTAGCAGGTTGGAAACTTTCCTGTTTCTCTGCATGCCCCATAATTTTTTATCAGAAACTGAACGTTTTAAATATATATTGTAGCAATTCTGAGTTCTTTGAGAGTTCTTTGAGAGCAATTCTCTCTTCTTTGAGGCTTATTTGATAAGTGACTGATTGGGTTATCTTAATGAGGTCTATTGCCTGTCCCCCCACCCCCCACCCCAGCATTAAGCCTCTGATGTTGCTTCTCAGGAAGACACAGCTTTGTGTATGCCCACCCTATGTATGTCACCCTGCGATGACAGTGGTATTAGTAGGACTCTCTTCCTCTCTCCCTGACGACTAACGACCTAACAATTCCACCAACTGCCCAACTATTGCTCTATTGTTTTCAACGATGTCTTTTGTATAAATTGCTCTACAAATTAATCCAATCAAAATGCACCTCCTTTGAAGGAATAGTTTCTGAAGTTCACGCTTGATATGTTTTGACCCCAGGAACTCTCCTTCTTGCTGTCTTATTCCTTGGTTCTTTCCTACAACTAGCCAGCCTCCAGTCAGGCTGTATCTTTGTTAAACTCAGATATCTCCTCCAAGTTGCCTTTCACAACAGCCTCCACTGTTCTTAAGATTGCCCTTAGCCTTGAACCTCTCTAAACTCTATTGCAAATGAAATCAGTTCATTTAGGAACTGACTAGAACTATTGGTTTTATGACCTACTTCTCCTCCCAGGCATAATCTCTGTGCCAGGGCTCTAGAGCTGGAGAGAAACCTTCACAATGGGAGCTGAACCCCTGGTGGGTAGCTGAGGGGGCAGCTGGGAACTTGAAATCTCTCAGCTTGCTTCTTCTGGCTCATGACCACACCTCACAAGCCAACTCCTAAGAGCAGGATGCGCTCAAGGCAGAGTCTCCTTTTCACAAGTGGGAACTAAACATGAAATGAGAACCCATACCCCCCAACTAGACTTGCCGAGGATTTAGCTTCAACAATAGGTACCGAGGCAGATTCAGAACTGCTGAAGCCCTGCTCCTTCTAGAAAGAAAGTTCTCTTACTGAGAGTGGAGGGGAGAGGGAGCCCTGTGTTGTTGGATGAAGCAGTCTGAAGTAAATTCTCTATGTCACTAGCTGGGAGGGTAGAGAGAGGGAGTTCAAACACCACAGAAGCTGGCCTTTGTTACCTAATTTTTGTAGATTTTCTTAAATAGATTTTTTTTCATTTGTTGCTTCCCTTAAGACCATTTCCAAAGGCTTTCAATGGTTATTTTTAAATAATTCTTAGAGTTTCACAGGGAAACAGGTCAAGAGGGTTCTTAACACTGAAATGACAGAAGTCAATCCGCTAAACATTTACTCTTAATAAGAAAATTGAAATGGAAAAGTGTGCCAAAATACCATTTTTAATCTATCAGACAACCAAAATCTAAGTGTGTTTCAACACACTCTGTTGGGGACACTGTGAAGAAGCAGGCCTTCCTACACAATTCAAGTTAAGTATAAATTTGTATACTCCCTAGAGGAGGCAGTCACAAAAAATATAAATTACAGAAGCTTTACCCTTTGACCTAGCAGATCTACTTCTGGAACTTATCTTGCACAGCATTATTTCCAAGAGCAAAATATTAGAAATAATGGAATACCAGAGACTAAATAAAGAATGAAGAAGAGATTTATATAGTGATATGAAAGGAGATCCAGAACACATTCAGTGAGAAAAAAAAGGTGCAAACGAACTTCTATGTGAGAAATTGGGAGGATGAATATTTATTTACTTAAATTTTCATAAATTCTGGAAATAAAGAAATCATTGAAAGTAGAAATCAGCACAGAACATGATAGCTTTGGGCAGGGGTAAGAATGAGATTTCACAGTGTTCCTTTGACATTATTTTGCACTTTAACCATGTAAATGTATTACTTATATTAAAAAGCTAAATTTAAAAAATAACCAAAATGGAAAATATCTATTAGGATAAAGTTGCTGGGCACGAGTGGCCTTTGTTATCATCATATTAAAGTCCTTGAATTTACAGATAAAGAAATGAAGGTCAAGATAAGAAGAGGCACTTGCCACAAGTGTGCTCCTTAATCCTTATCACCCATTTAGCCCACCCCCCCCCACCTCCTCTCTAGCAACCCTCACGTTGTTCTCCATAGTTAAGAGTCTGTTTTATAGTTTGGCTCTATGAAGAGCACCAGCTATTGTACGTAGTGATAAATCACTAAATTTGATACCTCAAACTAATATGATGCTGTATGTTAACTAACTGGAAATTAAATAAAAATTTAAAGAAAATGGGACTTGCCATAGGGTACATGGCAAGTTCTTGGCACAACTGATGTGAGGACTCAAATGTTCCAATTCTATATCAGGTCACTGCCCACTTCTGCATATCTGCTTTTGATATTAGGGGATTTTATATTTGACTTTACTACGTATTATGGGAAGAAAGTATCATACTGAAAACTAATATATTCTAAGCCCTTTCCAATCTGTGGGTACCCTAGGACCACCCTCAATGTGTGGCCTGCTTCATAGCAGCCTCCAAATTACCCCTAATGAAGTCATGACAGCTCTATGTGCTAGGAGCTCTTTATTTAAAAAAAAAAAAAAAAAAAAAAAAAAAACAATTCACAAAAGCAGGCCCCAAGTGGCTACATTCTGCAACATTTTCTTCTTGCAAACACTATATTGTTTTTATTGTTTCCCAAAGGGCCATCTTAGAAATACTGTCTATGCATTTGTCCACCTTGATAATAGGATGGGCACCTTAACTTCATTCATGTCCTTGGTAACGTGGCAAAACAACCTGTTCCAGAGTTAATAGGGGTGGTGTCTACATTATCGATTAATAAATCAGAGATAAAAGCTATCAAGAACAAGATTCCACTGAGGCAAGTTAAGAACTTTATGCAAATATTTCTAAATACATTGGTCTTGGCTACTTCTCGAAATGTTGAAGTGGGCATTCATTTTTCTCTGCACAGTCTCTCTTTAAGAATCCTTCCTCCCGGGATCCCTGGGTGGCGCAGCGGTTTGGCGCCTGCCTTTGGCCCAGGGCGCGATCCTGGAGACCCAGGATCGAATCCCACATCAGGCTCCCAGTGCATGGAGCCTGCTTCTCCCTCTGCCTGTGTCTCTGCCTCTCTCTCTCTCTCTGTGTGACTATCATAAAAAATATATATAAATAAATAAAATAAATAAAAAATAAAAAAATAAAAAAGAATCCTTCCTCCCACCTATAGTCTCTGAGGTTCAAAGATTGCTGAGTACACCAGCTCTAGGATTGGGCATGTGATCCAAGCAGGACCAAGAAGAATACTCCATCCCTAACCACAGCACAGAGATGTACAGGCATGTAACTCAGCCTAGGCCAAAGACTGACATCAACTGCTGGCACTATCACGAATTTATCCCCTACCTTCCTCTGGGGGCTACTAAACTGAAAGAATCCAAGTCTAAAGACTGCAGTGGTGGTCAACTTTACTTGACCAAGTGAAAAGTACAAATACAAACCAACATAGAGAACTGAGAATCTGAAAGACTCCCAAGAGCGTTTAAGTACCTAAATCTAGCTAAGCCTGAAAATTCATCCATTGAACTTCACAGTTGTACAAAAAGGAAAAAATAAGATTCTGTTTTTGGGTGGTTCTTTAGGCTAGATTTGAGTATCTATTTCTTGCAGCTCAATAATCCTGACAGAGAAATTTAATTATGAGGTATAGATACCTTTTCTTAGTTTTAACGTTCTCCAAAGTACAGGTTCTATTATTTATTCTTTCTAATATAATCTCTATGAAAACGAAAAGATCATGCTTAAGGAAGCAGATATGCAACACAATATGACCCCTACTTTAATCTCAAATTCTCTGGAGCATTTATAAGTTTTTTGATAGAAGAACAATATCCTAGAGGAAAAAAAACCACACATAAACACAAGCAATAACAATTCTTACAATTCTTCTTACAAGTTACAAAGCAATGTCATAACATTGACAACTTCATCCTCCTACTTCCACAACAAGATTTTAAGATGGGCAGTGTGTTAATGCTCTCACTTGGAAAATGAACAAAACAAAGTTCCGAAAGTCATCATTTATCCAAAATCACAGAGATAAGGAAGGGAGCAGGCATTGAACACAAGGATCCCAATTTGTTCTTTGTACGTCTATTATTACACCAGGCTGACTTAGATAAGGACAAACATAATCTGACTGATAAATTGAAGGATTTAATCTAAATTGCAACTTTTCACTTTCACTGGGGTACTGGAAATCATATGGATTTCCCTGTACACTTGCAAACCAATAAATCTTTCTGTTCCACGTTTCCTACTGGCCCTGTTCAGAAAACTTGTGTTCACATTATACAGAGATATTGATTTTTCTCACCAATTTAAAAGAAATAATTTTTAAAGTATTATTTATGAAGAATATAAGGGAAAGCCTCTTTTGTTCACAAGAGGAGAGTAAACAATTCTTACCGAGCTGCCTGGGGCTGCTTTAAATGTAATTTAGTTTGACTCAAAAACCATTTACAGAGTTTATGCACTTTGTAAACCCTGCAAACTGGTACTATGTTGTATGGTGGGTAAAGATAAGGAAAATGGTCAAGCAGTAGAAGACAAAGCCCCTACCTGCAGCCCAGTGGGATGAGTGTATTTCTCAGGATGTAGAATTGTAAACCACTAAATTCCTTCTGTTTTAGGAAGGAAAATAAAGAATCAGCTTGGCACATTAAGTGGCCCAAAATCTGAGGTGGAGATAGAGTCAGAGTTAAATGTGTGCAACTAAGAATAATTCCAAGAACTGCCTGTGCTGATCTCACCATTATTACCCCCAGGGACACACTTCAGCTGTCCTAGACTCCAGATGCCAGAAACTCAGACACTGTTGTCCTCAAGGGTCAGACATTTTCACCATTAGGCTTGCCTGAAAATAACTCCCATGGGGGTAACTGCTTTCTCGCACTGCTCTTACCTGAAGAAGCTTCTGGTTGGGAGAGTCTAGACTGCAGGTCTATGTCCCTGCTGCAAGGAGTGCTGCGAGGACAAATGTCTGGATCCTGAATTTGAGAATAGTAACACACAATTAAATTGAGGGAAAGTCTTCAAACACAGGAAGGAGAGTAAAGGCCCCTGACATTTTTTAAGCATGGATACATCTACAAAATAGATTAGAGAAAATAGATTTTATTTATTTATTTGAGAGACAGGAATGGCACAGTGTGCCAAAGAAAGAGCACGAGTGGGGTGAGGGGCAGAGGGAGAAGCAGACTCCTCACTGAGCTGGGAGTCTCATGCATGGCTTGACCCAGGGATCCTGGGATCATGACCTGAGCTGAAGGCAGACACGACTGACTGAGCCATCCAAGTGCCCCAGATTAGAGGAAATACAAAAGGAACTTTTTAACAAGAAATACTACATCGTGACTTATAGGAAAGATTCTTCTGAAGTAAGAAGTGGCAGAGAGGCTGGGGCAATGACTGAGAAAGCCTGGATGAGAGGCAGAGATCCGACAGCAAAGGTGTGCTCCCAACCCCCTACTAGCTCCAATCCCTTTTTAAATTTAATTTAATTTAATTTAATTATTTTATTTTATTTTATTTTATTTTATTTTATTTTATTTTATTTTATTTTATTTTATTTTATATTTATTTTTTCTTTCCAATCCCTTTACAAAAGTTTTCCACATCTATTTGCTCTCTACTCCTTGGATATTTCAGATGAAGCAAGTGTGAACCAAAGATTTTAGAAGCCTTCAAGATAGTTTATTCTGTTTTGTTTTTTTTTAATGATTTTATTTATTTATTCATGAAAGACCCAGAGAGAGAGGCAGAGACACAGGCAGAGGGAGGAGAAGCAGGCTCCATGCAAGGAGCCCGATGTAGGACTTGATTCTGGGAATCTGGGATCAGGCCCTGAGCTAAAGGCAGACACTCAACCGCTGAGCCACCCAAGTGTCCCAAGATAGTTTTATAGAGACAATAATACTAAAGGTATTTTGTCCCACCACGGTCTCAGATATCAGGCTCATAGATGTCAAATTCTAAATTGAATCAAAGTGTACTGAAATAGATTGGTCAATGTATAAAACAAAAACTCCGAAATACAAGAGTAACATCTAAAAGTCTGATGAGGAGCCATCAGAGCCTGTGTACGCTCCACGTTTTGAAGGGCTCCCCTAAGTACTGAATTTTGATAGCTCTCAGTTGGCAGATAGCTGGATCTGAAGAAAGTTTTCATCTGTACTTTAAACACATGACAAGCAAGCATTACAGAAAAGAGGCCGATTCTACCAAAGGAGATGCTGGTTTCATGATTACCATGGCCTCTGGGAAGGTGCATGACACCAGGCCCCAGTGCTCACTGACATTCTAGGCTACTCTTCCCAAAGCAATGACTAACTTCCAGGTGGACTGTTGACCCAGGCTGCTCCTAGTGCATTTAAGCTTTTATATATTTGGATTTAAAAGAGACAATAGATCATACTCCAGCTTCCTGGGTATCGAGCATACATATTTATTTACATGGTAATTTTATTATTTTCTGAAATGTACTCAGCTAAAAAGAATATCAGGTATTATTATTTAAAATGGAATGCTATAGAATGATTATTTTAAAATTATTTAGATATGAATATTTAACAAAAATAACATAAACATGAATATCTAAACATAACAGGCAAAATGAATACTATATGGGGCACCTGCCTGGCTCAATCAGTAGACCAAGCAACTCTTGGTCTTGTGGTTGGGAGTTCAAGCCCCATGTTGGGTGTAGAGATTACTTAAAAATAAAATCTTATAAAAATGAATGAATGAATTAATTAATATATAAAGTGAAGACTGGGTAATGCTATGGAGAAATGTAGAATACTAAATATCTTTAATTTAATATATCAGTTATATTTTTGAGTATACAAAAAAATGTAAGGATATGCCAGATTTTAACAATGATTTTATTTAGGTGTTTGGATTTTTTTTATTTGATTTTTACTGTCTATTTCTCTATATCATGCTGGATGTTCTAAATCATCTATAATGCATATATGTTACATTAGTAATCAGAAAAGTAACAGTGAAGGCTTAGCTTAGGGTGTCAAAGTCACAATTACTTGAGTACAATGTAAAATACATGATAATTTATTAATGTCTTAAATATATGTAATTCCCAAAAACTTTTCTTTTTTTTTTAAGGTTTATTTATTTACTTTAGAGAGAGAAAGGGAACATGCACATGCACACATGTGGTGTGGAGGGACGGATTCAAAGACATACATATTTTTCCACAGGCAACATTCCTAAATTTGGGATGCCTAAAATGATGATATCTTGTAATGCTGCCACCAGGTAGTGTTGGGGATTGCTCATTGCCTGCCCAAGTGCAAGCATCAAAATTAACCATATTCGACCCTCACAAAACGGTGTCTGCAGCTCTGAAGAAAGCCCTAGAGTGAAGAGTAAAGCACTCTGAAGAAATGCAACAATTCTCCTAATGGTACAGAGGTTGACATTGCAAGAAACGTCACAGATGTGGATGACTTTGAGTCCAAAAACAATCCAAACAAGTCAGACTCCAAATGTGGAGAAGCTTCAGGAAAACATAACTAATTATCTTGTTTGTGTTTTCATTTCTTAGATATGTACAAAGGGATACGCAATTTTATGAACTGCCACAAAAGACTTAAAAAGCTCTATCAATAAATATAAATGAAATGTGAAGTGGTATGAAGTCATGTCTTATTTTTTGGCAATAGCTTTCTCTGTTATTAAATGATAATGAAGCATATTACAATCAATGGTGTCTGGACACAATAAAACTGGGTAATAGTCTATTGTTCTGTTTTGTTTTTGTTTTTTTAAAGATTTTATTTATTTATTCATGAGAGACACGGAGAGAGAGAGAGGCAGAGACATAGAGAGAGAAGCAGACTCCTTGCAGGGAGCCCAATGTGGGACTTGATCCAGGGGCTCCAGGATCATGCCCTGGGCCCAAGGGAGGCGCTCAACCGCTGAGCCACCCATGTGTCCCATTTTGTTTTGTTTTGTGTTGTTTTTTTCACTCTCCTGTTACTCTAAATACTTCAGCATGCTGCCTTAGGAATAAGGCATTCTCTTGTAAAATTGTGGCACTATTACTACATCTCAGAAAATAAACAGTACTTCCATAATGCCATCTAATATCTAGTGCATATTCATACTTCTCCAATTGTCCCACAATGTTTTTCAAGTTTTTTTCCCCTTAAACCAGTATTCAATCAAGTTTCATGTCTTGCCTTTGACTAAAACTGTTATTTTTATTAGTATTGTCTACCAACTATTCAGTAGGGACACATTTATTTTGTTTTAACTCCCATCCCATCCCCATCCTTATCTTTTCTTTTTTTTTTTTTTTTAAGATTTCATTTATTTATCCATGAGAGACACAGATAAAGAAGCAAAGACATAGGCAGAGGGAGAAGCAGGCTCCCTTCGGAGCCTGATACAGGATTTGATCCCAGGACCTCAGGATCACGACCTGAGCCAAAGGCAGATGCTCAACCACTGAGTCACCCAGGTGCCCTCCTATCCGTATCTTTTAAGGCATTGCTGTTCATTTAGTTTCATCCTGGTTTTATATTATGGGATTCTTTAAGATATGAAACACTTAGAAGACTTATCAAGAGACTTGCATACTTGGAATCTACATTATTCTATTTAGTGAGTTTCTTAATCTTTCAGAGGTAAGAATGAATAGAAAATCAATTCTGAACTGAACTTTTGAATTGCAGCAGGATGAGGTTACTGTTAAAGAACAACTAAATTGCTCCCTGGAACAATGAGTGCATACACCACAACTTCCAGGTACCTGCAGAAGCATTGCCCTTTGAACATTCAGTGTAATGTCCCATGAGTGTTTCCAGTTGATCTAACTGTGTAACATCTTTATTTTGATGAAATATTCCAATCTTATTTTTTTTAATATTTTATTTATTTAATCATGAGAGACACACAGAAAGAGACGGAGACATCGGCAGAAGGAGAAGCAGGCTCCCTGCAAGGAGCCCGATGTGGGACTTGATTCCAGGACCCCAGGATCACACTCTGAGCCAAAGGCAGATGCTCAACCACTGAGCCACCCAGGTGTCCCTATTCCAATCTTCTTATTGCCACATTGAAAATAGCTCCCTTCAAATTTTCTTTAGACAGGAATTCATACTTTGAACATAATGTTCACATTTTGGAAAAAACAACATTTCATGATGAATGATATTTTTTTCAACAAAGAACTTGCCTTTCCATTACTGTATAAAATGATTTAGTGCTGGTATGAAAAAAGTAAACACAGACTTGAGGGGAGCGTATAGACTAAAGAACAAAAACTGAATGTTTAAGTTAGTAGGCATATTTGTTATTATGCTTTTATTTATGTTAAGGCCAAAAAATGAGTATAGTAGAGATTTTCAAAGGTACCATATTATTTGTTATTGGCTGAAATAATTTTCTAACAAGTGTGCCAGAATATTTAAATGAAATTGTCTGGCAACCCTAGTGCTAAAAATATGTTGAACAGACATCCAAAGAAGCCGATGGCCAACAGGCACATGAAAAGATGTTCAACATCACTTACCATCAAGGAAATTGCAAATCAAAACCACAGTGAAATATCACCTCACTATACTAGTTGTATATTTCTATTTTAAGTCATTTGGAATGAATGTTTTTGTCTCCTTCTAGCTATCAGTAGGATTTCCTATAAGACATCTAGACAGTGGAATTCTGAGTTTTTCTGCCTATAAAAACCATTCCTTATTTACTTCATAGTAAACAATAAGCTAACCCAGAAATGTGCAACAGGCAGTAATGTCTAAGCATTTATTTAGCATAATCCCTTTATTAGATTATTATACAGATATACTATGTTAAACAGTTTCACAGTTCAATTGATATGTTATTACATAAATGGATAAACTCCATCAAAAAACATTCTCTTTTCTTCTGTTTTACTATCCACCCAAAATAATAATTTTAAAAATCCAAATATGTGATCCTATAATGGAAGCTTCTTCAATTATGTGTCTAAGAGCCAATCTTACTACCTAAGCACCAGAGTATCTCAGTGAGCAAGTAAAGTCAAAGTCATTTCTATTTTTTGAGATTCTCAGTTTGTTGCAGAATAAAAAAAAAAGCCAAAATATGGCTACAAAACTGATTTATATAAAGGTTTACATTTAACAAATTAATTATGCTTATACTCTAGAAAATTCAATCATTATACATATGATATCTTGGAGATATCATCAAAAATATGTTTTGGGGGCCCATCATTATGAGAGATCATGAACTCTTCAACTGCCAGTGTCTCAAAAGTCCTGCCAGACACACATTCACTTCATTAAATACATAGATTTTTTGATTCCCCTATCATCTTCACCTCCTATATAAACTATTCTCAACTACTTACTGTATATAACTCTTGTGTCAATTTCTATGTAAACAATTGCCACAGTAAAGGACCAAACATAATAACATCCATAGCACTAGAAAATCATTGGAATGTTTGCATCAGTTTCTTGTTCCACACAACTTTTGATAGGACAAATCATTTTATTCATTCATTTATTTATGCATTTATCTATTTATTTGAGAGAGAGAGAGAGAACATGAGCGGGGAGTGGGGAAAGGGCAGAGGGAGAAGCAAAAGCAGCCTCCCTGCTGATCAGGGAACCAGACACATGGGGCTCTATCCCAGCACCCCGGGATTGTCACCTGAACCAAAGGCAGATGCTTAACCAACTGAGCCACCCAGGTGCCCCAGGACAAAGCATTTTATATCGTTAGTATACTATTTCAATTTTGTGGAGACCATTGGATTTCATAAGAACATAAACTAGAGTTTAAAAATCCACAGCAATATTGACATTTTATCATTTTTTTAAATCCCAAAGAAATGTCTCTTATTTCACAAGGTATAGGTCATGATTCAATTTCCTGCTTTGAGCCCATCCCTGTCCATCTACATATAGCTGATCCCTACTCACTCTTATCATCTCCCTTCAGCCTCACGAGAAAGTTAATCTTATATCAAATCTAAACATAATCCTTCAAACTATGACTTAAATCTTACTCTTCTTCCTTAGAAAACTCACATCATCTTTCTTTTCTGCATCCTCAACAGCAGAGCTGCTTCCTTTCTCTTCACACGTAAATAAGCATAAATCTCTCTCTCTCTTATTACTAGAAAATAGATGTTCTAATTGTCATGGTTTCCTAGCCCCCTCTAATCTCCCTGATTTCCTCGGTAACCGACTTCTCTGTAAGTTGCCAACATTTTCTCCTTCTCCTGCTCTTACCTCACTGCTGTATGAGCCTGTCCCTCTCTGGGAAAAATTTTTCTCACAAGGGTGATCAGTTACCCCACCATTCCTAACAAAAGGAATACCTTTCAGCCTTGATCTTACTTTACTTCTCTGATGTATATAGAAGTCTGGACCAAACTTCTCTTGAAATTGTCTCCTGGAACATTCCCACGATACAATTCTTGTCTATTTTTCCCTCCATATCTGTGGCCAACTTCTCAACCTCCTGTCAAGATTTCATTTCCCACGGCTATGCCTTAAAATATGGTGTTTCTCAGAGTTCCACCTTTGTTCTTCTTTCCCTCTTACAACATTTAATCCCCCTGGGTGGCACCATCTACTTTTTCAATTTTAGTTAACATCATGCTGATAAAGCTCAGATCTATTCTAACCTAGATGTCTTCCCAAGTACCTGGTCCCACCAAATACCCTTTGTACCTTTCTGTTTCCTTACTCAGGGACCACATTAGGCCCCATATGATCACTCAATACTTTTTACTATCTCTCCAAACCTCCTTCCTTTTCAGTCAATAGAACCAGCACCTTACCTAATCCAAAACACAAAAATTATACTTGGTACTTCCCTCTTCCCTACTCTTCACATCTGATTGGTCACCAAGACCTATTGAGTCTTTCCACAAAAGGTCTCCCAGTTCTGTCAGATGCTATCCTCCTGAACAGTTCCTGAAGCTTCAGAATCTTGCCATTTACATTACCTGCCCAGCTCTTCTCCCTGCCCACAGTTTATATTTACCTTTAATATTTCTACCACAATGCTACCAGGGTGATCTTTCTAAAATTCAGAGCTGATCAAGGTACTTCTCATTTCACTATGGATTAAACAGTCCATTGGCTTCCTACAGTCTTCAAAATAAAATATCAACTCCTGGGCATGGCCCTCTACAGTCTGGCACTGCCAATCTCTGCAGCCTGTCTTTTACCACATTTGCCTTGCAGCCCATGTTTTAGTCCTACTGAAATGTATATACCAAATACTGACATTTCAATCATATTGAAATAAATGCTCTGAATGAATCCCTGAAAAGCCATGCTTTTTCAAACATTTGCACCTCTACACATCCTTCTCTCCTGACTCAGCTTCAGCATCATCCATGATGATGTACTGTCCCTCTTAAGAAACAGGGAAAGCTTCCTGTTGTGTATTCTCATAGCTCATTGAACTGATCTAAGCTATAAGATTGTCTTATTGTTTTATGAGAGTATATGTATTTACCAGCGCACTCTCCAGGCAGATGGATTCAGTGTACATGAGGGCATGGATCCTATTTTCTTCATATCCCCATTGTCTTTCTCAATGACTGGCACATACTACGTACTCCATCAATGTTGAATGGATGAATATAAGCACTACTTAACTAATGCTCCTTTGTGGTTAGTCATATGATAAATACATATGATCTTACTAACTGCACAAATATTTTACTTTGTATGGATTATAGATGGATGTATGAATGAAAAATAAATCAGGAATTTGTAGGCTAGACTTGCCTACAGTGGACATTAGCATCTTTGTCCATAATTTTATATGTATGCTCATACACAGATGCACTTGCAGAAAAGTTTCTTATTCTGTAGGAATACAAAATATTGTTTTAGGAGGCACTGATAAAATTATTAAAAAGGTTTATGAATGGGAGAGACAGTTATCATACCTAGGCACATGTTACCAGGACATGCAGATTAAAAAGTCCTATCTAAGTAAAAAGTCTTGTACTGATGTTTCTGAGATTATAATTCCTTTTTAAGTAATAGTCTAGTAAAGAGAAACAGTACATATATGTCTCTTTAAAATGTTATTTTAAATAGCCAAATGAATCTTTGAGGCTTCAAAGAATATTAGAATTAATATTGAGACTCAGTGAAAAATATCTCGGATAAAATCATGTAGCCTGTAAATGGAAGTCATAAGATATTAAAATTTTAAAAATTAAGTATATCTCACTCCTTTATTAGGAATGATAAGTTTAGCTTAATATTTTGTAGCCTCTAGGGTCTCTTCTGTAATTTTACAGCCTCACTTAGACTTGCAAGACAAAAATAAAAAGAATAGGGATTCTACGTGGTACCCATTCACGATGAGACTTTTTAATGTTAGTGTAATGGGTACCACAGGGGCAGTTTACACTTCATCTGCTTCCAGCATTAAACTCCTGTCAAGCAGAATCCCAGGGAATACAACTTATGTGCCATTAAACCCTCAGGGTCCCTTAATAAAGTAGAAACCTATAGTTAGATAATGCCAGCCACGGTTTAATCATTCTGAGGAGAACTAAACCACCAGCTCACAAGAAAATTTACCCAGAAAAGCAAAGGCTTCCCTTCCTGTCTAACACCACCACTATGAGGGCTCTTTACTCCCATTTTTCTGGTGATACCACATCTGACATGCAGAAGTCAGGCCAAGAGATAGTAAGATGACACAGATGTGTCTACAGTAAGACTACTGACCCCTACCATGCTGGGCTGCATTATAATGTCTTTCACTCATATCAATTCAATGCGTACAATGCACTTCATGAAAAATGAGACAGAACACAATGAGCAATACGTGACACATTTTAGATTAAGTGCCCTGACTCAGGTCACTAAGTATTCTTCTTTAATCATTGGAAATGTTTCATACTCCAAGAGAAATTTTATGCTCATGCTTAAATATAATTTGACATTCTAAGAATTCTTATTTACTCATGACAATAAAAACAACCTCTACAACTTAACTAACGAAATATACAGTTTGTAAAATGCTTTCATATATATTTCATTGATCTCCACAGTAATATGGGTCTTTTTAATTTTTTTTTAATTTTAGAGTTGTATTAGCTCAAGTGATATCACATTAATTTGAAAGTTTACATACAAAGTAACTGGAAGATCCTAAAATTGATCCCATGACTTTCACCAAGTCCAATGTTCTTTCCACTACTGAATTCTGCAATGTTGTTGAAGACACAATATTAGAATGAGTATATATTCTTTTCTTCAACAAAGTTATTTAGAGTAACTATATCACTTGAGGGTTTCTAAAGATTAATTGATTGATTGATTGATTGATTGATATGTATGTGTGTGTGTGTGAAAGAGAGAGAGAGAGAGAGGAGGGGGTGGGCAGAAGGAGAGGGAGACAGAAACTTTAGCAGACTCCTCGCTGAGTTCAGTCAGATGTGGGGCTCCATCTCAAGACTCTGAGATCAAGACCTGAGTTGAAACGAAGAGTCAGAATCTCTTTTTTTTTAAGATTTTATTAATTTATTCATGAGAGACACACACACAGAGAGAGAGGCAGAGACAGAGGCAGAGAGAGAAGCAGGCTCCATGCAGGGAGCCCGACGTGGGACTCGATCCTGAGACCAGGGGATTACACCCTGAGCTGAAGGCAGATGCTCAACCGCTGAGCCACCCAAGCATCCCCGAGGAGTCTGATTCTTAACCGACCATGGCACCCTGAGTCCCCAGGTTAGGGTTTGAATTGTATTTGCCTTGTCAGGACATGCTTCCATTCCAGGAAGAGGACCCAAATTTTTGATACTCTAAATAAGAAGTAGAAACCATGATTAAAGGATAAATAAGTTGAAGAGATGAAGGAAGAAAGGGAGGAAGGAAGGCAGGGTGGAGGGGAGAGCATGTATTTCATTTGCAAGAAAAGAAATGGTGCACTAGAGACCTAAAACAATCTACCTTTAAAAACCTTTAGCTCTTCTTAGGAAATTTTAGGTAAGATTCTTTGTGTGCAAATATGCATGATTTTCTGGGGAAATGAATGTAAGGCTTTCATCTATTGCAGCCCACTGTAGAATCATCAGATGTGTACATATTCTTGAATAAATAAATGGGCAAAATGTTCTAGGAGTAAGAAGAAGCAACTGAATAAAGCAAAAAGGAATCTTGGAAGGGTTTATGGAAATCATGGAATCTGCATTGGATCTGGAAAGGTTGAGTTTTGTTTGATGGGAAGGGAAAAAAGGGGAGGGCATTTCCTGCTAAGAAAAAGGTAGGAGCAAACACACACACACACACACACATGTATGTTGGGGAGAATGCAGATGCTGCACTGAAGGAGATCTTAGATTGTGCTTAAGGGTTAGGGGGTCTGAGTACCAAATGAGGGGGCACTGAGCAGAAAGCAAATCCATTTTCTACTTTTGAAAGCAGTGTTTGCTGTCGTCAGTAAGAAGAACAACACCAGAACCTGTGAGCTACAAAAAAAATCATTTGTTTTCCCCTCTTGATTTTATGAAGGAGAAACTTAAGCCCTAAACCTGGTTTCCAGCTCTGGCCTTCCTCTCAGTTCTTAAACATGAAGAAGTCTAGGCCACAGTTATACTCCATTATAGAAATCCTCAATAACTACTTGTGCTATTAGGTATGCTTCCTGCCTCACTGTCATAGACAATTTGGTCATTTCCTCCATCGAAAAAATTCAATACTTTCCCCTGAATTTACAGATAAAGCATACCTCAAAGTATAGTTGGTTTTTGTTCAGTGTGGGTTCTAATGATATCTCTCTGAACAAGCTGAGTCAACCTGCTGATTTCATCCATTCTCATTTCTTTCTGAGCACCATTTACACATTCATTCCTGAGACATTTTAAATGCATGCAGTTCAAGAAAACTGAATTTAGTGAAGTCACCTGTGTCAAGAGTAAATTTATTTTATCTTTTTCATTAGTGTCTTAGTCCAGCCCTAAAGTCTTTAGGGGAAGAATTGACTATTGTGTAGAAATAACTTTAGAGACTTAAGTTTCCTTGATTAGATGAGCTCTGAAGTCCTTTAAAAATTCTGTTTTATGTTCTCAAATTTTCTTCAGAGAAAAATAATTCCTATATATTCCGGTTCTTTTTACATGGCCTTACTATGTTTGTGACTGTATCCTAGATTACTAGATACTGTGTAATTCCACTTTCTATAGGGATTAAGTAAATTCTAAAATCAGCACAGAAGGTGAAAACCTCATATTCCAAATTACTCTGTATGGGTGTATATGTATGTATACATATTGTATAGGGATTAACTAAGTTCTAAAATCAGCACAGAAGGTGAAAATCCCACATTCCAAATTACCCTATATGTGCATATGTGTATGTGTAAGTATTTGTCATACTATGGCAATTTAAAATAGTGCCTACCAAAGACACAGCGAGAAAGACAGAAACTCATGAATTATAGAATGTAAAACATAAGGGGTTTAAAATTAGTTATTTAAAATGTCATTTGATGGGGCACCTGGGTGGCTCAGTTGGTTAGGTGTCTGACTTCGGCTCAGGTCATGATCTCCAGGTCCTGGGATTCAGCCCCTGCTCAGTGGGGAGTCTGCTTCTCCCTCTCTCTCTGCCTGCCGCTCCCCCTCTACCTGTGCTCTCTCTCTGTCAAACAAATAAATAACATTCTTAAAATAAAATAAAATGCCATTTGCTGAAATTTTGTTATATATCTAATTACAGGACCCTGCAGTGACAGTAGTACATTCATAAGGAGGTAGTACATTGAGAAATTACTTTCTTTGTATTAAAATTTATTGTGATTATGCTAATTAGTTATCCATCTGCTTCTACCTCCAAATTGATTGTATATTCTGAGACACTGGGGTTCAAAATACACAAACTGTATTTCCCAGACTCCCATGCCAGCTGGCTGGCTGAGAAGTTCTGCCTACGGGCAGCATTCTGTGATACTGGAAGGGGGGCAGGTGGAGAGAGAATTTCCTGCCTCACCTCCAACCTGGTCCTATTAGCTGCTGTAGCAGTGACACTGGGTCAAGTCTGCAGCTTCTTCCTGCAGTTCCCAAGCCAGCCACACCACATTCCTTATCTTCTCTGTTTCCTCTTTATCCTGGGCTCTTGCTGTGGCTGGGATTCTAGGTCACCAGTGTTCCCTTTTTGCTCTTTCAGCTCTTCAATGACTGTGTAATGATATCCCGAATCAAAGCTACTCTCTTTTAAATGACTAACATGGTTTCCATTTCCCATCAGGATTCTGATTGATGCTATAAAGGCATTGAATGCCAGTCTGTATACACTTTGCCACATGACCACAGAATGAATATGATGAGAAGAGTCCAAAAAAGCCAATGACAGCGTCCTATCCCTTGGAGCAAGAAAATAGTACAGACACCAACATGTGCCCAATCCAGTGAGCAAAAGCTATATTCTCTGAAGTTATCCAAGGAAAAACAAAATTCCCTACTCATCAGTCACTCAGAAGGGAGGAAGTGAAAGGGCAGCAATTTTAGAAGAGCTTTCCACTAGAAACTGGGCCAAAAAAAAAAAAAAAAAAAAAAAAAAAAAAAAGAAAAGAGGGGGGGTGTTGAGAAGCAATTTTATCTTCACTTAAAGAACTTCAACATTATTTTATGTTTTTCAGCTTCAAAAACTGCCTTGTTCATTAAAGTTTTATGAGTAATTTAGGTATTTTCTGCAGAGATACAGAATATACAACGAGTTTCTGAGTTCAGGGGTTTCTTCCATGAGCAGCCAATTTCTGATTCCTCTCAAAAGGCCCCCCAGAAATTTTGGTCTCTTTCAGCTACTCACACTCTCATTTAGTGAAGAATTAAATGAAAACTGAGCACCATGATTTTAATGTTACCTTAAGGATAAAGGCAATGGTATTTTAAATGTTAAATATTTTAGTTCCTGAAAACAGCATGGTGCTTAAAATGCCTTTTAGAAAGAGAGAAATAAATAGTACTAATAGGCTACCCAGTAAGGCCTACTTGAGACATAATTTTATGGCTGCATTCAATTTAAGCCTTTGAGTCATGAATCCTAACAGAACTGTTCTAAGGATTCCAATAAGCCCAGTCATATTGAAACCCCACTGAGTGCTGCCAGCAGAAGTAACATATAACCCGTTAAAAGTAAACAAGTATTGTCAAGACCTCTGAAATGGGGGAACCCGTGTAGGCTACGGGTACTAGGAATGTTAGCAGAGCTTTCATTCATCTGTTACTCACAGATAATTTCCAGCAGAACTGGTAGTTCGTTATATTGATGTTTCTAGAGGAAGATTATTTGTCCTAACAAAATAGTTTTGCCCCTGCTCATCTCAGTCTTCTAAAAATATCGTAATGCCATTTCATGGCTACAGAAGAATGTATGAATCCTTCTCACATCTCTTCTCTTATCTGATCCACACAGAATGATCACTCTGACTTGACAAATGAAAACCATGAATGCTCATGGCAGTGGGGCCTTCGGCCTGATCGCACAGATATTGAACAAGGAGCTAGGACTATGCAATCAGCAATATCAGAAAGATGGGGAGTGTGATCCTCAGTAGTCCCAAACACAGAGGGCATACTCAGGGCTTAATTCCATTCTTTTCAAAGGAAAAAAATGTTATTTTACTTCAGATCTGTTGCAGAGATGCCAGAGGATAAATTATTTCAGCCAGACCCAAGCAAGATGTTGTCCTGTATCCACAGGAAAATAAAACCAATTATTGAGTTACATACATTCCTTTAGAGCCAAAGTCTTTGTTTTGAAAGAATCTAAACAAATGAAAATTTCTATCCAACACGACCTAGAAATATCCTTAGATTACTCATGTGTATATAACAGTAAAATAGATGTTGATGACACTCTACAAGCTAGAAAGCAATATAAACTTCCAACACATAACTATTGTAGATAAGCTTCCTAAAAGGTTCCAAAATCTTGGCATTGTCTGGAGCAATAGTTTTCAAAATATGTTCCCTGGACCAAGAACATCAATATCAGCTGAGAACTTGTTAGAAAAACAAATTTGGGGATCCCTGGGTGGTCAGCAGTTTAGCGCCACCTTCAGCCCAGAGTGTGATCCTGGAGTCCCAGGATGGAGTCCCACATCCGGCTCCCTGCATGGAGCCTGTTTCTCCCTCTGCCTGTGTCTCTGCCTCTCTCTCTCTCTCTCTCTCTCTCTCTCTCCCATTCTCATAAATAAATAAATAAAATCTTAAAAAAAAAGAAAAGAAAAGAAAATTGGGGGGCCTCCCTGAATCATAAACTCCGGGTGGGATCCAGAAACCTGTCTTTCACAAATGCCTCCAGGTCATTCTGATGCATGTTAAAGTTACAGAACCTAATGGAAGAATTGAATTTAAGGTCAAATCCGAACTTGTAAACAGATTCAGGTGTCTCCTGTGTCATCTATGCTAAATGGTTTAAATTTTCATAGCCTAAATGTATTTTCCAACAAAATAAAAATAACATCTCTTTGCTGTATTATTTTAGAATCTGAAATTATCATAATAGCCAGTGGTCTTATGTTGAAAAATCAGCCCAGATATACCCTAATAAGAGAAGAGAACCAAGCAACCATTCCACAAGGAAGTTACTACTAAAATAAAATTCCATAGACACCTGCTTCACCTTGAGCAATGCTTGGGTCATAAAAGTTTAAAAACCACAGAGGTTGCCAAAGACTCCACATGGAGAAGACCATTCTGTAAGAATGCTGAGCATGGTTTATGCATTGAGGAAGAACTCAGTCCTCATTCATATTGCATTATACCTTTGAAGGGTGAATGTACAAGATTTCAGGCCATAAATAATTTACCTAAATACCCACAGATCTTCTAACTATTAGGGTTGTCCTTTTAAATAGGCCAAACCCTGCAAAAATTTGCCAAAGAAAGACAGCCATGCCCAGCAGCAAATGCTGTTCTTTACTGAGAGCCAGTAATGGATGGCAGGCATTCCAGGACTAATCTCATCCCTGAAAATGGAAGATTTTCTTATTCTCTTCCCACTGTGTCTGGAGGGCCTCAGAACCTCACCATGGGTCTTCCCAATTGCTTCCAGAACAAATCTAATCTACATAGTGTCTAGCTTTACAAATCTAACTTTTGTACACAACCTCATGCACACAATTTCAACTGATCACCCTGATCCCACAGGGTTGAATTTAAGCGCTTGTTCTTACCACAGTGGGGGTGGGGAACACAGATACATTTTCTAGACTGGAGACCTCCTAGCTTGATGGTTCCCAGGAGACCAAGTGGTTGAGAGAAGGAAACTTCTCCTCTTTTAAGAAGATTCCATTGGGCTCTTATAAACACTCTGCTTTCATTTAAAGCTCTCCAACCCCAAGACTGCCTTCTCTGGCCTTAAAAGGACTTAGGGCTACAGAATCTAACTATAGTGTCCTCAAGGGCCCCAGAATCTGGATATCTGCTTGGAAGTTCCTCAGATCATCTCTGAATAGCTCCAAAGTTATGGAATTTCAGATAATGTGTAAACCCTGAGGGAGCCAAGAACTGTTTCTGTATCTCACAGTGGGTATGGGAACACACAGTGGTACCCAGGTTATCCGAGAACCATATGAATTCCTGGCCTGATCCCACAGTAGTATATATTCCTATTGAGGTAGATCTTAGAACATAAAGTACTTCCAGATCCAGTGAAAATGCTGAGGCTTCCCCTTGAGCTCACTATGCCCTGGAAGCCCCCAGAAACCTTTTTCCTGACTTTCTCATGAAGCAAACCCCCAGTAAGAACATGGCCCTAAAGACCACTTGGGAACTTTAGAATCCAAGATAAAGAGCCGAAAGACTCTCTTAGATCTTCTGGAGCATGCTGGGGATGTCACTTGTCCCCTCAACCTAGAGCAAAAGCCAGCAGTCATTAATGAGTATTCTAGATGCAGCCTGTTGAAAACCTATCAGAGCTAACTGTGAAGGTATCAAAGTAAGCACCAGGAGGAGCCACCAGTCAACTCTGCTGAGGTTGATGCCATCAAGAACTGGGCTTAAACCTGCAGTTAGAGATCACATTCTGGCCACAGCCAGAGGACCTCAATTCTGAGACCCCCCTGGAAACCCATCCTACATATGGACAGTTAATATTACTGTACCAGAGAAGCCTTCCAGGTGGACTTGACCAGATTCTTGGGGAATGTCAACTTCATGTGAAGAGACATGCTATCACAGAATATCTAACTCAGCCTCAGGAGCCTGAAGTTAGAGTTCTTTACTACTAAAAAAATAAAAAACCTCAGGCTAATTCAAGTGTTTAGGATCCCAGTTAGCTGCTGGGGAAGTCTGACAGTTACTGGAAAATCTCATTCTCCTAGAAGTGGGACACCCATAGAAATAATTCTGCAAGGCACAGAAA
Source organism: Vulpes vulpes (assembly GCF_048418805.1). Classification (NCBI taxonomy): domain Eukaryota; kingdom Metazoa; phylum Chordata; class Mammalia; order Carnivora; family Canidae; genus Vulpes; species Vulpes vulpes. Next base: position 50,899,624 of record NC_132782.1, read on the forward strand.
ACCCATAATTGCACCAATGGCTTTCACTTAGTAAGACCCAAATGTCCTCTAAGAACTGGGACTCTGATGAGCCATCCTGTGGTCAGTTTCACAGATCATTAGCTTTGGGCCAGACAGCATTAACTGATGCTGTTACTTCCTTAACAAAGTTCCTGAAACCAACTACTTTTAAAAATAAAACCCAAAAGTAATACATTTGCTCTAACAATTGAAAGGAAATTGCAAGAGCTTAGAAAGTAAAATTAAGTTTCTTCCTTCTTTTAGTTTTTTTTTTCTGGAACAATCTGGTATACATTTATTCATATATTTAACTGCTGGGTAAATTCTTCTTATGAAACTAACAACTGGAATTATGGCTGCCGCAGATCCAAGATAAATAATAAGCAGCTGGAGGACTATGTACCGGGCCAAGCACCTGCACATTATCATCAAGATAATTTTCCAAGTTTTAAGGGAACGATATTGATGAGATGCTGTTGTACCAGAGGTACAAATAGCAAGGTATGTGGAACTGTGGAGAATCTAGGGCTCATGGCTTCCAAGAGCTCAGCTTTGTTCATTGTTACCACACATGTCTTGAGTGTTTAATGACAGGCAGACTTCACAGGGTGTGCCTAATAGTCAAGACTCCACTATATTGGTAGCATGCATGATTTGTGGTTGCCTTTAATTTATCCTGTCATTAAATGAAATGAACTTGGTGCTGAGTAAAGCCTATTCTCTCCCTCATGAGCTTATCAATCAAACTTAAGATCAATGCCACTGGTCAAGCAGAGTGGGCCCTGCAGTATTAATTTGCATTCTCCTGAGCACTATTAGGTCCCCATCTGCATATCTTCTATGAACAATCTGTTTATAGTATTACACTTTTTTTCTATGAGTTGTTTGTGTTTTTCTTATTACCTCGTTGGAAGACTTTACATATTAGATATAGTCCCTAATTTATACAAAACTTCCTTTATTTTTTTCCACACAGTCATATTTTACATTTATTACAGAATTAATTTGATTTTTTCCATTTAGACTGCAACGAGCCATTATCTCTCATATGCCTATGTTGATTTCTTTCAATGGAAAGTCAGTTATCGCATTACCATTTATTAAATAATTCATGTTTTTTCTTTACCCAATGAAGCAAAATGCAGCCCACCCGTATACCAAGAAAATATACATTTAATTTTGTTTCCTTCCACTCTCTACATTGATATATTTGTCTATTCCTGTCGTTTTTCTTTTTAATAATAATAATAATAGCATTATAGTAAGCTCTACTATCTGGTATGCAGGTCTTCCTCCATTTTTATTTGTCAAAATCATTTTCAGTTTCTATTGGATAATGATGCAAGAGCTTACACTGGGTTTACGAGAATATAATTTTGAGCAAGTCATTTTCCCTCTCTGGAACACACTCAGAAATTTGATGAGTAGTCCTCAGTGTGTTCCAGGGCAGTTCATGTACTTACATCCTCTTTTTCACTCTCTCCTTAGTGTTCCTGGAGATTTCCCATTTCGTAAGTTTTGTCCTATGGAAACCTCAGTTGTACTCTCAATAGAGTATCAACTATATTTCATCCAGTCTCCCAAGCGGCTGTGCGCCTGTGTGCATGCATGTGCATACATGTGTGCATGTGTGTTGTGGAGAGAGGTTTCCGGTCCTATAACCAGCATTACAGGTAACTATGACAGAGGTATCCATGTCTCTAAGTCCCTAGTGAATACAGGAGTTGTGCCAGATTTTGTTTCTTAGAGCAGCAGCGTGGTCACCCCATGGGAGGTTATTAGAGGTGCAGGACCTAGGTCCTCACCCTAGACCTGAATTTTTAGCCAGACCCTTAGGTGATTCATTGGCATATACAAATTTGAGAAGCACAGAACTAGGTGTTCTCTTATATCCCTGTAACTCTATCATTACAGAGGTCAGTTATTAAGTTATAATCCTGGTTTTCCTGATTTTTCCTATATGTCCAACTGAATTAAATCTGGGAACATTCTCCAAGGTTTAAGACCTTTCTAAAGAGTTGGTATGAGGGAAGGAGAAAAACAGTGATAAGGTTGTCTTGCAATTTTCCTGATAAACACATATGGTCTCTCTCAGTTGTATGATTTCATGTCTTCTATCTGGTCTTCCTGCCTCCACTCCTAATTTCTGCTAATTAGCAGATTCTGCTAATTTCTACTCCTCTGCTCAACAATAATTAGCTAACTCTTGTCCTCCAGCTCCCACAGCCCTGCTCTAACCTGTATAGTTACACTTTATCTATTTTACATGTAGTTTGCTTCTCAGGCCTCATTTGAAAACAGGTTCCCTGTTTTAAAAAAAAGAGGAAATAAAGAAAAAGAAAACAAGCTCATTAATTTGTGGCATTCCATATTTTAGTTATTTCAGTATCAGAAAATAAAAGATGATTTACAGAACTATACATAGCCAATAATACATAGCATAGCAATGAAGAATTGTGATTTAGAACTGATAGTAGTATTTAATTGACAACCACAAGCAGAAGAATGAAACTGGACCCCTTTCTTACACCATACACAAAAATAAACTCAAAATGGATGAAAGACTTAAATGGGAGATAGGAATCCATCAAAATCCTAAAAGGAGAACATAGGCATCAACCTCCTTGACCTTGGCCACAGCAACTACTTGGTAGACACATCTGCAGAGGCAAGGGAAACCAAAGCAATACTGAACAATTGGAATTTCATCAAGATAAAAGGCTTTTACACAGCAAAGGAAATAATCAACAAAACTAAAAGGCAACCTAGGAATGGGAGAAGATATTTGCAAATGACTTATAAGATAAAGGGCTACTATCCAAAATCTATAAAGAAACCATAAGACTACAGACAACAACTACCTGAAGTCTATGGAGAGTGAAAGACCCAAGTAGGTTGGAGTAGAGGGGCAATTTGGAAGAAGGAACCAGGATGGATTCAGGTTCCTTTTTTCAAGGTGTTGCTTGATGTCAGGCCACATTTATAGTGTGACTGAAGAAGCAAAAAAATACTGACAGAAAAACCTCATTTTTGGTTCAGGAACCCAAACGTGGGCCAAAAAACAAGCCTTGGTGACAGAGATTAATTGTAGATAAAACATGTACTTTCTCTGTGGGGCCCCTGAGATACTGGGAGAATTTCTGAGGGCTACTGGGTATAGTTTTTTCACTCTGAAGAAAGAATTACAGGAAGAGATGCTCTTCCTTCCTTTGGTGGTGATTGTGTATGGATGGGTGTTCCCCACTGATGGAACCATCTTCCTGCCAGCCTGGGAATAAGCCAACACAGAACGACAGAGGAAAGGGCCTGAGGAAGCTGGAGTTCCTTGTTAAGTTAGCCTTGAAATCTGTCCACTTTCTTGACTTCTAGTTTTGTATTTTGACATTTCTTTGTGTTTGAGTCAGTAGAGTGGCACTTTCCATTGCTTACAGTGGAAGACATTGTCATTGGTACACTATCAAGACATACATTCCGGTTTTAAGAACAGTATCTATTTTTGTCATAACTTGTGGCATTGAAACACATTTTGATTTTTTTAAAAAAATTATTAAATTCGATTAATTAACATATAATGTATTATTGGTTTCAGAGGTAGAGTTCAGAGATTCATCAGTCTTATATAACACCCAATGCTCATTCCATCACGTGCCCTCCTTAATCCCATCACCCAGTTACCCCATCCCTCCACCCCCTTCCCTTCCAGCAACCCTCAGTTTGTTTCCTATGATTAAGAGTCTCTTATGGTTTGTCTTCTCTCTCTCTGATTTCATCTTGTTTTATTTTTTCCTCTCTTTCCCTATGATCCTCTGTTTTGTTTCTTAAATTCCACATATGAATGAGATCATATAATAATTATCTTTCTCTGATTGACTTCTGATATAATTTGAACATCTTATGTTTTATATTTTGCCTCTCTTGGGGACAGTGCCTAAAAGTGGGTTTCAGAGGATAGTTCTTGAAAGGAAGATGGAGCTCTTGAATGGTAATCTGCAAATTCAAATTTTGTGACAGAGAAAAGTAATTTGTAGTGAATCTGTTAGACTTCATAACCTGTATATATTTGTGATTTCTTGTTATTGTCCTTTAAGCAGTAGTTCTTATCTAGCTAGCTGAAAGCCAGCCTCAAATGGAAGATACTAAGAAAACTCTCTCCATTTATTCTTGACAATAAACAAATACACTCCACAGAATTACACCTTCAGGTAATCTCCACATGGTAATCTTAACATCTAGCCAAGAAGCTAACAAAAAATGAAATGGATGGAACTGGCTTGATGTTTATGACTTCTTTTCCTCTACCTTTAGACAGAAATTATACTGAGAATAAGATTTTTTAAAAGAAGGAAGAAGAAGAAGAAAAGAAAGAAGAAGAAGAAGAAGAAGAAGAAGAAGAAGAAGAAGAAGAAGAAGAAGAAGAAGAAGAAGAAGGAGGAGGAGGAGGAGGAGGAGGAGGAGGAGGAGGAGGAGGAGGAGGAGGAGGAAAAGATAGTATGCAGAGGAAGAAAGAGTAAAAATAATAGACTTTTCAAAAATGGAATGCTTACTTATCCCCTGAGCATATGAATTGGGTTTGCACATTTAAAAGTGGAATTCTTGGGTCGCCTGGGTGGCTCAGTGGATGAGCATCTGCCGTTGGCCCAGGGAGTGATCCTGGAGACCTGGGATCGAGTCCCACGTCAGGCTCCCTGCATGGAGCCTGCTTCTCCCTCTGCCTGTGTCTCTGCCTCTCTCTCTCTCTGTGTGTGTGTGTGTGTGTCTCATGAATAAATAAATAAAACCTTTAAAAAAATAAAAAAATAAAAGAATTCTCAAGTAAAAATTTAAATGAGATAAACTTAAGATGATTGCTATGACAATATTCAGTGTTTCCAGTTGTACACTTAAATTATACACTCTGAACAAGTTCTTCTCTAATAAAATTTATATTAAAAAATAAAAAAAAAAAGAACCTATCAAACTCAACTCCCCAGAACCAAAAAAAAAATCCAGTCAAGGAGTGGGCAGAAGATATGAACAGACATTTCTTCAAAGAAGACCTATAGGGGCAGCCCGGGTGGCTCAGCGGTTTAGCACCGCCCTCAGCTCAGGGCGTGATCCTAGAGACCCAGGATCGAGTCCCACGACGGGCTCCCTGCATGGAGCCTGCTTCTCCCTCTGCCTGTGTCTCTGTCGTTCTCTCTCTCTCTCTCTCTCCTCTTTCTCTCTCTCTCTCTCTCTGTGTGTGTGTGTGTGTGTGTGTGTGCGTCTCATGAATAAATAAAATCTTAAAAAAAAAAAAGAAGACCTACAGATGGCCAACAGACACATGAAAAAATGCTCAACATCACTGGGCATCAGAGAAATCCAAATCAAAAGCACAATGAGATACCACCTCACACTGGCTAAAATTAATGCTAGGAAACAATAGATATTGGCAAGGATGCAGAGAAAGAAGAACCTTCTCACACTGCTGGTGGAAATGCAAACTGCTGCAGCCACTCTGGAAAATAGTATGGAAGTTCCTCAAAAGGTTAAAAATAAAACTATCCCAAGACCCAGAAATTGCACTACTAGGTATTTATCCAAAGGATACATAGTGTTTTGAAGGAGCATATTCCCCCCAATCTTTATAGCAGCAATGTCCATAATAGCTGAACTATGAAAAAAGCCTAGATGCCCACCAACAGATAAATGGATAAAGAAGATGTGGTATTTATATATCAATGGAGTATTGCTCAGCCATCAAAAGAAATGAAATCTTGCCATTTGCAATGTTGTGGATGGAATTAGAGGGTATTATGCCACGTCAAAAAGTCAGTCAGAGAAAGACAATTGTCATATATTTTCACTCATATGTGGTATTTAAGAAACAAAACAGATGAATATAGGGGAAGGGAATTAAAAATAAAATACGGTGCAAACAGAGAGGCAGGCAAACCATAAGAGACTCTTAACTATAGAGAACAAACTGAGGGTTGCTGGAGGGGAGGTGGGTGGAGGATGGGGTAACTGAGTGATGGGCATTAAGGAGGGCATGTGGTAAAATGAGCCCTGGATATTATATACAACTGATGAATCACTAAATTCTACCCCTGAAACTAATAATACAGTATATGTTAACTAAATTGAATTTAAGTTAAGGAAAAAAAAAAAAGAACAGATGGGACTTTTCAGCTATCAAGTTGACAAGATTAAAAATAATGTCCAGGGTTATGCAGGATAAAGGTGTCTCTCAAAGTGGGAGTATACAGCATTGCCCCCATTCTGAAGGAAGAACAGTTATCATAATTCTTTTAAAATGCGTAGTAATTATATTTCCAGGAATTTGTCCTAAGAAAAATTTAATAATGTACACAGATATTTAGTTACAGGGATAGTTATGAAAATGTTGCCTCTAAATAGGAAAGAAAAAATTTTGAAATGACATAAATATCAAATAAATATGAGGTAACTTATTGCTTATGGCAAAATCATATAGTGGAACATTTACATGGAAAGATATTCACAAAATTTAATTTTAAAAGATGTATTACAAAAAAAAAATAAAGGATGTGTTACAAAATAATATCAAATTTTAGGGTATCCCTGGGTGGCTCAGCGGTTGGGCGCCTGCCTTTGGCCCTGGGTGTGATCCTGGAGTCCCGGGATCGAGTCCCACGTCAGGCTCCTGGCATGGAGCCTGCTTCTCCTTCCTCCTGTGTCTCTGCTCCTCTCTCTCTCTCTCTCTCTGTGTCTAAAATAAATAAATAAATAAATAAATAAATAAATAAATAAATAAATAAATCTTTAAAAAATATCACATTTTAGTAAAATAAATATGTGAATTTAGGTGTGTGTTTGGCTTGAGAAGACTGTAGATGAGTTGCTATTTTTTTATTTTGGAATTATAAGACATTTCCCTTTCTGTTCTTTTCTGTATTTTCTAATTTAGCTACAGTATTGTGTCTTTTAACTAGAAAAAAAATAAGGGGAAAAAAAGTATTGCTGGGTTGCCTAGGTGGCACAGTCGGTTGAGTGTCCAACTCTTGGATTTAGCTCAAGTCCTGATCTCAGAGTCCTGAAATCCTGCCAAGAGTTGGGCTCCATGCTGAGCAGGGAATGGGCTTGAGATTCTCTCTTCCTCCCCCTCTGCCCCTCTTGGTCATGCTTGCTCTCTCTCACCCTCTCTCTCTCAAATAAATAAATTAAAAAAAAATTATTGTTAACTTTCAAAAAGACAGGGTCTTTCTCCCAAGGCTGATGATGGAAGAGGTAGAAGTAAAGCTTAGGGAATAAGTCACCTTGCCTTTTACAATTCCATAACTTCTGTTGTTTTTAGATGAAAACTCCACGTTAGCAAATCACCTAACGCAATGACTGCCCTGTTGTGGGCAAGCTCATTTGGGGATTGATTTTCATTAAATAAATATGTAACTACTCATCTCCCTTAAATAGAGACAGAATATAGGTCATTTATTTCCTTAGAGTTTCCCTGTGCCTGACTTTGTTCTTTCTGGCACTTTCTAGAACCTTCCTCAATGGGTTCGAGGCAACTGTATACATACTTTATCCAAACCCACTCAGTATATTTTTAGCAACTACAGTTAAAATTCAAGTGTTAAAGTAGATGAGAACTATCAGTTAAAGTTTGAGAAAGAAGAGGGATTTTTTTCCCCATTTTTTTTCCCATGTTAACCAAGAGAAACCAAATACAAGGAAACCCATTTGAATTTGCAAGTATAATAATTTTTTTCATTTTAACAAATAATAGTCATTTGAATAAATTAGAAAAATGCAAGAAAAAGAAAATATACTAAAATTACCCATAATCCCACTGCTTAGGAGTGACTACCCTTAACATTTATAAGGTTATTGTTCCAGCCTATATTTTCTTCTAAAATATGCCTGTACACATGGCTTATATAACTTGAATCATAGTGTGCCTATTGTTTGGTAAGTTTAATCTTAGTCAAAAGTGAGTCATGAAGATATTTCATAGGTTACTGTCTTATCATGTAAATTTAATGGCAGCAGGATGGTCTACATGACAAGCTGATGAAAATTTATATTTTTTTGGAAATTTAGACTCATAGAATGGTTGCAGTAATAGTACAAAGAAATCCTAAAATCCTTTCACTTAAATTCCCTAAATGTTAATACTTTACTGCACATATTTATCTGTGTTTCTGTGTGTTTCTCTTTCACCCTTTATCTGTTTATGTGTGTTTATTATACTTTTTTTTCTAAACTGTTTAAAAGCAGGCTGCAAACAGAACAATGCCCCCTTTCCCTCTAAACTGACATCAACTTTCTAAAATGAAAGATATTATCTTACAATATCTTAGAATTATTTAAACCAGAAAATTAACATTGATGGGCTACTTCTGATATGGACTTTTCAAGTCCATATCAGTTTTTCTAATTATCCCAATTAATGTCCTTTATAGGAATTTTCTATCCAGGATTCAGTCAAGGATCACACACTACATTGATGAATTGGGTAAGAGTCAAATCACAGTGAACGTTCAGATTCTCCCTCTAGAAATCTTCAAGTTCTTTTCTGTTCATTTTTAGGGGGAACCAGGGAATTCTGAAAGCTGCATTTCAGAAATGCTGTCATAATGGTTTTTAATTCCTTTCGCTCTTACCCATGCTACGTTGTAGAATAAGGAACAACATTGATAGGTCATGTGAGAATTTCTTAATATACTCTTTTAAAAACCTCAGACTTTCATTTTTATGTTTTAGCATTTTCATGATTTATTTATTTATTTATTATTATTATTTTTTGTAATGGGAGCCACATAACATGTAAGGGTAAACATTTGCCTCGTTTCCACAGTTTTGCTAATTTTTAGGCAGAAAGATTGTGGTTACCTAGAGTTGACCTTATGTTGAATTAAAATCAGTATTTCTCTTAAAACAAAAAAGGTGTAGGTCAATCAAGAAGTTCTTGTCTTATCGAAAAAAAAAAAAGGACGACATTATGGGTTTTAAGCTGGAGGTAAGATTCTTAGATTTTGTTTTGTTTTGTTTTTAAAGTCATTTCCTTGACATTACAGAAAATGGTTTCAAAGAAGGTGCTCTAATAAATTCCTGGAATAGTGAGAGGGGAGAAGACAAGACAGAGACCAGACAGGCAGGGGAGGAGAGGAAATAACAGTCCAAGTCCAGCTTGCAGAGTCCCGTCCCCCCCACCCCCCCACCCCACCCCACCCCGCTCCACACTCTGCAGCTGGAGTAGAAGGTCTAGGTTTGTAATGCCAGACCTCCTACCACTTATATGAAAATTCACATATAAGAAAGAGGACACGAGACTGCCTGGGGGCTCAGTGGGTTAAGCATCTGCCTTTGGTTCAGGTCACAATCTTGGGGTCCTGGGATCCAGCCCTGTGTTGGGCTCCCACTCAGTAGGGAGTCTGCTTCTACACCTCCCTCTCCCCCCCTGCTCCCCATTTATTCGCATGTGCACTTGCAGGTGTGCCCACTCTCTCTCTCAAATAAATTAATAAAACCTTAAAAAGAAAACGAAAAAAGAAGACACAAAATTTTCCCTGCCTTCAACTGACGTTTGCATAGAATATTTTAATTGAGTCTTGGGGCACCTGGGTGGCAACAACCAGTTGTTGTGCAACTGCCTTGGGCTCAGGTTGTGATCCCGGGGCCCTGGGATAGATTCCCATATCCGGCTCCCCAGGGGAGCCTGCTTCTCCTCTGTATATGTCTCTACCTCTCTCTGTGTGTTTCTCATGAATAAATAAATAAAATCCTTTAAAAAAAATGATTGTTAGTTCTCAGTAGATGAGACCCCAGTCTCGGGTCTTCCCATTTCAGTCTAAAAGTCAAATTAAGACAGGCCTTGAAAAGGCTTCACTTTAACTAACAGTGTAATGTTGTTAGAGATCATTCCTAGATTTGTACTTGATTCCAAGTAACCATCGCTTTTAGTCATCTACAGTGCTAAACTTTTGTCATCTAACAAGCTAAATTAAAGAATAATCAACAGCCTATTGAGTTGAGGGGAAAACTTATGTACAATATGTTACTTTATAATCCCAGAAAGCCGAAAGAGCCTACCTACCCTAACAAAATATATCCATCAGTTAAATGTTAAAGTCTTGCTGGAAACTTCCAGGGCTACACATTTCAGTTTGCACCTGAATCCTCTGGGAACCAGTTTAAAACGCAGATTCTGATTCCATGGTTTGGCATGGGGTCTAACATTGTGCATTTTAGCATTCTTCCCTTGGGGGGGCGGGTTATCCATTCCACTGTTCTCAGACCACATTTTGAAAAAGCAGAATCATCTATTACTTATCACTGGATAGTAGGTTTTTACTTGAAAATGGAGGTGGAACTGCAGGTTAGAAAGAATACAGTGGTGGAGGCCAGATAAGGAATCTAAGACCTATTTGCCACCAAGAAACCGGGTGACTTGGGGCAGACCCTGTGATCATTTCGGGCCTCAGTTTCCACAATGTGGACACCTGCAACAGAAGAGTGAGTTGTTTTTCTAGGACATAAAGTATGTTTTTAATAAAAACTTAACAAAACTCAAAACTTCAGGATGAATAAGCTCGAGTTGGTTTAATTGCAGTAAACATATTTATTTAGAAATGTTAAATGTTTTCCTGCTGAGAGTGCAATCTCAAATAGCTACCGTGTGATTATAAAGAAAATGAAAAGCAAAATTAGTTTACTGAGAAAGTGACCCTTTCTCTTTCTGAAGTTATAGGCCGAATGAGACTGTAAACAGAAAATGTGGCCAAAGAGTCATGATTCAGGAGATTAAAATATCCCTTCTCATATAGAAACGGCGACACTACTTTTCTGCCTCAGGCCTGGCTTTTAGCAAAATAGACTCATTGAATTTGGAATGAAGCAGTTTTTTCATTTCATTTCAACATCTGGCTCTGAAATGAGGGAAGGCAAAGAAACATCTCTTGCTTGAAGAAGCATTCAGATCAGTTGTGGCAGCGTTCCCCCAAGAAATAAAAGGGACCCGATCGCAATGCCCTCAATTCCCACATTTAGAGACATTGTGCAGAATATGATTTCTTATAATCTGCAAGTGGTAAACTGGCAAAGATGGACTTTTCAAAATAAGAGAGAGAAAGAGAGACAGAGAGAAAGTGACAGAGAGGTCATGTAACCTGCCAGAACTTAATCCATTCACTTTCACAGTCTCTGGGATCAGCTGCGCTTTGGGAGAAGCTGCAGATCCAGGGGTCACCTTTTGCCAGCTGCCCGGGGCCTGTTGCTTTTGCTCACTCTCTCTGGCAGATGTGATGTGATTCCTTTTGCCAGCTCACTCCTCGGAGTCTGCTAACTTGGCGCACCCTGCTCTCATCTCACTAGCCCGACTGCCTCTGGGTGAGAGCACCCAGTCCTGCCCAAAGCCAACCCCCCCGCTCCCCGGTAAGGGTGGGACCCCTGCCATCCCCTGACAGCCCAGATCCCCCTCAGCCCAGGCAGTGGCAGCTCTGCCTCCAGTCCTGGTGTCAGAGTCAAGGTCCTGACCAGCTTCCCTCAGCAAAACTGCCTCTTAATTGCTGTAGATCAAACAGTGCTGCTCGTGTCAATTAAAATCAAGTGGTGTTTACTAGGATAACCCATTTCCCAGGGCTTTATGCCTCCCGCTCCTACCTGATTAATGGGCAGGTCATTTCCCCTCCAACACCAGGAACACAGCAACCGATTTCACGGGCTCTCTCATTTACCTGACTTGATGACATTTTTTCTTTCCTATAACCCATTGCCTTCTCTAGCACCAGGGTCTGTCCCTGGGACTACCACACATTTCCATTAGGAGAGAACCCCCTCAGGCCTCACACCCAAATGTGAAGGAAGTGGCCTCATTTCTTCTCATTCATGTCATCAGCCCTTTGTCCTTTCCTATTACATCCCATCAACATGGCCCAAGATGTCATTCTTAGAGCTGGAATAATCACATAGTCTAAGAGATGAGCGCAGTAAGGCCCAGAGGGGTGACGTGACTGGCCCAAGGCTACCCAGAAGCTCTACTTGCTAATTCACCTAGTTGATGCCCACTTCCATCACATAGCTAGGTTGCTAACTAGCCATATTTGAAGAGCCTGATCTTCAGGGGCAATCACCAGGCAACGTGCTGGTTAGAAGCCAAGCCTACCAGGCCATGTTGGCCCTGCCACTCAACAGGCTTCCTCCTCTGCAGAGTGGGGAATTCACAGTCGTCACGCGTGGAATGGCAGTGAGCAGTAGGAGTGTTGGTGCTAGTCAAGCTCTCTTATCCTAATAGTCATGAGCTCTGGTTTATAGACTATTTCATAAGTGGGAATTAACGTTCAGAAGAAGCTGAGGGGTTCAGGAAGCACTACACCCCAAAATATAGCACCTTGACGTATTGAATATCGTAAGCTGCAGGAATCTGAGAAAATGGCAGAATTAGGAAGTTAGAAAAAAAAAAAGAATTAGGAAGTTCACTGTGACCTCCTGTCTTGCATTTCTTCCCTGAGGCAGGTCAGGAGACTGACCCATGAAAGACACTCTTCCTGCACCAGGAGGAAGGGGGTGTGCTTCTATCACTCGTGATGGGGAGTTTGGGGTCGAGAAATCGGTACAAACAAACCTTGTTAAACTAACCCTGATCTTTCTATTGATCTCTTCACCATCGACTACTCCTTAATAGCTTAACTCCTCTGTCTTGTCAATTCTTCACAAATTGATCATTTCTTTGTCTAAAAGGCATAAAAGCTTCCTGCTCTGATCTTCAGGTCTTCATACTTTTGTGAAGGCTCCCAAGTACATGTAAAAATTCAGTAAAGGTTTATGCTTTTCTCCTGCTAAATCCATCCTTTTAGACCCTGTGAGGGACCCTAAGAAGGTCAAGGATAACTTTTTTCCTTCCTTACAAAGTAAGACATATATCATCCATTCAATTTATTTAATGTATCTAAATAAGTTAGAGAACAATGGTCCCTAATTAGCTAGATCAGAAGATGGCCAAATTTTGTTTTTTAAGTAAGAAAAAAAAAATCCACCTACTAGCACATCATTCTTGTAAACTAAAGAACACTAAAATTCATAATAAGAAGGGTAGTAATTTGAGAAGCAAAAATAATCCTCAAAAAGGAACAATATTTTTGCATCTGATGAGAAAAATGCTGTCATGGGCCAGAGTCAGTACAAACACCACAGTTTGCAAGTTCTTTGTCTCCAGCTCCAGCTCCTCGGGGGAAGAAGCAAGCTGCAGAGGCTGTATGTAGCCTCCTTCCCTCCTGCCTTCCCACGGGAGCCAGGAAGACGCATGGCTCAGGGGCCTTTACTGTGAAGATAATTTCCACGTTTCTAAATGAAACAGCTGCCCATCTCCCAAGTCTTAGCCAGTTTTCTTCAAATCTACACATAAGTCCAATTTTCCAGAATCAGGATCCCTCACAAAATCACAAAAGGTAGACAATAGGCAAATCTACAAAATGAAACATGAACTGGAAAATGAGCAAGTCTTGCCCTTTGTTGCAAAACTCATCTGCCTTTCTGAGGAAGTCCACAGAGTGGTGCGTGAGGAAACAGATGGGAAGCTTAACAGAAGATCTCTGGGGGTTCCAATTGCATGAACTGTGTCCAAACTTAGGATGGCGATGGCCCTAATCAGTTTTGTGGAATTCAGATCTTCCCTGGAGGTGAGGTCCTGGGAGGGACAGAGCTGGAGGAAAACAGGCAAAGAGGCAATCGTAAGTGCAAAGGCCCTGGCCGTGTTGTAAAAGGACACTGAGGACCCAGGGGTGTCTATGTCATTGGAGTGGAACATCTGGGAGACACAGCCACTGTCTTCAAATGTCTGAAGAGCTGTCACATAGAAGAGAAAATAAATTGCCAGAGGGCATAGGAAAGTCAAATGATGGGAAACAAAGAAAAACAGATTTATGCTGTAAAAAAGAAAAACTCTTAACTGTTCAAGCTGCCAAGAGAAAATTTAAAGAGAGAGATAGGAAAGGAAAGGAAAGGAAAGGAGAGGAAAGGAAAGGAAAGGAAAGGAAAGGAAAGGAAAGGAAAGGAAAGGAAAGGAAAGGAAAGGAAAGGAAAGGAGCAGTTTTTTGTGAGCAGTGGTGATTTCCCTACACTGAGAAATATTCAAGGAGGAGCCAGGGAAAGAAGTGATGCCCACACTACCAAGGACGTAGGGCAAATTGTCTAACAAAAGGAAAGAGGACGATGCCATGGGTTCCACTGGGAGTTGGAGGTCCTGGTAACGCTGCCAAATGGTCACAACAGCTCCTGGCTTCTTTCTGTCTCCCTGTGCCCACAACTGAAGCTTGATGTGTGATAAACTCGGAGGATCTGTCGAGTTTGAATATGTTCTGGGTTCCGTCAGTAAACATACCTGGTCTTTCTTAATTCTGATTACCATAACTGTCATTTATTGCACATTTTCTACGAAAAAGGTACTATACAATTTTGAAGTAGACTATATGATTATCCCCCCTGTATGGGAGGGAAACTAAGCTTCAGAGCCAATAGGTACTTTGGCCAAGCCACACAGCTCACGAGTCTCAAAAACCTATTTTGAACCCAAATCCATCCGATGCTCTTAAACCCCAGGTTGGGTGGCCTGAAAACAGCCCAAATGTACTGTCTCGAAAGTAGTCTCTCTCTCTCTCTCTTTTTTTTTTTCCTAACAGGCCTGGTGTCCATCGCCAAGTCCAAGGCCCGGAAAGAGACACAAGGCCCTGGTTGCCCTAGGATGGCCCTGGAGCTCAGCCTCCCGAAACCTCGGCCTCCCCGCCCCGGTCCCTGCTATGCGGGCGCCTCCGCGACGGCCGCGTCTTGCCCGCTCAGGACCTCGGTGTCCAAGCCCGCACCCGCGGAGGCCTGGGCCCTCGGCTGGGCCCTCGGCTGGCCCCGCAGCGCGCCGTCCTGTGCTCCTGGGCCTCGGTCCTTATCTGCCCCAACCTGCCCCTTCGGACCAAACCTTCACCCTGCCCGCTCCCTCCTCTCCCGGCCCGGCCCGGGATCCCCGGGGGACTCGTCCCTCTTCCTACAAACTCTCAGGCCCCGCCCGCGCCACACCCCACAGCTCCCGCGGCCTCCGCCCGGCCCATTTCTTGCCTCCCGCCCATGGGGCTGCCCACGGGCCCCGGCCCCGACGGCGGAGCTGCCCACGGACCCCTGCCCCGACCACCGCTCGCTTCCAAGCAGCCGGGTGCGGGCCCACAGCACCTGCTGATGCGGACGCCGCAGGCCAATAGCCTCGGGCACGTGGAACCCTCCCCGGTCGCCTTAATCAGTGGGGCCTCGGCTGTCCCTCCGTCCTGCCCCTCCGTCCTGTCCCTCCATCCTGCCCCTCCGTCCTGCCCCTCCGTCCTGCCCCTCCGTCCTGCCCCTCCGTCCTGTCCCTCCGTCCTCTCCCTCCGTCCTGCCCCTCCGTCCTCTCCCTCCGTCCTGCTCCTCCGTCCTGCTCCTCCGTCCTGCCCCTCCGTCCTCTCCCTCCGTCCTCTCCCTCCGTCCTCTCCCTCCGTCCTCTCCCTCCGTCCTGCCCCTCCGTCCTCTCCCTCCGTCCTGCCCCTCCGTCCTGCCCCTCCGTCCTGTCCCTCCGTCCTGCCCCTCCGTCCTGCCCCTCCGTCCTGCCCCTCCGTCCTGTCCCTCCGTCCTCTCCCTCCGTCCTCTCCCTCCGTCCTCTCCCTCCGTCCTCTCCCTCCGTCCTGCCCCTCCGTCCTCTCCCTCCGTCCTGCTCCTCCGTCCTGCTCCTCCGTCCTGCCCCTCCGTCCTCTCCCTCCGTCCTGCCCCTCCGTCCTGTCCCTCCGTCCTCTCCCTCCGTCCTCTCCCTCCGTCCTGCCCCTCCGTCCTGTCCCTCCGTCCTCTCCCTCCGTCCTCTCCCTCCGTCCTGCCCCTCCGTCCTGCCCCTCCGTCCTGCCCCTCCGTCCTGTCCCTCCGTCCTGCCCCTCCGTCCTGCCCCTCCGTCCTGCCCCTCCGTCCTCTCCCTCCGTCCTGCCCCTCCGTCCTGTCCCTCCGTCCTCTCCCTCCGTCCTCTCCCTCCGTCCTCTCCCTCCGTCCTGCCCCTCCGTCCTGCTCCTCCGTCCTGCCCCTCCGTCCTGCCCCTCCGTCCTGTCCCTCCGTCCTCTCCCTCCGTCCTGCTCCTCCGTCCTGCCCCTCCGTCCTCTCCCTCCGTCCTCTCCCTCCGTCCTCTCCCTCCGTCCTGCCCCTCCGTCCTCTCCCTCCGTCCTGCTCCTCCGTCCTGCCCCTCCGTCCTGCCCCTCCGTCCTCTCCCTCCGTCCTGCCCCTCCGTCCTGCCCCTCCGTCCTGTCCCTCCGTCCTGCCCCTCCGTCCTGCCCCTCCGTCCTGCCCCTCCGTCCTGTCCCTCCGTCCTCTCCCTCCGTCCTCTCCCTCCGTCCTCTCCCTCCGTCCTCTCCCTCCGTCCTGCCCCTCCGTCCTCTCCCTCCGTCCTGCTCCTCCGTCCTGCTCCTCCGTCCTGCCCCTCCGTCCTCTCCCTCCGTCCTGCCCCTCCGTCCTGTCCCTCCGTCCTCTCCCTCCGTCCTCTCCCTCCGTCCTGCCCCTCCGTCCTGCCCCTCCGTCCTGCCCCTCCGTCCTGTCCCTCCGTCCTGCCCCTCCGTCCTGCCCCTCCGTCCTGCCCCTCCGTCCTGTCCCTCCGTCCTCTCCCTCCGTCCTCTCCCTCCGTCCTGCCCCTCCGTCCTCTCCCTCCGTCCTGCCCCTCCGTCCTGTCCCTCCGTCCTCTCCCTCCGTCCTCTCCCTCCGTCCTCTCCCTCCGTCCTCTCCCTCCGTCCTGCCCCTCCGTCCTCTCCCTCCGTCCTGCTCCTCCGTCCTGCTCCTCCGTCCTGCCCCTCCGTCCTCTCCCTCCGTCCTGCCCCTCCGTCCTGTCCCTCCGTCCTCTCCCTCCGTCCTCTCCCTCCGTCCTGCCCCTCCGTCCTGTCCCTCCGTCCTCTCCCTCCGTCCTCTCCCTCCGTCCTGCCCCTCCGTCCTGCCCCTCCGTCCTGCCCCTCCGTCCTGTCCCTCCGTCCTGCCCCTCCGTCCTGCCCCTCCGTCCTGCCCCTCCGTCCTCTCCCTCCGTCCTGCCCCTCCGTCCTGTCCCTCCGTCCTCTCCCTCCGTCCTCTCCCTCCGTCCTCTCCCTCCGTCCTGCCCCTCCGTCCTGCTCCTCCGTCCTGCCCCTCCGTCCTGCCCCTCCGTCCTGTCCCTCCGTCCTCTCCCTCCGTCCTGCTCCTCCGTCCTGCCCCTCCGTCCTCTCCCTCCGTCCTCTCCCTCCGTCCTCTCCCTCCGTCCTGCCCCTCCGTCCTCTCCCTCCGTCCTGCTCCTCCGTCCTGCCCCTCCGTCCTGCCCCTCCGTCCTCTCCCTCCGTCCTGCCCCTCCGTCCTGCCCCTCCGTCCTGTCCCTCCGTCCTGCCCCTCCGTCCTGCCCCTCCGTCCTGCCCCTCCGTCCTGTCCCTCCGTCCTCTCCCTCCGTCCTCTCCCTCCGTCCTCTCCCTCCGTCCTCTCCCTCCGTCCCGCCCCTCCGTCCTCTCCCTCCGTCCTGCTCCTCCGTCCTGCTCCTCCGTCCTGCCCCTCCGTCCTCTCCCTCCGTCCTGCCCCTCCGTCCTGTCCCTCCGTCCTCTCCCTCCGTCCTCTCCCTCCGTCCTGCCCCTCCGTCCTGCCCCTCCGTCCTGTCCCTCCGTCCTGCCCCTCCGTCCTGCCCCTCCGTCCTGCCCCTCCGTCCTGTCCCTCCGTCCTCTCCCTCCGTCCTCTCCCTCCGTCCTGCCCCTCCGTCCTCTCCCTCCGTCCTGCCCCTCCGTCCTGTCCCTCCGTCCTCTCCCTCCGTCCTCTCCCTCCGTCCTCTCCCTCCGTCCTGCCCCTCCGTCCTGCTCCTCCGTCCTGCCCCTCCGTCCTGCCCCTCCGTCCTGCCCCTCCGTCCTCTCCCTCCGTCCTGCTCCTCCGTCCTGCCCCTCCGTCCTCTCCCTCCGTCCTCTCCCTCCGTCCTCTCCCTCCGTCCTGCCCCTCCGTCCTCTCCCTCCGTCCTGCTCCTCCGTCCTGCCCCTCCGTCCTGCCCCTCCGTCCTCTCCCTCCGTCCTGCTCCTCCGTCCTGCCCCTCCGTCCTGCCCCTCCGTCCTGTCCCTCCGTCCTCTCCCTCCGTCCTGCCCCTCCGTCCTGCCCCTCCGTCCTGTCCCTCCGTCCTCTCCCTCCGTCCTCTCCCTCCGTCCTCTCCCTCCGTCCTGCCCCTCCGTCCTCTCCCTCCGTCCTCTCCCTCCGTCCTCTCCCTCCGTCCTCTCCCTCCGTCCTGCCCCTCCGTCCTCTCCCTCCGTCCTGCCCCTCCGTCCTGCCCCTCCGTCCTGTCCCTCCGTCCTCTCCCTCCGTCCTCTCCCTCCGTCCTGCTCCTCCGTCCTGCCCCTCCGTCCTGCCCCTCCGTCCTGTCCCTCCGTCCTCTCCCACCGTCCTGCCCCTCCGTCCTCTCCCTCCGTCCTCTCCCTCCGTCCTGCCCCTCCGTCCTGCCCCTCCGTCCTCTCCCTCCGTCCTGCCCCTCCGTCCTGCCCCTCCGTCCTGCCCCTCCGTCCTCTCCCTCCGTCCTGCCCCTCCGTCCTGCCCCTCCGTCCTCTCCCTCCGTCCTGCCCCTCCGTCCTGCCCCTCCGTCCTGCCCCTCCGTCCTCTCCCTCCGTCCTGCCCCTCCGTCCTGCCCCTCCGTCCTGCCCCTCCGTCCTGCCCCTCCGTCCTCTCCCTCCGTCCTGCCCCTCCGTCCTGCCCCTCCGTCCTCTCCCTCCGTCCTGCCCCTCCGTCCTGCCCCTCCGTCCTCTCCCTCCGTCCTGCCCCTCCGTCCTGCCCCTCCGTCCTGTCCCTCCGTCCTGCCCCTCCGACCTGTCCCTCCGTCCTGCCCCTCCGTCCTCTCCCTCCGTCCTCTCCCTCCGTCCTGCCCCTCCGAGCTGTCCCTCCGTCCTGCCCCTCCGTCCTCTCCCTCCGACCTGCCCCTCCGTCCTGCCCCTCCGTCCTGCCCCTCCGTCCTGTCCCTCCGTCCTGCCCCTCCGTCCTGCCCCTCCGACCTGCCCCTCCGTCCTGCCCCTCCGTCCTGTCCCTCCGTCCTGTCCCTCCGTCCTGCCCCTCCGTCCTGCCCCTCCGTCCTGTCCCTCCGTCCTGCCCCTCCGTCCTGCCCCTCCGTCCTGCCCCTCCGTCCTCTCCCTCCTCCTGCCCCTCCGTCCTGCCCCTCCGTCCTGTCCCTCCGTCCTGCCCCTCCGTCCTGCCCCTCCGACCTGTCCCTCCGTCCTGCCCCTCCGTCCTGTCCCTCCATCCTGCCCCTCCGTACTGCCCCTCCGTCCTGCCCCTCCGTCCTGCCCCTCCGTCCTGCCCCTCCGACCTGTCCCTCCGTCCTGCCCCTCTGTCCTCTCCCTCCGTCCTGCCCCTCTGCGCTGTCCCCCGGCGTCTCCCCCCCCCCCACCTTCTCCGTCAGCGCCCACACCCCACCCTGGGGGACACCACAACTTGCCTCTTATCTCCCAGGCCTCAGCCTCCCCCCCGCACCCCCCCGCCCCGGTTCCCAGCACAGAGAATCCAGCCCCTTCTAGGACACGAAGCAAGGACCCAGAGAAGCCCCAGCCCCTCCCACCCGCAGACCCGGTGGCTGCCCGGGCTTCCTCCCGCAGTCGTGTCCCTCGGGTCGTGTACGCGGAGCCCACCCCACGGGGCCCGAAGGCACCGTCGTCCGTGCAGGGCTGTCGCTGCGCAGCACCTGGTCCCGGCCCCTCCCACAGCACCTGCGCTCTAGGGGTCCTCGGGCCCTCCCCGTGTTCTTGGAGCTCGTCCCTCCAGTTCATCGTTCCCGTCGGCGTCTGACCGTCCTACGGTGCTCAAGACCCCGGAGCCCACTTCCCGGGGCCACAATCACGTGGGGTCAAACGCTATGGCCAGGAAAGGGCTTGGAACGGAAAGGGGGGGAGAGGGCTTGTGGGTGTGTTTGGGTGGGTGTACGGCTGCTGCATTAGTGGACTTAGATTGCACTTAGAGATATTCTAAGAATTTCTCGAGTGTTCACTTAATAGTTTTCTGGGTAAAGTGTTGTTTTCCTAAAAGTATCCTTTTCCCTCCCTGAAACCGCATCTGGTCTTCCAGCACCGCGGGCTGGGCCGTCCCGCCGGCTCCGCGCGCCCCCTGCTGGCCACAGCGCGTTCACCGTGAAGACGCGGCTCCCGCGCTTTATTATTTACTTATTTTTTGTATAGAATTTCTTTTATTTTTAATTTATTTTTTATTGGTGTTCAATTTGCCAACATATAGAATGACACCCAGTGCTCATCCCATCCAGTGCCCCCCTCAGTGCCCATCACCCAGTCACCCCCATCCCCCACCCATCTCCCCTTCCACTACCCCTTGTTCATTTCCCAGAGTTAGGAGTCTTTACGTTCTGTCTCCCTTTCTGATATTTCCCACTCATTTTTCTCCTTTCCCCTTTATTCCCTTTCACTATTTTTTATATTTCCCAAATGAATGAGACCATATAATCTTTGTCCTTCTGCGATTGACTTACTTCACTCAGCATAATACCCTCCAGTTCCATCCACGTTGAAGCAAATGGTGGGTATTTGTCGTTTCTAATGGCTGAGGAATATTCCATTGTATACATAGACCACAGCTTCTTTATCCATTCATCTTTCAATGGACACTGAGGCTCCTTCCACAGTTTGGCTCTTGTGGACATTCCTGCTAGAAACATCGGGGTGCAGGTGTCCCAGCGTTTCACTGCATCTGTATCTTTGGGGTAAATCCCCAACAGTGCAATTGCTGGGTCGTAGGGCAGGTCTATTTTTAACTCTTTGAGGAACCTCCACACAGTTTTCCAGAGTGGCTGCACCAGTTCACATTCCCACCAACAGTGTAAGAGGGTTCCCCTTTCTCCGCATCCTCTCCAACATTTGTTGTTTCCTGCCTTGTTAATTTTCCCCATTCTCACTGGTGTGAGGTGGTATCTCATTGTGGTGTTGATTTGTATTTCCTGATGGCCAGTGATGTGGGGCATTTTCTCATGTGCGTGTTGGCCATGTCCATGTCTTCCTCTGTGAGATTTCTGCTTGGTCCTCAATCACTTTGCAGTTCGTGTTTCACTTGCATTCCTGTAATAATGACTAGTTCACATGTTACCAATAGGACTCTCTCTGCCTCCAGTTGAGCTGGGCATAACAGTTCCAGGCTGTCTGGAACAGCAGCCTTGGGACGCTGGGGTGGAGGGTGGGGGGACTCGGAGGCTGAGCACCTGCCTTGGGCCCAGGGGAGACCCCAGGGTCTCAAGATCGAATCCCACGTCGGGCTCCCTGCATGGAACCTGCTTCTCCCTCTGCCTGTGCCCCCGCCTCTCTCTCTGTGTCTCTCAGGAATAAATAAGTAAAATCTTTAAAAACAACAACAACAAAAAACAGCAGCCTTTAGCCACAGGCGACTCCTGAGCACTTCACACCTCGCTTGAATTGACAGGCATCCTAAGCATAGAAAACACAACATCGTTCAAGACTTTATGGGAAGAAAGAATATAAAGCATCTATGTTTACAAACTTGCCACTTTTTTTTCCTTGCAATGTTTTTTTGTCAAAGTTTGCGTTTTCTGATATTTATCACAGCTTTTTTTTTTGCGGGGGGGGGGGGGGGGTTACCGTCTCCATGGAACGCTTTTCTCATCCTTCTACTTTCAATCTTTCTGTATCCTAAGTTTCACGTATTTCTCTTTAGAAGCATAAGATGGGGACTTGCCAGTCTGACAATGACAAACTGTGCCATTTAATTGGAGCACTTACCCCCAAACTTCAGTTATACTACTGAAATATCTAAGTTTGAATTTACCTTCCAAATATTGGTGTCCAGGTGTTCTACTTCTCTATGTTCCTTTCAGATGGATTATACTCTACTATTCCATTTCCCTCACTATTATCCTATTATCTTATTATCTTTGTAGTTTCATATTCTTTTACTACTCTTTTTTTGTGATTTTATTTATTCATGACACACGCAGAGAGAGAGAGAGGCAGAGACACAGACAGAGGGAGTAGCAGGCTCCATGCAGGGAGCCCAACGTGGGACTGGATCCTGGGTCTCCAGGATCAGGCCCTGGGCTGAAGGTGGCGCTAAATGGCTGAGCCACCCGGGCCTGGCCTCTTTATGTTCTTAAAATGAAGATTACAGCAAGCACACTTGACATATCAAAGTCTAATAAACGACTTTTTACCTTTCCCAGGATATTGGAGAAACTTAACTTTGCTACTATGTGTTCTTAGCTATCTGTTCTTAGACCAGCGGCATAAAAATCACCTGGGAGGTTGTCAAACATGACACATCTCTAGCACCACCCCAGACCTTTTGAGCAAAACCTACAATTTATCAAGATGATTCATATATTAAAGTTTGAGGAGTACTGCTTTACCGCATTGCAACTCCATTTAAATTTTCACAATTATTAATCCATTTTGTGCATTTTATTTATATTTCAAACCCATCCCATTTTGGACAGTGTTCATCTATTCATTTATTATTTGCCAATAAAGATATACTTTCCATTTATTCTTGTTTTGTAATTCCTGACCTTTCATCCAAGATAATTTTCCTTTGCCTGAAGAATACATACATATTTACCTTAATGTGTGACTTTTCAATAGTTTTAGTTTGAAGTTTTATTTCCCAATCATTTAAAAAAAAAAACTCTATTATGGACATTTTTCAAACTTATGTAAGAGTAGAGAGAACAGTATAATGAACCTGATTTATGCATTCCCAATTATTGATGTGTGGCTGATTTTTTCATACCTATACCTCATTCACTTCCTAAGCTCTGATGTCGTATCATTTCATCCAGTTATGTTATCTCTAAAACATAGGACTCTTTTCATTTACAATCTGATTCCAACATCATCACACTTTAAAAATTAATGCTAAATCCTCAGTATCATCAAATATCCAGCCAGTGCCCACATCTCCCCCATCACCTTATGAACTCTATTATCAGTCTATTTCAGTCTATTTACAATCAGTCTATTTCATTTGCATTTTATACTCATTCTCTCCAATTTCTTCACAGATATATTCCATTTCTGAGAATTTTTGTTATTTTGTAAAGTTTCTCACAATCTGATTTTGCAGATTGCAACCTTATTTGCTATTTAAAATGATCTTTAATGCCCTATACTTCCTATGGTTTGGTAGATAAATCTAGAAACCTGGCAATTTTGTTCTATTATATTATTACTTCCATTTAGAGGCATATAATATCCAATTCTCTCTCCTTTTATGATACCAAATGTTGGTGATCATTACTTAGATCTATTAATTCTTTGAGAGTTGCAAAATGATAATAATCTCATTCTATCACTTTTTGACTGTTAGTTAAAATGTTCTATAAAGGGAAATTTATTCTCATCAATTATTCATTTATTCATCAATAAGGTATAGATCTTATAAAAAAAAAACAGGATAAATGCCCAATTATTCACCTATTCACTAATTTTCAAAAATAATGAGTTGGCCCATAGAATCTGCCATACATAAGCAGTAAGGGTTATTTTAAGAGGATAAAGATGCTTATATAGACATGGACTTAGAGCAGCCTGGGTGGCTCAGTGGTTTAGCGCAGCCTTTGACCACGGGTGTGATCCTGGAGATCTGGGATCAAGTCCTGCCTCAGGGAGCCTGCTTCTCCTTCTGCCTGGGTCTCTGCCTCTTTCTCTGTGTCTCTCAAGAATAAATAAATTTTATTTTAAAGATTTTATTTATTTATTCATGATAGAGAGACAGAGAGAGAGAAAGAGAGAGGCAGAGACCCAGGCAGAGGGAGAAGCAGGCTCCTTGCAGGGAGCCCAATGTGGGACTCGATCTCGGGTCTCCAGGATCACACCGTGGGCTGAAGGTGGCACTAAACCACTGAGCCACCGGGGCTGCCCAATAAAATCTTTTTTTTTAAAAAAAGACATGGATTTAAACATATTTGATATGCTTCTATTCATTTCAGATGTAATCTTTACTGATACACAACCTCCTATCTCTGGCTAGTTGGAGACATTTGACATGATCCTAGTAGCCACTGATAGTTTCTTTGCTAACTGGTAATAAAGATATTCCAGTTTTATCTTGTAAATTTAAATTCATACCTAAAACTAGCCATATCTTTATGAAAGTCTATTTTCTTTCTGTAAGAAATATTATTTTAAGACCCAATCTGAGTATGAAGAATATTCATTGTTAATAGGGTATTCACTGTCTAGGTTTCTTGGACTTTTCAGTGAAAATGGTGAAAAATATTGTTAAAAATATGTATGTGTGTGGGTGCCTAGGTGGCTCAGTCCACTAAGTGTCTGATTCTTGATTTCAGCTTAGGTCATGGTCTCAGGGCCACATTGGGCTCTGCACTGGGCATGGAGCCTGCTTAAGAGTCTCTCTCCTTTTCCCTCAGCCCCTCTCCTAAAAAAATGTATGTGTGTATGGAAAAAAAAGAGAGATAAATCCATATATAGATAAAATCATTTGAAATAGTTTGCTCCCTGTGATTATGTACCAAAGGATATAGTTAGTTAAGTTAATCTTTAAAGAAACTTATACTTTGTTTCAAAATTATTTAAAATAAGTATCTGGCTCTAACATCAGATCTACAAAATAAAGCATATACCTCTTTGTCTAGCCTCTACATCTCCCCTACACATGTGTTTCTCCTCCCTCCTTATAGCTGTGTTCAAAATGTTGACATTCCATTTTACTTACTATAAAAAAATGCATACACAGTATCATTTCCTGACACCCACCCCTTTTCCAGCTACATGGTAGAAAACTTTAATGCTTTCTCTACCGTACTTTTCTCATTTAAAAATACATCCCGAAGATCAGCCTATGGCTGATATTTCCCTCATTCCTTTCTCAGCTGTCTAGTACTCCATAATTCATTAGTCCCTAGTTATTTATGAAAATGAGATAAATTTTCCAACACTGATCTATAAATGACTGTTTTCCTTTTTAAGAAATGGCCAAGAATGACATCAGCAAAGTGACCAAGTATGTAGCTCCAAGCTCCCATTCTCCCACAGAAATAAAAAAAAAATAAAATAAAAAAGGCAGAAACTGTCAGAACCAAGATTGTCAAAACTCTGGAAGTTAATCAAAGGCTTATGGTAACCAAGTGAACAGAGATTCAAGAAAATTTAATTTTGAAACAGTAGAAAGGCATTCAGTGTTTTATTTGACTTTGCCCCATACCCTCTAGGTGGGCAGCAGTCTTGAAGACAACAGCCTTGCAGATCCCTTGGTGGCTCAGCAGTTTAGCACCTGCCTGCAGCCCAGGCCGTGATCCTGGGATTGAGTTCCACGTCAGGCTCCACGCAGGGAGCCTGTGTCTCTGCCTGTGTCTCTGCCCCTCTCTCTCGCTCTCTCTCATGAATAAATAAAATCTTGAAGAAAAGGAAGAAGAAGAAGAAAGAAGAAGAAGAAGATGGCGACGGCGACAACAGCAGCCTGCATTCCTAGTGGGGCATTCCATTCCTGGTTCCAGAGCAAGTAGAATTCTTTGCAAATTGTTGGGTACATCTGTTCTAACCTGACTGGGGGACTAGCTGAAGCAGTGGTGTAAGGCGTTGTAAGGTGCACATCTCTGTTTTCCCTCACTTGGAACTCACTGAGGATAGAAAAGCATGGGGTATTATTTGAAAATACTGCAAGAGTGGACAATTTGCAGACAGCTGAGGCAAGACATTACAGTTGAGACATGTAACAGACAAATTAAGTCTTAGGAGGAAAAGTTGGGGTGAGTTTCTTTGTGAAACAGGAGCAATAAAAAAATACCCATATTTATGGGGGGATTTAGAAAGCCATGCAGAAGCCCAAGGCAAAATGAATTCTCAGAAAAGACCTCAGAAGACCTTAAGCTTTGACTTGGGATGGACCTTATGTTCAGTAAAAATCCAGCTAGGTGTCAAAGGAAGGTTCAGAACAGAGCAAATCTACAAAGACTAAAAGATTTTCTTACCGCTAGTGTTCTAGAAAATCTCCATGAAACAAAAGATGAACAAACGCTAAGAAACAGAGACTATAGAGACTACAAATGAAAGATATACACTCTCTGCAAAAAACAACTTAGAAAAGTCATTAGACAAATTAACTACTACAATCTTCAACAATCAAAATGAAAAATAAAAACAAAAACCCTGGGGAAAAGGAAGAATTTGACTTCCAGGGTTACCATATTATAATACTCAAATGTCCAGTTTTCGCAAGACATATAGACTCACGAAGAAAATATATGCTATTTACAGGAGACTCAGTGCAAATACAATGGCATGAATAGGTTGAAAGTGAAAAAATGGGGAAAAAATGAGCTGAGTGGTTATACTAATACCAGAAAAAATAGACTTTCAGTTAGAAACTGCTACAAGATGAATGGATAAAGAAGATGTGGTCTATGTATACAATGGAATATTACTCAGTCATTAGAAATGACAAATACCCACCATTTGCTTCAACGTGGATGGAACTGGAGGGTATTATGCTGAGTGAAATGAGTCAATCGCAGAAGGACAAACATTATATGTTCTCATTCATTTGGGGAATATAAATAATAGTGAAAGGGAATAGAAGGGAAGGGAGAAGAAATGTGTGGGAAATATCAGAAAGGGAGACAGAACATAAAGACTCCTAACTCTGGGAAACAAACTAGGGGTGGTGGAAGGGGAGGAGGGTGGGGGGTGGGGGTGAATGGGTGACGGGCACCGAGGGGGGCACTTGATGGGATGAGCACTGGGTGTTATTCTGTATGTTGGTAAATTGAACACCAGTAAAAAATAAATTTATTAAAAAAAAACTGCTACAAGAGACAAAGAAGGCCATTATATACAAGGGTCAATTTCATCAAGAAAACATAACAATTATAAACCATGTTCAGTAAATAGCCGCAAAATAAATACAGCCAATATTAGCAGAATTGAAGGAGAAATATATAGTTGGAGACTTAAATATACAGCTTTTAATAATGAACACAACACCTAGATATAAGATCAATAAGGAAAGAGTGCACTTGGACAACACTGTAAACCAATTAGACCTAACAAATATATAGAACATTCAATCCAACAACTAAATACACATTCTTCTTAATTCCATATGGGATGGCGTCCAAGAGACACTATATGTTAGAACATAGAACAGTCTACATAGGGATGCCTGGGTGGTTCAGTGATTGAGCATCTGATTTCAGCTCAGAGCATGATCCCAGGGTCTTGGGATCAAGTCCTGCATCAGGCTCCCCACAGGGAGCCTGCTTCTCCCTCAGCCTATGTCTCTGCCTCTGTGTGTCTTTCATGAATAAGCAAAATAAAAAAAAGGAAGTAAGTTTAAAACAAAAGTCTACATAAATTTTAAAAGATTGAAATCAAAGTCTCTTCTCTGACTGCAAAGTAATAAAGCTGGGAATCAAGAGAAGGAAGTGAGATAATTAAAAATATGTGGAAATTAGGCAACGCATCTTTAGACTACCAATGGGTCAAAACAAAAATTAGAATATACTTAGGGGGAAAAAAAAATAAACAGGAGAAAACACAACATATTAAAACTTATGGAATGCAACAAAGGCAATACTCAGAGGGAAATTTATAACTGTAAATACATATATTTAAAAGAAAGATCTTAAATCAGTAACTTTAACTCTGCATCTTGTAGAGCTAGAAAAAAAAACTTACGACATTGAAAATTATTAGAAAGTAAAAAACAGCAAAGATTAGAATGAAGATAAATGAAATAGAGAATAGAAAGACAATAGAATCAACAAAACCAAAATTTGTTCTTAGAAAGGATCAACTGACAAACCTTCAGCTAGACTGGCAAAGAAGAAAAAAAAAAAAGCAGATAACTAAAATTAGAAATGAGTGTGGGCATTACTACCAACCTTACACAAATAAAAAAGATATTAGAGAATACTATGAACTACATCAAAAAATTAGGTAACCTAAATGAAAAAAAAATTCTTAGAAACACACAAATTACCTAATCAAGAAGAAATTGATCATCTCATCAGACCTGTAACGAATAGAGACTGAATCAGTAAACAGACTCCCAAAAAGAAAAGCCCAGGACCAGATGGCTTCACTATTGGATTCTACTAAATATTAAAAGAATTAACACTAATCTTGGGGTTCCTGGGTGGCTCAGTCAGTTAAGCATCTGACTCTTGATTTTGGCTTAGGTCATGATTCCAGGGTCGTGAGATCTAGCCCCACATCAGGTTCCATGTTTAGTGGGGAGCTTGCTTATGATTCTCTCCCTCTGCCCCCTGGCCCTCCCCATTCACACATGCTCTTTCTCTCTAAAATAAAGAAATAAATCTTGAAAGAAAAATGAAGAATTAACACTAACCTTTCCCTACTTTCCCAAAAAATCATAAGAGGAAGTAACAAATTATAATTCATACAAAGCCAGCATCCCTCTGATACCAAAGCTATAAATACCACATGAAAATAAAATTACATATTAATATGCCTTATGAATACAGATGTAGAAATCAACAAATACTAGAAAATGGGATCCAACAGCATGTTAAAAGGATTTTTTTGTTGTTGTTGTTAAAAGGATTATACACCATGATCAAGTGGAATTTTTCCTCGAATACAAGGATGGTTCAACCTAAGACAATCATTTAATGTAGTAAGCCACATTAATAGAATGAAGGAAACACAACACACACATACCCATACCCACAGTCATCTCAAGTGACACAGGAAGGTATCTGACAAAATTCAACACCCTTTGATGATAAACACTAAAAAATGCAGGAATATAAAGGAACATCCGCTACAGGATAAAAGGTATTTATAAAAATGTGACGTTTAACACATACCTAATGATAAAAACTAAAAACTTTTCCCCTGAGATAGAAACAAAGCAAGGATGATCACTTTCACTGCTGTTATTCAACACTGTACTGGAAGTTCCAGACAGAGCAATTAGACATGAAAAGAAGTAAAAAGTATCTGAATCAGGGAAAAAGGAAGTAAAACTCTCTCAGTTTTCTTATGACACAATCCTAGGTATCAAAAATCCCAGAGAGCCACAAGACAGCTGCTAGAGTTTAAAAAAGAAGTTAACAAAATTACAGGTTACAAGATCAACACATGAAAAGCAACTGATTTTCAGCAACAATCTGAAAAGGAGGTTAAGAAATTCCATTTACAACTGAGTCTAAAATATTAAGGAATAAAACACTGACAAATAAATTTAACCAAAGAGATTAAAAGACTTACTTGCATATTGAAAACAAAAGTAATGTCACTGAAAGAAATTAAAGATGACAAACAAATGGAGAGACATTCCATGTTCATGGATTGGAAAAATATATATATTTTTAAGATAGTAATAGTACCCAAAAAGACCTATAGATCCAGTGGAATTCCTATCAAAGTTACAAGTCTTTTTTAGAGAAGTAAATATTTACATTTATTTGGAGTTGTAAGAGACTTGAATAGCCAAAACATTTCTGAAAAAAAGAACAAGTTGGAGGATCACACCTCCTGATTTCAAAACTTACTACAAAGCTACAGTAATCAAAATAGTGTGGTACTGGGATAATATAGGCAAGCAGAAGTAGAATTGAAGGCCAAAAATAAACTCATACACCTATGGCCCACTGATTTTAGACAAAAGCGATGAGGCAATTCAATGAGGAAAGAAGAATATCTTCAACAAATAGTACAAGGACAACTGGATTTCTACATGCAAAATAATGAAGTTGGACCCCTACCTCATACATATTAGGATGGCTATAATAAAAACACTTTTTTAAAAAAAGTATTGGTAAGGATGTGGAGAAATTAAAACTCTAGTACATTAATGACAGAAATGTAAAAGTGCTCAGCTCTTATGGAAAAGAGCTTACTGGTTGGTTCTTCCAGAAGTTAACGAAGAATTCCACATGACCCAGCAATTCCACCCCTATGTACACTGACATAAGATTCAAATATTTGCATAACAAGGTTCATTGAAGAATTATTCACAATTAGCAAAAGTTGGAAACAACCAACAAAATGTGGTATATACATATAATGGAATATTATTTGGCCACAAAAAGGAATGAACTACGATGCATGCAAAACATGAAAATAAATGCTAAGCCAGACATAAAAAGAGAACTATTATATGACCACCTACATAACAAGGGCAGGCAAATTGATAAAGATATTAAATGGATTAGAGGTTACCAGAGGTTGGGCTGGGAGCAGAGAGAAATAGGAGAGTTACTGTTTACTGAGTACAGAGTTTCTATGTGTGGTGATGGAAAAGTTTTGGACATAAATAGTGTTGCACTACACTGTTAATATAATTAATGCCATTAAATTGTGCACTTAAAAATGATTAAAATGACATATCTTTTGATATACATTTCACAATAAAAATATACATGGGCAAAACTAAGAAATGGTCTTAAAGTTTCTCCTGGACAAAGAGCTAGCCAAAGACATAGACTCTTTCTGAGAGAATAAGATGGGACATTATCATCAAATATTAATTTCATGATTTAAAATGTGGTACTAGGGGGTGCCTAGGTGGCTCAGTTGGTTAAGCCTCTGCCTTTGGCTCAGGTCACGACCCCAGGGTCTGGTAATCGAGTCCCACATCCAGCTCCCTGCTCAAGGAGGAGTCTGCTTCTTCCTCTGTTCCCTCCCCCACACACATGCATGTACTCATGGGCTCTCACGCTCTCTCACAAAAATAAAAATCTTTAAAAGTAAAATAATAATAATAATAATAAAACGGTACTAGATTAGGAACTAAGATGTATTTTTTATTTTTTTAAGATTTTATTTATTTATTCATGAGAGACACAGAGAGAGAGAGGCAGAGACAAAGGCAGAGGGAGAAGCAGGCTCTATGCAGGGAGCCCAACATGGGACTCGATCCCGGGTCTCCAGGATCATGCCCCGGGCTGAAGGCGGTGCTAAACCACTGAGCCACCGGGGCTGCCCTAGAGATAATTTTTTGATGGAGAAATACAGAATTAGAACTCTTAAAATAGCAGAATTCCAAACCCACAGAAATGACTGGGTTGTTTAATAAATGAAATGACCAACAAACTGTTAATGGTTTACACCATTAAAAAAAATATGGCAGAATTAATTTAAAAATATTCAACTATATGTTCTGTGCAAGAGATTTGCTTCAAATACAATGGAGTAGGCAAGTTGAAATATAAGATGTAGTGTGAATGTTTATCAAAAGGAGGCATTGTGGCTATATCAACATCAGAGAAAGTATATTTCAAAGCTAAGAAAATTATCAGTGACAGAGAAGAGATTATATAATGATAAAATGGTCATTCCACCAAGACACAGCAACCCTAAATGTTATGCATCAAATAGGACTGCAAAACACACGAAGCAAAAATTAATGGAACTGAAATGAAAAACAGACAAATTACTATTATAGTTGGGGACTTCAACACCTCTCTTTTGATAATTGATAAAACAACTAGACAGAAAATCAGTCTGGATATAGAACTCAACACCATCATCAACCAACAAGATCTAATCAACATTTATAGAACTATCCACCCAAAAACCGAATGCACATTCACGGAACATATACAACAACCAGGGACATAAGACAAACCTCAACAAATTTAACAGAATTGAAATCATGCAGCATGTCCTCTAACCACAACAGAATCACACTAGAAATTAACAACAATGATATAAGGAAAATCTCCAAAAACATGGAAATGAGACAGAACATTTCTAAATAATGCATAGATCAAAGAACAAGTCTCCAAGAAGATTAAAAAATACATTTCACTAAATGAAAATGAAAATGCAACATATTAAAATTTGTGGCACAGCTAAAGCAGTGTAATTTAATTTAATAAAATAGGAAAATCTATAATTGCTAACTTTTTTTTTTAGGAATAATGTATTTAGAAATAAAATAGGAGATACTACTACAAACCCAGTAGACACCAATAAGAAGGGAATACAACAAACAATTCCATACACATGAATTTCAAAATCTTGGATGAAGTAGTCCAATTCCTTGAAAAACACGAATTTAACAGGAAATACGTACTTTGAATAGCCCTATAACTAAACAAAATTGAATTTTTCATTTAAAAACTTCCAAAAAGGTTATGCCCAGGCACACATGTCTTTTCACTGGAGAATTTTTATAAAACTTAAAAAAAAAAAAAAAAAAAAACGGACTAGCAATTCTATACAATCTCATTTAGAAAATAGAAAAGACAAAAATCAGGTTTTTTTTTTTTTTTTCCAGCATTGCACTAATGTGAAAGCCAATCAAAGGCAGTACAATTACAGGTCAATATGCCTCCCAATATAATACAAAAATCCTGTAAAATATTAGTGATTGCAATTCAAAAACATATAAAAAGAATTATTCAAAAATCTATGCATTTCCATATATTAGCAAAAAACTTGACACAAAATGAAAATATCTATAGTTGCACAAAAATAAAATACCCAGGAGTAAATCTAACAAAACATGTACAGAGCATACATGCTGAAATGCTAGTTAAAGATATCAAATATCTAAATAAAGAAGACATACTTGTAGTCTTTTTTGGGACACTTAATACAGTAAAGACGTTATTTGTCCCCAAATTGATGTAGAAGTTTCATGCAATTCCTTTCAAGATCTCAGAAATATCTCTTATAGATGTAAGTAGGATTATTCTAAAATATATATGGTAGGGCAAAAGAACTAGAGTAGCTAAAACAATTTTGAAAAATAAAGTGTAAAGAATCAGGTTATCCAATTTCAAGACTTACTGTCTAGCTCCAATAATCCACACTGTGTGGCACTAGCAAGGGGAGAGATATAGATCAATGGAACAGAATAGAGAACTCAGAAACAGACCCACACAAAATACACTCAACTCATTTTTGACAAAGGTATAAAAGAAAATCCATGGAGGCCTCTAAAAGATAGTGCTGAAGCAATTGGATATCCAGGCAATCAATCAACTTTGACCGAACTTCGCACTTTACCTAAAAACCAACTCCAAATGAGTCAAGGACTTAAATGTAAAACTTAAAAAGTATAAAGCATAGAAAAAATATATATCAGAAGAAAAGCTTGAGGATGTATGGCGAGGGAAGGAGTTCTAAGGACTTGACACCAAACCATGATTCATAAAAGGAAAAATTGATATACACCACTTGATTCTCACCTCTCCATGCCAGAAAAGTCCAGTCATTTATACATACTCCATTAAAGCTATGTCAGCTATAGACATACAGACCTGCAGACACATAGACTCACATACACACACATGCCTCCAGTTCTGTCCTAGAGCCTGAGGCCAGGTCAAGGGAATGAGGGCACAGATCAGGTATAATGACACCAGATAATTAAATGTGTCAGGTGTAATTAAGGGCATGTCGTGATTAACATGACCAAGATGAAATCTGCATAATTAGGTTCAGGAATTGGTAAGAAAAGTGAGATTTGAGAGTATAAAAAGCATGATATGCCAATGGGAGGTACAAAAGTTCCGAAGAACCCAAACCCTACCTAGTAAAGAAAGTTCATGAAGCTTGGGGATAATAAAAATAGAAATAGAATTTGGTTAGAGAAACACACACAATTAATGGCAATTTTCTGGGTGTGGAGCTAGGAGTAGCAGGATAGTACAACCAAGAACACAGGGTCAGCAAAGGGTATAAACTTTCATTTTTAAGTTTGGGGGATCTAATTAATATACAGCCTGGTGCCTACGGTTAACCATAACATATCGTATACTTGAAATCTGCTAAGGGTAGATCTCAAGCATTCTCACCAAACACACACAGATCCACAAAAGCTAACTGTGAGGGAGATGATGGCTGTGTTAATTAGTTTCACTGTGGTAGTCATTTCACAATGTATACATATGTCAAAACATCACATTGTACACAATTTTTGTCAAAAATACAAAAAAAAAATTTTTAAAGAACATATGATCAGGAATGAGGCTTCTCGCCAAGTGTCTAAGAAGTCTTTGTGACTTTCCTGGCTCCCAGTACTGTGGGAGGCTATTCTTTCTCTGGGCCATTTTCAAGGAATCTAGTCAACATTGACTCCTCAGGCATTATAGAATGTTAGGCTTGACTCCTCAGTCAGGAGTCAGGACTAACATCACCAACTCTCCTGCAATGTGCTTATTACTCTATATAAAAGAACTGAGTTAGAGAGCGTAAGTGGTGTCCCAAGGTCCTGAAGCAAGTTCAAAGCCAGGACTAGCACCCAGGTCTCCTTATTCCTGGAGATGTATTAATGATGTATTCAGGACACTATTTTGCAGCCTTTGCTTTTTTAAGCATGTAGCCTAGATACATAGGAGGAGCCAATAAACAGTCTTCAAATCTCTACCCCTACCCTGTAAGTAATCCAAAGCCTCCTTAAATATTACACCCAATTTCCAAAGTGTAGGAGCTGAATATTTTCTTGCTGTCTTTGTTTTAAAAGGGGGCTTTCTAGTGTGCCACAGCTCTCCATACACACCACATGGCCACAGTTTAACGTCATACTCAGCCATATTACTCAAACTCCACCCAACAATACCAGGTACCTTCTACCACAGATTTAAGGGAGCTACTTTAATTACATATTTAAGTTTTGCAATTGGCCTGTAGATATGTCAACTTCTTTCATTGTCAACTTTCACCCAGGAAGGTTGAAATCAACATACCAACTTTCTTCAACATCTGTACAACACTGGTGTGCCTTATGCATCTGGTAGTGGTAACAGGATAGATATATTACAGATCATTTAGATTTCCTATTATATTTGCCAGAGAAGAAACTAAGGCCTAGAGAATATGCTCCAGGGAAGCTAGTAACCTCTTATTTTTAAGATACCTAACTTCTGGAGCACTGATTTCCATATCATGGCTAATCTATCAAAACAAAGAAAAATGAACTTATAAAAAGTTAAATAGTAGTTGTTATTAATATCTATTTTATCAAAATCCATGGAGTATCAGGTATCCTGCAGACTTGAGTTATTGTACTCATGTACTCACTTGTATTATTCTGTGAACATCCACTTACCTGTTTTTCTTCCAAATACATCAAACTAAGTCATGAACCGCCACAAACCATACAAAGCCACTTCTCTAAGCAACTTTAGGTTTGGAAGTATTTATTGAGGACTTCAACATATTAGCTATCAGTATCAGATTTGGGAGTATTTGTTGACAATTTCAATATACTAGATAGCATCAGTGTCATACATGGTTATATAAAGTGGATGGAACTGGAATAAGAGAAAATGCTGTTATTAAACAAATATACACTAGGGTTACTTCATAAAGGAAAGAAAATACTCCTTTCCTCTTCCCAGAACTTTTCAAGTCCTTGAATGCAATAAAGAAAACATGAGACCATTGACTTAACAAATGGATGACTTTATTAAGAGAGAAGGACAAGATTGGTGTTTGCCTCAAACCATCCAGGAAAACAAGCACACAAACATATACATACTTTGGTTTAAAATTATTCATAATATTAATGTTAGACCTGATTATTTAAAGAATCAAATGGGCAAACGTGTATAAAACAAACCATGAAAACACAAGCTTGCATAGATGAATTAATGTAGATGTAGAACTGGCATTTAAGGGGGAGGCTTGAGCACTGGAGAGTGCTGAGTGACGTTACCACCTCACCTCCCAAGACACGCGGAAGTCACCAGCACCATGTTTCTCATTTTCCTCAATGAGGTTATGAGCAGGAACAGCTCGTGCTGTGTGAAGGTGAACGGAAGTGGTTTCCGTCAGCCTAGGCCAGATGGGTGCACACATACCCACCAGTACTCAACACCAGTCACCTTTAAGGCATCCACAGAGTATCCCTCACAGTTTCATCTAATCTCTAAATAGGCATGTGGTATGAGGTGGCCTCTTCGTTTTCTGTCCTCAGACAGACAACTGTATTCCATTAAGGTTCTGTTCAGTTCCATGAAGTAGTTATTTCAAAGCTGCCTTTCCTTCTGGGGCTTGGCTACAAGTTGATGAGCACTTGGATTAATATTTCACTCATTTTTTAAACATATCCACATTCCAGATCCCAAAGGGCTTCTTACCAAAGAATCTGAAACTGCCTGGGCACTATGCATTCTCTCTCTCAGGAAAGTACTTTTCCAAATTGTAAGACAAATGATAGCACCACCTCTAATTTCCTAAGCAACTTGATTTATATGAGCATACTCTTGTATTTTATAATTCAGCACCTTTTCAAAATATAATACTGTGCCGGGATGGATTCTTTTAAAGGAAAACCCCATTATAGAGAATTCTCATTGTGGAACACCATTTTAATATGCTATCTTCCCACTGCATCTCCTCATTATTTATAATACTCCATGAAACAAATATTGGGCTGCCTTTAAGAGGCAGGTGAAAAATATAGCTACTTCTGAAAAGGGCATTTGGCTTTCAGTTTATAGCAAGAGCTGAAGTTATAGCCTACGGTGATTTCAGGGGCTAATTCAATCGGAAATAAAAAATTCTGACATCAAAAACCCTCTTACTAAATTTAATAGCTAGAAACTATTTTAGCAGTTATGGTCTGAAATTCAGTGCAACAAAAACATACCCTAAGTATGCAATGTGTAATGGTGTATTTTCTTAACTGTCTTTTTACTGCTATCAGTCCTTGCTCTTTCGTGAAGGACATGTCACTCAAAAACCCTGTCTTTCAATTCTCCTGTTCTTTATATGTGAACCTCAACAATGAATGATAGGACACTAACTAAGATGCACAATTAATCCTGTCCTTATCTGAAATGCTGAAACCAGCACAGTGCTGGCTCACTATGCTATTAACAGTTACTCAAAAAGAGAAAATCATCCTCTAGTTTGCTAAGAATGAACAACAGCATATGAAATGCCTTCAGAACATGTTTCTAGGCTGTATTCACAAATATAAAGGGGAACAAGACGGTTTCCAGCACTAGATAGTTCAACAAATCAACATGATTACTTAGATGATTCTGTAAATTCATGGCGTCAAACACGACCTTACAAAAACACTCTGGTGTCTCCCTTACCACAGCAGTTTTCCTGATTAATTTTCTCCTAAAAGTAACAAAATAGAAACACTCTTCCCATCAAAGATCCCTCATTTCAAGTAAATGTCTCTGTTTTGTTTGGTTTTCTCCCTTTTTTCTGTCAATGGTATGCACTTAAAAACACAAGAGTGTTGGTGAAATTCTCACAAAACAATAAGTGACTTTTCTACACAACACAACGTTTGGAAGTATCTTCTACATGGTCACTATAGAATAGACAGTCAACTCTCAGTTATTCAGGAAACGATAACCTGAAAAATCTGGCTAGGAAATTCTCACTCTCCCTCTACCAGCCTTTTTTGGTCATGCCACTGCTTGTTCAGAGATTGAGAGGCAACTCAATGAAATGATGTATTTATCAGTGTACAGGTCCCCCACAGCTCAGTGGGAGGAAATCCAGAGTTCCTGATGGCAAGGATGTTTTGTGATCACCTGTGAATTTTATATCTCAATGGAGAGTTGACATTCACATACAGGAAGTACAGTATACCGACCTCGGTTAGAATCAAACTAATTTAAGGCAACACTGCTCCTCAAGACCTTGCAAGCAAAAAGTACGAGTCTCATCAGAAAAGTGACTCTGTCAGAAGTGAATTTTTCCTAGTTTACCATTTCCTTTTTTACTTCTCTGGAAGTAAATTTCAGGGTTTGTAACAACAATTAAACGGCAGGAGCAACAACAGCCTTGACTCTTCCCTTTAATAACTGTAAGCACCATCAGGGCTGAATGAGATTCTCTGACCAGGAGTTTGGATGACCCTGTGCCCCATTGTGCAGCATTATCAGGACAGTCTTCTAGTTTGCTCTTCCCTGACCACATTACCTGTTCCAAGCTAAAGGCTTTGAAAAATAGGAATTCTATCAATAGTAAGGTAAGCAGTTATGGCTTTAAAACTCACAGGTACTACCCAGATAGGAAAAGAAAATGAGTCCACTTGATCTAGTCACTTCTCTGACTATGAGCAGTAAGTAAGGGACAAAGTACCTTAAACATCTGTTTTTTCCTTTCAGCTGAAAGAACAGGTTTTGGTTATTTTGATTGTTTCTAAAAATTCGGTGTTATGAGAACATGGCACACTACATATGGTGAAATCTACCTGAACGGTGTTCCTTTCACATTAATGTTCCCTACACAAATACTCTTTTCCCAAAAGGGAAAAAATCCTTTCAGTGCAAGTTCTACTCTGTTCTCAGTCCCTGGGAAAGCTGATTGCACGGGGGTCTCACTCCTTTACTTAGAGGGAAGATCTTACATCCAATCACCGGTTATCTTTCAAGAAAATCATCAATGAATAAATGAATAATCCTGATATTCCCCCAAAGTGATTTTTATACAAAGGCAATACCCATTAAAAATCAAGGCCCTAAAATGTTAACCACTGATGTGGTAAACTGAATGCACCATATTATATAGCAGGTGTTTCTAAAGAACAATTTGGCACAAGACAAAAATAAGAGAGTATCTGGCAGTATTGAAGAAAAATAATTATCCATTAGAAGTTAATTATATTTATACTGAAAAGTCCTGACATCGATGGAAAGGTGTGGACAAATTCAGCAATGAATTTATTCATCATCCAGTTCGGCTGCAGACCACAGTAGAGAAGAAAAGGGGAAAATGGGTCCAGTTCACAATTTTCTAGAGTGAGTTCAGTGGAATACAAGGTCCAAGATCATATACCTTGGAATATGTTGATCTAGATCCAAGTGGCCATTGCAAATCTGAAAAGGTTTTCCTCCCAGGAAACATCTATCCAGATCTTTCTTTTTAATTTAGGTGTTTCTCTATGATCAAAGACAAGTCTTTTTTTGCAGTTTACATTACTCTGTTGCTGGTTGTTGTAAAGTCACTTGAGAAAAAACAATTCAAAGGTATGCAAAGTCACTTTCTAAAAAATCTCAATGTCCTGTTAAAGCATATGTAGCAACTGTCCAGTCTTCCGTAAAATGATTATGTCTAACAATGGCTTCACACTACAAATTTTTTCCAACTCAGAACATTTAACGTGACCCTTGTCTGACCTTGCTTCTAGGCAACAAGTTACAAAAAGTTAGATTGGGGGCAGAGGGTGTACACATCCAGTAGCCTCATGATAAGGCTCCATAACATACTGTGCTCATTCAGCAGTACTAGTGTTAATGGGGCCTCCAGAGAAAAGAAGTACGGAGACAGAAAGAATTTCCAAGGCCAGCCTATTAGTTTACATCGCAACATTAAAGCATAATACATGGTGGGCCTAAAAATTAAATTGTGTGTGTTCCAGTGGTAGAAAGAGGAATAAAGTATTTCTGCATTTATATAAAAATAACAAAGTGATAAGCAGAGAACACAGTGAAGAATGTTTGGCAGTTCCTTTAAATACAGTTGTTAGTTACTTCTATAGTCTTAAAAATAATAATTATAATATTTGAGTGAGAATAAAAGGATTTAACTAATAAGAAGAAAAGAATAACTCTTTACTCTTTAAAAAGTGTTTGCTTTACAAAAAAAAATAAAATATCTTAAAATTCTAATTTTTAAAAAACCTAAAGAAAAAAAAGTAACAAATGTTCAATACAGATGTTGAATTGGGTGTCACAGGGAACTATCACCGCTGGCTGCTCACTAAGACAGCTGAAGCGCTAATATCCAAGACTTAACTGTTAAGTGGCCTAACATTTTTTGAATGAAAATACCTCGATAGCATTTTACAATAATAAATATGATTGGATAGAGTACATGAGAAGCAAGACAAATGCAGAATTTTTAAAGTAAATCTGATCATTGTATGATATAGAAAAATAAACATTCATGAAATAAAAATATGGCAAATGATGTTGCACATTTGCCTATCAAAATAAAGAGACATTGTGTTTTCTTTTAAAGTTACCACACAAAAAAAGCTTTTTAAAACATGAAACAAAATCACAGGGCAGACAAAGAAAAATATAGCATTACTAGAAGTCAACAAGGCCTAAGCTTTGGATACTGATAGCACCCTCTAGAATTTGACTAAGGCTAGGACCTCCATCCCTTGTGTCCTTGCCTATTTAATTGATGACTCTGCCTCATTCATTTCATCTGTGTCATTCAAAGTCCTGTTTGTTTTCTCTTTCACCTTTTCTCAAAAATTACTCTTTTAGGGTTTGCTTCTTTCTAGATTATCATTTCCCTAAAACTTGACTCTTAGGCACCTTTTACTCAAGTTCCTGCAATCCAAAAACTTTAGGAACTAAAGCTCTTTCTCAAAATGAAAGGACCCAAATCCACTCTGAGAAACTATTCTAAATAGCTTCCTGAATATTGCCTCAATTGAAAGACTATCTGCAAAGATAAGGCTAAACAATAGTCAGTTCCCAGTGGGAAAAGAATGGATTTACAACCTTTTCTCTAGTCACCTATGT
This sequence comes from Vulpes vulpes, assembly GCF_048418805.1. NCBI lineage: Eukaryota > Metazoa > Chordata > Mammalia > Carnivora > Canidae > Vulpes > Vulpes vulpes. The sequence goes on from NC_132782.1 coordinate 50,939,975, forward strand.
ATTTCTTTCCTAAACAAACACCATACTGGAATGTCAGAAATGTCAGATTCACACAATAAAAAATAATGGAAAGTCAAGCTGAAGGGAAACTTTTATATAGACAGCATGTTTGCCATTTATGTTAACTAACTAGAATGGGAAGATAAGCATTTCCACAAGGTTAGAAGCTAGACAAAGACTAGATTTCTCAAAGAGGGCTTCAAAGGTCCTGTACAAAGGAATCCAATGCCATGTATCACTAATGAATACATAGAACCAAATACCTGGATAAAGAACCATTATATCCACTTCAACTTTATGTTGAATCAATCTGATTATTGACAGATAAAATATTTTTTGAGTGGTTGCCAACAAACACTTGCTTTACTTTTTTAAGCAAGAGGAAAACTTCTCAACCTATGTCCAGAGAGAATTGATGGCATTATTACTTACATAAACTTTTTTCTAATTCCACCTCCTTTGGCTCTCCATATAAAAGTAAAATAAGAGGATGGATACAAAGTTTTTCACTCTTTCACTTTCAGTTGAGTGCACAGACTTGAGTTAAAATTTCATAGAATTAAACTTTTGCCAATAAATACTAATAATCTGCCCAATGCCCAGATACCTCAGAAAGACTTGCTATTAATCAGAAGCAGACAAAGTGTCAGAGAATGACATCTGGGCCAATTCTCCCACGAAAGCTTATAAGGATATACAAAACCACATGGTTCAATTGTTCCAGGTTTTTTTTTTTTTTTTTTTTTAACACTTTATAGTTGTGACTTTTAAAAAAATTTTTCTAAGAAATACAGAAAACAACAGGTTCTTTCTTCAATATGCCATATACTAATGCACAAAGAAAGCTATTTCTTATAGTCTTTTATTCTGCATTGCATCCAAACATTGTTTTACTCTGATCATAATCTCCACAAAATTCTAATTGCTAAATAAAGCCTAGTCTCTAGATACCAGTACTCCATACCTAACAGAAGTGACATTTTACAGAGCTTTTAGATACTATATCCCAGGAAGTGTATGCAGCAGAGAGGAGGCCAATATTCAGAAGCTAGATTTTCTTGTACTGCCCAAGTGATCAAGAATAACCAAAACATTTTAAATGAATTAAAATTATTTATGGTCAGAAGAACTCTTGAAGATAAATCCCAGGAATACAAACACAGGAAAGAAAAAAATGAATGTGGAACGCGTTCTGTATCATCCAGTAATGTTTGCTACAGTGAGTCCGTTCTCAAGGCAGATTCCTAGGGTTTTACTGCTTATGATGGAAACCTTGGAAAGGAAGAAAAAAGCAGAAATACCATTAAAGAAAAACCTCAGAAATGCTCTGTTTTCTCCCGGGTCAGGCAAATCATTTATCTTTATATCTATACATGTTTCTTTGTTCTTGATTGTAAAATACTTACAGAGTCAATAAGTTATTTTAGGAATATATTTCAGGTGTACAGTATGTAAAGTATAGCAATTCAACACTTCTGTAAGGCACCGGGTGCTCATCACAAGTGCCCTCCTTAATCCCTATCACCTATTTAACTCATCCCTTCTGATAAGCCCCTTCCTTCTGATAATTATCACTTTGTTCTCTATACTCTTTTTTTTCCTTTTGCTCCTTTGTTTTATTTGTAGTCACACTCTGATGAAAGCTACAAATTCTCCCTGGAGGAAAATGCACATACACAGACATCTTGCATTCAATTTAAGGTGTTTTGTTTTCTGTTTTACCTTTTTTGTTTTTTAACAAATGAAAAATACTATAATGATCTTCCAAAAGGAAGGATAACTTATTTTGCCACTCCAGTGATCTATAAGACACCATTTGATTTTCCACCATAGCATGAGAATTGTAAAAAAAAAAAAAAAAAAAAAAAAAAATCCCAAACTTGATCACATATATTTTTCTTACCTTTTTTTTTTTTTTTTTCTTACCTTTATGAGAGGATTCTGATTTTGAGAAATGACGTGTGGAATTATGCTGGTTTGTAAAATGAGTGTAATCCAAATCTTCAGCCTCTGTCATGGTAGGTGGTGGTGGCCTGAAGGGAAGTCAAACTTTAAAGAGATATTCTAAATAGTGGTGACTACAACTCTACCTCTCATTGGAAAATATGGTAAAACCATTTTGGTAGAAATGCAAAGACACAGAACTCTCATTTTAGTTCCTGGCTTGTTGCATAACCCTGAATAAATTATTTTATCTTACTGTTCCTTTGCTTTGATGCACATAATTCAATAAAAACAAACATTTTTCTGAGAAATATGTGTGAGGCACTGTGCTTTGGACTAGAGAGAAACAAGATTAATGAGATGTGTAACCACTGCCATTAATGAGAAATTTCCTTTGTTTTGGTAGGTTTTATGAAGAAATAGAGGGAAAAAAGAAAAGATCAAAGGGAAGTAATACAGAAAGTTAAGAAATGAAGAAAAAAAGAGGGCAAAATTGGCAGCTAATGGGGGAGGACAGGAAAGAAGGAAAGGGGAGGAAGAGGACATGGGTCATCATATAAAATCTAGAGCAAAGTCTCTCAATCCACTAGGTGGCAAAGCAGAGCTTAGAAAAGGAAAAGACAATCCTACATTGGCAACTTTTCACATCAAAATAATACAAAATGTAAAAAAGCACTGGGAATTTTTGCTACTCTGAAATTTTTATTATTTTAAAATTATGTTACATAGATTTTTGTAAACATTTGGCATTGAAGAAGATGAAGAACAAAATCTCTCCTTTTTTGGTTTTTGTTTCTCAGAGGTGTACTTAAATGTTGCATTAAAGCCTGGAACCAGATACAGTAACAGAATATGTCAAATACATAACCATGTTGTGGGAGATTTTCTGTAACCATATATGCAATCTGGAAGACATAAGTACATTGCAGTTCAGAAAGTTATGCTAAGTTTGGTACAAAGGGCTCTGTCATATAAGAAGACAAGTGATTTCAAATTTCTCACTCTGTCCCTAAGCAGTAGGTCTCTTGCTGGGTATTTGGTCATCTGTAATAGGTCAGCATAGGAAAAAAAAAAAAAAAAAAAACAACAAACAGGTCAGCATAGGATGTAAACTTATTTATTGAGGACTGTGCTATGGGTTCTACTCAGATGATCTCAATGAACTTTTTTTTTTTTAAAGATTTTATTTATTTATTCATGAGAGACATGGAGAGAGAGGCAGAAATATAGGCAGAGGGAGAAGCAGGCTCCCTGTGGGTAGATATCCCAGGACCCCAGGATCACGCCCTGGGCTGAATGGCAGACGCTCAACCGCTGAGCCACCCAGGGGTCCCCTCAATGAATTTTCAGGACAAGTCTGCATGGTAGCTATCATACACATATTTTAGAGCTAGATTAGGTTAGATGAGGTAAGTGATCTGTCCAAGATCACACAGTTGTTAAATGACAGGGCTGGGACTCAAACTCAGCTGTACTTCAAAATCACTCTGCTCTTCACTACCCTATGCTATGCTACATAGGTGTGTATTTTTATCAGCAGCAGTATCCGTATTTGTGTGTGTGTGTGTGTAAATATACTTTCAAATGGTATTTAGCTTATATTTTCATGCTTTTGTATATATACATATAATTAATGTGAATATAACAAATGATAAGGTATTTTTATTTTTCCTGTTTTTCACTTTGAACTACCTGTTTACAAATATTAGAAAGTAAATACAGTTTTTTTCATTATTGACTAACATTTGTAACATTTACCTTAAAAAAGTAGTATTAGAAGCTGGCAGAAGAGTTGAGACAAACTATCTGACTCTAGAATTAAGAAACTCAACTTCAAAAAAATAGGTGGTTAAAGAAGTAACTTGGGTCCAAGAAAACAGGATTGGTAATCAGGACAGCAGAGACTTGTAGTCACTCTTCTTTTGTTAAACTCATATTAGGTGATCAAAACCCAGAAACACAAAAGTCAAATGGGACTCTCAAAACAAAACAAAACAAAAACAAGAACACCAAAACCCAAAAAAACCAAACAAACAAACAAACAAAAACCCAGAATTACTGCCTCACCATCAACTTGTCAAGGAACAGATGCCAAAGTGTGAAACAACACACGGAACTTCCACAAATCCACTAGGATCTCCACATAAGGATATACAAAATCAATCTAGAATGCCCTTAGTTCTCTTCATATGCTGTCTAGTTTGTTGTTGTTGTTTTTAAAGATTTGAGAGAGAGAGAGAGAGCACTTCACACAAGTAGGGGAAGGGCAGAGGGGGAGGGAAGGAGAGAATCTCAGGCTCCCCACTTAGCAAGGAGACAGTGCGGCTCAATCCCAGGTCCCCTGAGATCATGACGTGAGCTGAAACCAAGAGTCCAAGGCTTATGTGACTAATAAGACCGAGCCCCTCAGGTGTCCCCTGTCTGCTTAGTTATTGACTACACAGCAAACAAACCTTTGTTTATGGCTTCCAGTGTTCCTATTTCAAACTATTTGTTATGCTGGAGATAGCTATTTTAAAGTCAAAGATATTCACATCCAAAATTAGAAAAAGCTTGCTAACCCAATAGTTTGTTTCATAGTTTTAGATGTATTAGGAATACCTGTTTCCTACTATCCTCATGAAATGATTTACATGTTTAAGTCAGCGATACAGACACATCCATTTAAGAATTCACTTAAAAGTCATTTCTTGGGATGCCTGGGTATCTTAGTCAGCTAAGTGTTCAACTCCTGGTTTTGCTTCAGGTTATGATCCCAGGGACCTGGGATGGAGCCCTGCATAGTGGGGAGTCTGCTTCTCCCTCTCTCTCCTCTACCCCACCCCTTGCTCATGTCCTCTCACTCTCTCAAATAAATAAATAAGTCATTTTTTTTTAAGAGGCCCTCCTAGATACAGGCTGTCTTCTCATTCTTTTATAATATCACATACTTTTCATCTAAAGCATTTAACATGGTAATGGTTATTTATGCAATTGTTTAGATGATAAATTTCATGAAACTAAGAAACAGTTCTTTCTTGCTAACTGCTGTTTACTCTATGGGCAATTATTAAGACATTCAATAAATATCTGATAAGTGACTGAGTGGAGATAAATATATTTCACATTCATAAGAATGCTGTAGGAACTAAATGAGATTTTAAAAATGCTTATTTTTTTCTAAGGGAAAAATGCAAATAAAATACCGGGAGTATTATCAGCATAATACCCTACAGTTAAAAGACTTTGGAACTTAGTTGAAATTTTTCCCAGTTATAAAGCATCATAGTTAATTCAGATCACCAACTGATTCTGTATTTCTTTAGAGAGAATACAAGATTTTTGTAATGGACAAAGAAACTGATTTTTGACCATGAATATTACAAGCTCTACACAATAACTTGTTTTCCCTCTACTATTATTAACACTATAATGCAGTAAACTTCTAGATCTGGGAAGCTCCATGATTTTCAATCCTTAAATCCATCTCTTTCTGTACAAATAGCTAACTAAATCCACCAAAATTAAATGTGAGGGAAGAAAAAGGAAATGTGAAAGAGGAAACCAAAAGCTCTAAGCAGAATGCATATAATTCTAATATTAGTTGTATAAAATCTGTAATAATAGGCTTAACTTTTAACTAAGAAATACAATTTCATAAAATTCTCAGTTTTATCACCTATATCTAGATCTGTATCTACACATATAATCTTTCTGCAACTGATAAAGACAAATAAATATTCCCTTCAAGTCAAAAAAAAAAAAAAAAGTAAACAAAAAACAAAAAACTTCAGTTCTACCAGTCATAGATCACTTTCACTCATTTACAAAAGCAATTTTTAATACAGGATCATTTGATTATTCATTCTACAAAATGCAAATATTTTTAAAGTAACTATTACATTTTCAGAAACTTGTTTTCAATTTTAATTCATTTTTTAAAATAGACATTCCAGATTGGTCTATCATATCTGAAGTCAAAATTGTTAGTGCTCTAAAGAGCCCCAAAATTTGGAAGACTGCAGAAAAACCCAAAAGATTATTTTAATTCATTTGACTAAAGAAAACATAATAAACCATACCTATTTACCTACTGAGAACAGATTAGTTATATCTTATTTTACCTGGAGATTGCAGGGATGAAAATAAAGTCTACCTTTGGCATGTATTTATTAAAAGATACAAGAAGAACCAACTTTAAGCAATTGATAAAAATATATTACTCTTGTCCTAAGGGCCTTACAAACTTGATGTAGTCTTCTGAAGGCTATTTATCTTCTGAAAGCCCATGGATTTAAAAATAGAATATGGCTTTTTTTAAGTAGGTGGGCGTGGAGCCACTACTTATGGGACTAATGTCATGACCCTGAGATCAAGACCTGAGCTGAGATCAAGAGTCAGATGTTTCACTGACTGGGCCACCCAGGCATCTCAAAAGAATGTAGATTTTTAAGGACACTAAATATATTCACTTTAAGTTGACAAGTCTAGCAGCTTAAGCATGGACAAAGAGTGGCAATAACAGTGTATCCTTTCAATGTGATAAAATTTATCTTTAGAGTTAATACATACACTATAATTAGGAACAATATTTGAAGTTCTAATAGAATTTTCAAAATTTTGTATTTAGTGTTACTTTCATCTTTCTGTATATAATATTCTTTCTATTCCAATCATGTTTTGTTTTGAAAAGCAACAGAAAGCAATAAAGGACCAAAAAAAAAAACAAAAAAGTTTGCTTCTCCAGAGACTTAAATATTGCCAGCTTGAGGTATGAGGTAGAAAGACAGCAACTGCTCCATTAACTATGACCTAAGACTGAGAGAAGTCAGAAAGAAGTACATACACCATAGCCACAGCTATTAGATCTGGTGGGATTTAGAAGTCTGCTGTGTCTCAAAATAAGTATTTGCCTAGACTTTGAAACTCATGCAGAAATGAATTTAAGCATTTGTAAATGTCATGCACACATTAGTGTACCCATGAAACTTGGTAAACCTTAAAACTGGAGATTTTACTGGGAAAATGGTTAATCTCATCCATTCTTAGCTAAGGGAAGTGAATCCAAAGACAAGAACTCGTCCTAACAAAAAACATCATTTTTTATATGCCCTAGCATCTTCCTGATTTGACTTGTTCAACCCAATTTACGAATGGAAAAAAAAGTTTGAGAATAATCCTGCAAGACTTGATACCCCCTGACAACTGCCGATTTCTGGATCTCCTCTTCAAAGAACACTCTTCTCAGAAAATCCATATCTTCCTACCCCAAAGTCAAGTCCCTCATTCCCCTTTTTCAGGTGTCATCTTACCGTGCTGGCCTGTCATTCTTAGAACGATGAGGGTCATCACTCTCTTTTGACTTTGAGTGTGCTGATTTAGTTGTTTTTGGCTATGGACAGAAAAAGAAAAAACATACAGAAAACAGCAAACAAACAGAAAGATTATTAGGTTTAGAAAATATCCAAATTATGCCAAATTCTAGTAATTTTAATTTACTTACATTCAGTTGAACAACTGAATAAAATATATATATATATATATATATATATATATATAGTCACAAAAATATATTGGAAGTGCTCAGTACAGCCAGAGAATGAGCTAACTACATGTGAACATGTTCCCCAGCAGGGGTGTGCCTGGCTACACATTATTAACATAATAGCTGCACAGCAGCTGACAAGAACTTCCAGAGTCTATGGAGTGTAGGACTATGCTCTTAAACTTATTTCTGAACATCTAACTTGAGGATGGTGATTTTCAAGCCAGGAAACTAAGGAAAGTTCAATCCAACCCTTCCAAGAGACAAACTTACACCAATACCAGCACCCATTATAGAATCTAGAAATTAAAGAAATGCTGATACTTGCTAGAAATGTGGCTTTCCCCTTTTACTTGCCTGATTTGCAATTCTTAAAAATACTTACTTCTTCGTGGTTAACAAAGAATCTGAGTAACTCCTGGGCAATTATTTGTAGCTTAACTATATAGCAGAATCATTTGGGAGCCTTCTACTTCTACTAAAATGAAATACATTTGTTAAAAAAAATCCTGAATTACTAAGAGGGTAAAAGAAGGAGATTCCTATAAATAATTAACATGGCAATAATACGTTCATTTGTTTTCAGACTGACAACTGAATAACTGAGCTATAGGAAATAGTAGAGCAATACTATTATCATCACGGTCTCTATGTCCTCTTTTTCCTCCTAATCAGTGCTGAGACAGAGACAGAACCAGAGACTCAAGGGAGGAATTTTTTTCGAGAGAGAATAAAAAAAAGAGAGAAGGAAAGAACAGGGCTGAATATGTCATGGACACACATTCTAGCTGCATCCTTCCAGGCCTAGTACAAAGTCCCTCTCTGAAGGGCCTTTAGCTTAGGAATTGATCCCCCTGTAACTCTGCTGTTCTTCTATACTTTCTTCAGTCATTTTGACCTTGTGTTTGGTAACCATCTATGTTATCCTATTTGTCCTCCTACATTATATAGTATTATGAGGAAAATAGATCTTTGTCCTTCCCTGTTAAGTCCAGAGGGGTGCACTGCACACAGTAACTAATGAGTCAAGTCTGTTAAACTGAACTTGCAACCACCACATACAACAATTACATTACTTTACAGCAGAATAAACTATTTTGTATAATGTTTCTGATTAACTAGGGAAAAGACAACAGGTGAAGCTCATGCTGTTAGTTCCTATACTTTGACATAAGCAATGATTATTGGTGGTATCTGTCGGTCTGCCATGGATTAAGCTGTCAGAGAAAAGAGAAATAATGGGCACATGATTATGGATGGGCAACAGAAGCACACCGAGGACTAAGAGAAGGAAAGAAAAGGCCACTAGGGAGCTATGAAAGCTTGTGAAAATTTTCCTGTAAGGTACAGGTTACATTCTCCTGTAAGGTAAATATTAGTAAAACTAAGATTGCTCCTAACCAGAGGCACCTGCAACTCAATTGGTCTTAAAAGGAATGGAATGAGTTTTTCAATCTTAGCAGTTATTTTTTCATAGTTATTTTTCAAGAATTATGATTTTTTGTAATAAAATAATCTTTACAAATAAGATTCATATATGCAATACAGATAATTTGTATACCCTAAATACATTTGCAGAACTTACCCTAAAAGCAAAATCCCCATTACAAAAATCAAAAAAACAATAAACAAAACTTACCTTCCAATCAGAGTCATGCTTTCTTTTGTCCAAAGATGATTTCTCCCGCTCCTTGGCTTTCTTGTAAGCTTTCTTTTCTTCAGCCATGAGAAGTCTAGCGATTTCCTAAACAAAATCCAGTCAATATCATTGATTGCAGATTCATGGGAATCCCAGAAAATTACTGGGATATTTCTAAAAAGTCCTGGCTAAACAAACTAACATGGACTCACCTCATCCTGGGCTACTTGAGCTGCTCTCATATCCACCTGGGTAGCCTATGGTATAGAAAATACACAAAAGAGTAATTAGAATCTATGTTGTCCATTTAAAAAAATATCTGGGCACCAAGGTGGCTCAGTGGTTGAGCATCTTTTGGCTCAGAGCATGATCCCAGGGTCCTGGGCCCGCATCAGGGTCCCTGCATAGAGCCTGCTTCTCCCTCTGCCTGTCTCTGTCTCTCTGTGTCTCTCATGAATAAATAAAAATTTTTTAAAATCTTCCATAAAAATAAATTGGTGTTTCAAACCAATTGTAATTAACATCCCTGAAGTTGAGCTAGTATACTTTCACTGGCTGGAGCAGGGGCTATTTTTATTAAATTCTATAGCAGATTATGAAAGGATTATCAGAATTCAATAACAGAAAGATAGGGATATGGAATTCTGTTGCTAATTCTTACCCAGTAAGTAAAACTGGACAATCTATTCCCATTGTCTTGATTTTTCCACCCATAAAAAATTTATCAGTTTATCAACTCATAGAGCTCATTATGCCTATTATGTAATCTCAAGAATGATTCAAGAAAATCTAGTGACTATCACCTAAACTTTTGCATGAAAATTTGCTCACCAAAATTTCTTCTTCTTGCAGTTTTCTGGCAATTTCAGCATCATACCATTCCTGATCCCTGTGGGCCACTCGCGACGGAGCAGAGTCAGCTTCTTTCACCACTCTTGGCTTCATTCCTAGAAAAACTCAATGTAATAAGGCAACTACATTTGTTTTCTGAAAAGGTGCAAAACTTAAAGAATTTTTTCTTTAGTATCTAATACTGACAACACTGCTACCACTACTGAACTCCGTGTAGGGTACACCTGAAATAATTTTTTCTCCTAGGCATAGATGTGGCAATGCAGATTATCCACACATTTTTTAAAAAGTTACCCACCCCAAACTGCCAGGCACAAAACTCCCCTTTCACATAGTTTCTTCAACAGCAGAAAATCACGCAATGAACTGTAGGTGAGGCTTTTGCAAAACAGTTAAGTGAAATAAAGGTTAAGTCACTGAAACAAACAAAACAGAAAACAAAGTTACAGAGCTGGAGTTTTAAAAAAGCTAAACTTCGAGACTGGAGGAAACAAGAGTCTTCCTTCTGTTTAACTCAGCCTTGCATACTTTACCTCAGAGGGAATAGAAACCGCATCACCCGGGGGTATGTGAGTCAACCAGTGGCTCTACCATAGCTTCTGCTCTAATGGTCAACAAACCCACTTGCTTTAGATCTTTCCTATATCTTTGATCAGTTCATGCTGTTGCTAAATTTTAGGGAAGATATAACATAAAGGATATACCAGAGAACATAATGAATGATCTTAGATTTCTATTCCTCTGAGAGAAAAGGAATACAGTGGACTGATGGGGAATTTTGGCATTTTACTTTGAAATGTTGTAAGTGGCATATATTCCCTTTCTAACTTTTAATCAAGTGGTAAGTGCTAAGGTTTACTTAAAAATTACAGGCATTTCCCTCTTTGTATCCTGTATAAATTACAATTATTCAACAATGTGAATGTATTGTATTCAGAAGTAATAAAAAAATTTTAATGCCATAAATAAGATGAACCATCTGGAATAGTGACTTCCAGCAAATGGGTTACTGAAGGGAAAAAGAAAGTTTTTACTCCTAATTGACTATATCTTTGCATCAGTGGTTGTCAACCCTAGCTAATATATTAAAATCATCTGGAGTGCTTTAAATAAACATAAAAATCTTTGACACAAATCTCAAGGATTCTAATTTAAGTAGCCTGGATGAGATCTGGCCATTGGTAGTTTGGTTGATTGCTAACAGTTGATTCTTATTTGAAATTGGCATTGAAACTATTAGTTTATTATATCCATCAAGAGAACCATACATTAAAACAATTTTTATGAATATGCCTCACTACACTTGATTCACTTGCTTTAAACAAAAAAGAGAAAAAGGAAAGAAAAAATACAACTAAATTCTGGGCACATGAAGAAATTTAAAATTGTCTGGTAAAGTCTCTCTTTGTAGAGCTTTAAACCTAGCTTTGTGGTAAATCCAAAAGCAATGGAGTCATCTGTCTTTCCTACAAATACAGACTATTAAACCTGGCTTTCATAGCTTCAGGCCTATTAGCACCTGTTTACTCAGCATACAGAATCCACCTCAATTTCCTATCCTCTCCAGAGCTACTGAATCTTACACTGCTGGGTTGGGCTACGCTGGTTTTAACCCAGATTTCTGAGGGGTCTGGGATAGTCAGGAAACAGGGATATTCCCGTAAGTGCACCATATTTAAATGAAATCTAAACCTCTGAGTTATCATTAGTTTGGGCATAACTAGAAAACAACATTTCAGAAAAAATAAATCAGATAGGGAGGTAGAGTTGGACAAAGTTAGTGGAAAAGAGCTTGTGATACTATTCTACCTAAAGAAAAATGACACTTCTGTAAGTAGCTCAAAACCTCATTGAGTCTCATACGAAAGATCACACTTAGGCCTTGCTCCTTCAATTTTGCCACCACTAAAAGAAATAGAGTGGGATATACTCAGATTTCAACACACTAAACCTTGTATGCCTCCTCTTACTCTACATCACAGAATTCACTGAGAAAATATTTTTAGTTATCTTTCAAAGATACTTTGAAGACATTCAAATGAAACAATCAAATGAACAGACTTAACTGGTTTGACAGGATGATAAGACTGTCACCTCCAGGCAGTTTAAAAGAAAATGATACATAGGTTAATGGAACAGAATAGAGAGCCCAGAAACAAATCTCTGCATATATGTTCTATTAATCTATGACAAAGAAGCCAAGAATATACAATGGGGAAAAGACAGTTTCTTCAAAATATGGTGTCTGGAGAACTGGACAGCTATATGCCAAAGATTGAAACTGGACTTATACTATATAAAAAACATTAACTCAAGTGGATTATAGACCTGAACATAAGACCTGAAACCATAAAACGCTTGGAAGAGAACATAAACTCTTAGAGATGATTTTTTTTTTATTTGACACCAAAAGTAAAGGTGACAAAAGCAAAAAATAAACAAGTGGGATTACATCAAACTAAAACACTTCTAATAGAAAAGGAAACCATTAACAAAATGAAAATACAGGCTATGGTATGGGAAAAAAATATCTGCAAATTTGATATGAGGTTAATATACACAATATATAAAGAACTCCTACAACTCAATAGCAAAAAAACAATCTGATCTAAAATGGGTAGAGGATCTGAATAAATATTTTTCCAAAGAAGACATACATATGGCCAACATGCTCCACATCTCTAATCATCAGGGAAATCCAAATCAAAACCACAATGAAATAGCACTTCACACCTGTTGGAATGACTATTATCAAAAAGACAAGAAATGACGAGTGTTAATGAGGGTGTGGAGAAACGGCAGTTTCTTCCGTCCTTGTGGGAGCCAGAATTGATCCCAGCGACATCCCTCCCTCTCGTTCCCGGGCCAGGCTGTTAGCACATGGCCAAGCGTCTGGGCGGCCACAGGTGCAAGAAGGCTCCTTCCTCAGTCATTTGGCCCCTGCTGCCCTCATGTGGGCTTGGGGACATGGGGTCAGTCTGTCCCAGTCGAGGGCCCAGCCTCTTATTGAGGCAGGGGCTGGGAGCAAAGAGAATTTTTTTTTTAAAAGAAAAACTACATGTACATAGAAGAGTTTGATTATCATTAGACTTGTGTGTAGAACTTTTTAAAAAAATGGCCTTAATAAAATTACAAGCAACAAAAAAAAAAAAAAAAAAAAAAAAAAAAGTTACCCTTGTGTACTGTTGAAGGCAATGTAAACTGAACAGCCACTATGCAAAAAACAATTTGGAGCTTCCTCAAAAAAATTAAAATAGGACTACCATGTGATCTGGCAATTCCACCTTTGGGTATTTTTCTGAAAGAAACAGAAACACTAACTCAAAAATATATTTGCACCCCATGTTCACTTCAGTATTATATAGAAAAGCTAAGACATGGGAACAACCAAAGTGTCCATCAACATTTAAATTGGCAAAGAAGAAGTCAAACTCTCCCTCTTCGCCGATGACATGATACTCTACATAGAAAACCCAAAAGCCTCCACCCCAAGATTGCTAGAACTCATACAGCAATTTGGTACCGTGGCAGGATACAAAATCAATGCCCAGAAATCAGTGGCATTTCTATACACTAACAATGAGACTGAAGACAGAGAAATTAAGGAGTCAATCCCATTTACAATTGCACCCAAAAGCATAAGATACCTAGGAATAAACCTAACCAAAGAGGTAAAGGATCTATACCCTAAAAACTATAGAACACTTCTGAAAGAAATTGAGGAAGACACAAAGAGATGGAAAAATATTCCATGCTCATGGATTGGCAGCATTAATACTGTGAAAATGTCAATGTTACCCAGGGCAATTTACACGTTTAATGCAATCCCTATCAAAATACCATGGACTTTCTTCAGAGAGTTAGAACAAATTATTTTAAGATTTGTGTGGAATCAGAAAAGACCCCGAATAGCCAGGGGAATTTTAAAAAAGAAAACCATAGCTGGGGCATCACAATGCCAGATTTCAGGTTGTACTACAAAGCTGTGGTCATCAAGACAGTGTGGTACTAGCACAAAAACAGACACATAGATCAATGGAACAGAATAGAGAACCCAGACGTGGACCCTGAACTTTATGGTCAACTAATATTCGATAAACAAGGAAAGACTATCCATTGGAAGAAAGGCAGTCTCTTCAATAAATGGTGCTGGGAAAATTGGACATCCACATGCAGAAGAATGAAACTAGACCCCTCTCTTGCACCATACACAAAGATAAACTCAAAATGGATGAAATATCTAAATGTGAGACAAGATTCCATCAAAATCCTAGAGGAAAACACAGGCAACAATAGCCACAGTAACTTCTTGCAAGATACCTCCACGAAGGCAAAAGAAACAAAAGCAAAAATGAACTATTGGGACTTCATCAAGATAAGAAGCTTTTGCACAGCAAAGGATACAGTCAACAAAACTAAAAGACAACCTACAGAATGGGAGAAGATATTTGCAAATGACGTATCAGGTAAAGGGCTAGTTTCCAAGATCTATAAAGAACTTATTAAACTCAACAGCAAAGAACCAAACAATCCAACCATGAAATGGGCAAAAGACATGAAGAGAAATCTCACAGAGGAAGACATAGACATGGCCAACATGCACATGAGAAAATGCTCTACATCACTTGCCATCAGGGAAATACAAATCAAAACCACAATGAGATACCACCTCACACCAGTGAGAATGGGGAAAATTAACAAGGCAGGAAACCACAAATGTTGGAGAGGATGTGGAGAAAAGGGAACCCTCTTACACTGTTGGTGGGAACGTGAACTGGTGCAGCCACTCTGGAAAACTGTGTGGAGGTTCCTCAAAGAGTTAAAAATAGACCTGCCCTACGACCCAGCAATTGCACTGTTGGGGATTTACCCCAAAGACACAGATGCAATGAAACGCCGGACACCTGCACCCCGATGTTTCTAGCAGCAATGTCCACAATAGCCAAACTGTGGAAGGAGCCTTGGTGTCCATCGAAAGATGAATGGATAAAGAAGCTGTGGTTTATGTATACAATGGAATATTCCTCAGCCATTAGAAATGACAAATACCCACCATTTGCTTCAACGTGGATGGAACTGGAGGGCATCATGCTGAGTGAAGTAAGTCAATCGGAGAAGGACAAACATTATATGGTCTCATTCATTTGAGGAATATAAATAATAGTGAAAGGGAATATAAGGGAAGGGAGAAGTATGTGGGAAATATCAGAAAGGGAGACAGAACATAAAGACTCCTAACTCTGGGAAACGAACTAGGGGTGGTGGAAGGGGAGGAGGGTGGGGGGTGAGGGTGAATGGGTGACGGGCACTGAGGGTGGCACTTGACGGGGTGAGCACTGGGTGTTATTCTGTATGTTGGCAAATTGAACACCAATAAAAAATAAATTTATTATTAAAAGACATATAAATGGATAAAGAAAATGTGGTATTTATACAGTAGAATATTATTTGGTTATAAAAAAGGGTATCTTGCCATTTGCAACAACAGGGAGGGACCCTGACAGCATTATGCTAAGTGAAATAAGCCAGAGAAAAACAAATACTTTATGATCTCATTTATATAGAGAATCATTAAAAAAAAAAAAAAAGGAAAAGAAAAGTGCTCATGGATACAGAGAACAGACTGGTAGTTGCCAGAGGCAGAGGGTAGGGAATGGGCAAAATGGGTGAAGAGGGATAAATGGAACACACTTCGAGTTATAAAATAAATAAGCATGGTGACTACAGTTAATAATATTGTACTACATATCTGAAAGTTGCTAAGAGAGTAAATCTTAAAAGTTCTCATCACAAGAGAAAAAAAATGTGCCTATATATGGTGATGAATATTAACCAGACTTACTGTGAACATTTTGCAATATACACAAATATCGAATCATTATTTTTTATACCTGAAACAAATATAATGTTATATGTTACCTATACCTCAATATAAATGAATAAATGAATGAATGATTAATGAGTATTTGAGGTAATATCTCTCTAAATCCCAAATATCTAGTGGGGAAACAGTTTATTTGAACTACTGTATACCACTGGAATTTACATGTCTCACAAGCATAAAATCTCATAGGCTAAAATGTTAGATTTCTGGACTGGTAAAATTGCTCACTAAATGTAGTATGCTCTGTACCAGAGGTAAAGAGCTTATTTAAATAAGAACTTCACATACTATATTGTAAGCCTGTACATTTCATTATAGAAAACAGAGATGCTTCAAAAATTTTAAAAAGTTAGTTGAAGGAAACTAACAGAATGGCTGCTCTCATCTTAATAGCCCAAACAATCCAAAAACTAGCCTTCAAAAGATCAAGTGAGGGGAGCCTGAATGGCTCAGTTGGGTAAGCTCCTGCCTTTGGCTCAGGTCATGAATCCAGGGTCCTGGTATAGAGTCTGGAGTAGGGCTCTCTTCTCAGCAGGGAATCTGCTTCTCTCTCTCCCTCAAAACCCATCCCCTCACCCCACTTGTGGACTCTCTCTCCCTCTCAAATAGAATCTTAAAAAAAAAAAAACGATCAAGTGAGCCATATGTAACAGTTGCACATTCAATTATTTTTTCTTTTAGAAAGAAGGGGGGGGAATCGAGGGTGGGGGGAGAAGGCAAGGAGAGGAGGAGACAGAATCCTAAGCAGGCTCCACACTCAGCACAGAGTCTGATGTGGGGCCGGATCTCATGATCCTGAGATCATGACCTCAGCTAGATCAAGAGTTGAACACTTAACTGAGCCACCCAGGCGCCCCTCCACATTCAATTCTTAATCTAATCTTTGCTTGTCTTCTTTTGTTCATCTTCTCCAGTTTAAGGACACAAGAACCTCCTCCAACAAACATATGCAAACCTTACCTTTAAATTCTCACCAAAAAGCTAAAATTATTAGAAGTACTGATATTTAAGACACACCTATCCCAAGCCTGGGATAAGGTAAAATCATGACTGATAGATTCTTGGATATCATGCAAGAATATTTTTTAATATGCCAGTCTGAAGCTTGGGGAATGTCACAGGAGAAAGATACAAAAGTTTTATGGCCCTAAGAGGTTGGAAGTTAACCTGCAGGAAATAATACGCTGTTATGATTTAATAGCTCATTAGAGAAGTCACCCTCAGAGGAGATAGGGTTTTACTGTTCTTTAGAAAGTTAACCAATCTTATATTTAATTTAGCAACTGTATTTTGCATTTCTCTTTCAACGTACTATGCAAATTCCATTAGAACTAGCTCTTTGTCATCCTGCTGGTTTTTTCATTACTAACTTAAATAAAACTTTGGCCTCTGCTAACAACTTTAAGAACTATGCCTTTACAAAAACAAGAACAGACACCAGTATTTAATAACTGCATTTTAATGTAATCTTCTATTCTAGGGGTCACAAAAGCAAATGCCTAAGGTCTCTAGGAAGGTAACATTTGTAAAGTTGAATACAGAATGATAGATTAGCAGCTATGTTGTAGCCATTTTAGTACTTGCCTAGCCACATTGTTTTTTAAACCACTGGGGGGTGAGGGGGGAGTTTGCCCACAATTCCAGTAGGAGTGTTGTGAATCAGTGTTTGATTTCCTACCAATTTTACCCTTCCTAAGCTTGTGTTGAGACTCACATATAATTAAAAGCCATATAAACCAGCCCTCAGAACACACAAGACGTCAGAATCACAGAATCAGAAATGTAGAGGCAGGTACAATTCTCCCCCATGTTAGGACTCCAACATGTCTTTCTACATTTGGATATGGAAAGTATAACTTATTATAGATAGATTATATCACCACCTCCTCTACTCTTTGTTCAAAGTATATCTAATTTCCAATTGTTTGTTTACATTCATTCTACTTTCTGGCTTGACTTAGTAAACCCCCTGAGGCTCAGATTCAAGCATATATCCCTGAACATAAAGCCTGAGGTAGTAATATTTTTGGCAGATACTCAATACCAAATTTTCATTTTATTTATTACCAAGTCTTTTAATAACTTAAATGACTAACATCATAGGAAGAGATAACATGATAGAAGAAACCAACTGTATCAATCCGAATCTGCAACCCAAAAAACAGTTTCCAGACCCAGAAGTAGATTTTGGCTGGGCAGTAAAAAGGATGGAAATAAGAACAGATACCTCCGTGGTACTGCTCAATAACTCCTGCATCTCTTTAAAACTTCAGGAAAGTAAAACAGAACCAGGGAGGGGAGTATGGTCTAATTATGACTTACAGTGGTAGAGCCACAAGGAAAACAGCACCACAGCAGTTTCCAGATAAAAATGAGAAACACAGTACTGTGTCACTGAAGAACATCAGTTAAGCCTCAGAGACCAGAAATTTGAGGCTCAAATCTAACATTCACTTCATTTCAAACAAACGCTAAGAACATACCCAATACTGTCATTTCAGAACATCAATTGCAGCTTTAAAGCCGAACATGGTTAGACCTTAGAAAGGAACTTAAGGCAACAGTCTTCCAACTTCAAGCACAGGTCTAAAACAAGTCCAAATCACCAGGAAAAACTACAGAAATGATCATATATGTGAGATCCAGAAAGTTGCCTCATTTGGAAACAGCCTAGTTGATTCTGACAAAAAAAAAAAAAAAAGCCTAAGGCCCACAATTAGAAATCTGCTGCTATAAGAGAATGCCTGTCCAATCTCTCACTTTACAGATGAGATCAAGAGAAGCTGGTACTTCCAGCCTGGGTGGTTCTCTAGTCAGGCAAATACTATAATGACAGTATCAACATATCTGACTTACAACCAGAAACTCAAGAGCTTTGATTTGGTATCGGAATTTCTGGTATATGGTCTCGGCGAATGAAGAACTGTATCTGGGATGGGCACCTCACTGCACTCTGGGGCTGGAAAACTCTGCAAAGAACTGGTATATTTTCTTAGAAGGCAGTAGGAGAAAGGTACAAATATTTTTCTTTTCTTACACGCTTGATACTAAGTAGATACCTTTTATAATGTTTGGCTCCAGGATTTATTTTAAAGCCACCAGTACAGACTAGAGAGAAAGAAGAGGTTGCTTAAGATGCTTATCAAATATATTTGCTTGTATGCATATATGTGATACGAGGACTTTTCAAGGCGACTGTCCTTCATTACCTGTGTCATGGAGTTGGAGCTGTTCCTCACTCTCTGGGAAGGGAGGGGTCCTGGGCCTGTGCTTCCTTTCTCTGTGCTCCCCTTGCCCATTGTCCCTCCCATATACAGCTTCCTTGCAATGAAGCCCTGCTTTCTGTGAAGACTTGGGTGAAAGCCGGTCTTGGTGTCTGGATTGTTTTTCCCAATTCCAAGTTCGATGGCTACTGTGAGCCTCCCCGTCATCAAATCCAGTACTCAGAAACACCTCACCACTGATCTTGGGGAGCGGAGGTCTCCGACGTCTCTCATGGTCAGACCGTTTCCGTTCACGCTGCTCAATGTCAATTTGGGGATTGGCCCTCAATGTGCCCAAGCTACGGGATGACAGAAATTTCCCTGATGAACAATGATCTTCTAGTTCTTCCAAGTTCTCCACTGGATGTTTGAGTTTCTTGTTCCTTTGCTTCACAATGTTTCCATCACTTTGGAGTCTACATGACCTTGAGACTCCAGAACCCAATTCCCTTGCCCTCCTTGACTGTGGCTGGTCTGAGTGGAAGTGGAGGGATGTGAAAAATAGAAACGCAGGTTAACTTAATGAGAGTATGAACTCACTATGCAGGAAAGACAGGGCCCAAGCTTAATGTATTTTAAAATGGAAAAGACTACTTTTTCAACTTAACAAAATGAAAAAAAGGGGACAGGCATTTATTGGAATGGTTTGTGCATACATGAAGGATTCTGGGTACACAATCAAAATGTAAAAGACTAAAATTATGTGAAATAAATCTGAAAGGAACTTGATTATCATTAGGAGAGTTAATATAGTACTTTAATATTTGCCAATAACAAAAATCACAGCCATCAAATGTTAAATTCTACTTATAAAACCAATTTGGAGTTACTGTGGGGAGTTCAGGGAGTCATAAAACAGAAAACAACCAAGCTTGGTAATAACTAGCTTTCTAGAAGAGGCTTTCAAATATTCTTATTGGAAATGACAATAAATCTCTATCAGGATGTGCTAGTATCCGTTTAGTTCAGGTAAATGACCCAGATTTTATATTTCCCTACTTTCTCCGAGCCATGCACAGTTCAATGTGGAAGAGAACTGGAGTAGAGAATTTTGAGTAAATGACCCTGTTCTCTGTAGATAAATTCTGATCCCAAACTTCCTTAACTTTGGTAGAGGAAAAAATTAAAATAGTATGCCATAACAGAATATAGAAAAAGGAGTCACTTCCATCCCTACATTCATTTCAAAAAATTTTGATATTATATTCTCTGTATAAAAATACAGTGTGTGCTAAATATACAAGTCCTAAATGTACACAAATTTCAAAAACAGCACAGAAGGGTGCTTTGGTCAGGTCCCACTGAAGCAAAATATATGATGAAAATGAAGGAAGGATATTACTATGCACTTTGCAAGGCACGTTTATTTTAACACTTTCTAAGACTCTCAGTATATTCTGTAATAAAAAAGACATCCTAAATCCATAGAAAACTGCTAAATTAGCTATGTTCCCTGTTAAAATTACACACTTGCTAAATTGCATTTGAACCAGCTACCCCAATTTGATGGGATGTAGAGAACATATGGACTATACATTTTCTTAATTTTTCGGGTTTTTGTTTCTTTTTTTTTTTTTTTTAATTT
Organism: Vulpes vulpes; assembly: GCF_048418805.1. Lineage (NCBI taxonomy): Eukaryota > Metazoa > Chordata > Mammalia > Carnivora > Canidae > Vulpes > Vulpes vulpes. The sequence goes on from NC_132782.1 coordinate 50,960,666, forward strand.
GTTGTTAATCTAATAAAGGAAAGAAGGAAAGGGAGATATGTACTAAATGTATCATTAATGACATAAAGCATCTCAAAAACTTCAAATTGCTTCATCTTGAGCTTTCCAGGAGAAAAGGAAATTTGCTTCAAAGATGACATCTAAATTAAAATCTGTCATCTCGGAAGTTTACAAAATTATCTGCAGAATTTTTTGTTAAATTTATTTTTTACATAAAAGAAAGTGAAACAGAATAATAATTATTATTAAATAATAACTATTATTTTAAGCGTATCTTGACGATTGAGAAAGAAGCAATTGACTACTGCTATGAATTATTAATACAATATTGACTTGCTATTTAAATGATGACCACATCCAGGGAACAATGGTTTAGTGTTAATACCAGTGTTCCCACAGAGAGCTGCATGAATGAAGTCTGCCTTCTAGCCCCCCAAAAACAAGCAGAGCTTTGTTTCCGACATGGATATGTGAAGCTATGATTGTTCTGTTGTTTTTAATCCCTTCTAAAAAGTTAACTGATATTAGTACTTCTACTTTAGGTAATTATGCTCCAAGAATTAGAATAGAGCTGTCACTATATTTGTATTAGACTTGACAGGAGAAAAAAAAAAAAAAAAACATTTGTCTAGTTCACTTGTGATTATCTTTAAACCTGGGAAAGGAAAGAGACTGGGGAAGGGGAATCTGTTTTAATCTTTTGAAACTCTGAACTCTGTCCAGTTAAGGACTGAGACTTCTATGTTTCTTGAGGCCAAGTTATTTGGCAAATATAATTAACTTCCTTATAGCCAATACCTACATTTATATACACACATACATATTTATGTACACATTTTATTTGTATGTTTCCATGTCTTTCTTTCAAAATAAGATGATTTTTGTTTAGATATGTAAGATATTGTTATACACACATAATATTGATATATGTATAAACAATAGTACTTGAAGTCCTCGCCAAAATAACATTATTTATGGTGATCTTCTCAACATCCAGGTGCAGGATGTATTTTTAAAATATATATTTTACAAATGAGAAAAAGCCTTAGCATGATTATAGTAGATAGCTTCAACACTGCAATTGTTCTAATGAAGGGATGCAACTTGAACCAAGGTCTTATAATTCCAAAGACCATGACTTAAAAAAAATTACTTAATATGCCTATGATACAGGTATGGCTTTGAAAGAAAAACATGGATTCACGAATGAGTAAGACATACCATTTCAACTAATATAAATCTGACAGATGTTTTAGATAATTTCAGATTTGCAGAAAATCAATAAATGATCATTTATAAGATTAAAGCTTAAGTAAAATAAAAGCTAAAAAGAAGACCACTTCTGTAATGACCTACTGTAATTATTACATAATTAAGGCAAAAATCATAGTATACATATAGAGGGAAATACAATTAAAGAATATCCTTATGTGTTGGGAAAAGACTACTGCAAAGGACACAAGGATTACTTTGTGGGTAAGAGCTGAATTATAGTGTGGTTTTTGTGGAACACAACTTTGTCTAACTCAAAGGTAAATGAATGAGGATCACACAAGTTCAGCAATCTATAAACTCTGAACAACACCTGAAGAGGAATTTTAATATTTACATGAATATGGCTCAGGAGATCATGACATCACATTTTGTTTTTGTTTTTACACCTCAAAAGGTGTCCTTGAAAAACTACTAAATTCTTAACATAGTCTCCTGTCCTAGAGGGATGACAGCACTCTGGTTAAAACCACCAGATTTCAGTCCCGACTGAAATTAGTCTAAGGTTTTAATAGAGGAAGGCCAAAATTAATACTTTAGTATACTTAATTATTTGCCATCCTAATGTTTTTATAGACTTAATAGTTTTAAATCGTTACTTTTATTTGCAGTGAAAACTATTCCAGAGCAGAAATAAATATAAAAACAAATGGAAAACACCAGAGCACATTTCTAAGCTTTTAATTAAAACTGGAGAATAAACTCTTGACCTTCTGGTCTCTAGCACAGAAATATATGGTGATTTTTTTTTTCTTTTTAAATGATGTAATACACAATTTCATTAGAAAAATCAGCATATAGAAAGTGACTATCAAAAAAGAGCTGAGCATTTTACATATGGAAGAAAAGCACATCAAACCACAGGGAATCAAACCACTTACTATGCAATAGAAAGGAGCTCTACTGAGAACAATAAATTTAGAGCGTGACTGGGCAAGATTGTACTCAACTGTAATAATCCTAGCATCTATGTATGCATACCTTGCATTCTGCTCATCAAAGACAAATACCTATTTACCTTTTACTATGAAATTATACAGAAATAATTGATAATTAGCTCACAAGGGCCTTTGGGATCATTGACCTTGATATTATTACTTTCTAGGAACTGCTTTAGGTGTTACTTGTTACCCTAAGCTTGGTCTCCAAGCTGAACTACAATAAATACTGACATTAGAATTATAGGGAATATCTCTCCTTTGACAGATCTTTTAAAAAGGCAGAACAATATTTGCAAATACTCATTTCCCAACACACTTTTAAGATAAAGAATCACCAGTACCACAATTGCCACCACAATACCATTGTTGTCACCACACTGCAAAAGCAAGCACTAGAGTAGAGAAATTCAGAAGGGACTTCTTCCTCAGGAATTTTTCTATATGGCAATCAAATAGCAAGAAAGTATCAAGGGTAAATAATGAATGCAGAATCTTAGAATTTAATTTTGTCATCAACACACATAGTTATTGGCCTATTTTTGAAATACAAGAGGCATGGGAAAAAGTTTTATTACCCAACTGAAGTATGGTGTACCATCTTCATCATTCATGGCACTTTGCTGCTTCGGACATTCTGTCCAGACTCCTTGAGAAAGATCAAGCCCAGAGACACACCCCCACTTTTTACAGCCCAGTTTATGTGTTTAGAATGTTGTACAGCATTCCAAGTGGTTATAGGACAACAGAATGCATGTCAAATCTTACAAAATCACAATTGTTTTAACAGCCATAAAAATGGCTCTGATTATTCAACTAAGGAACTGATGAATTCAATAGATTCAGAGAGAATTTGGCCACAAATCCTTATGGGCCCTGAGGTCACTTTACCAATTTAAAGGGGTGTCTTATGGTTGAGTCTAAAGACAGAGTAAGTCATAATGTAGCCATTGTTACCTCCATTTTCATAATAGTAACTATCTCCATAAGCACTGGATCCAGAAGACTCTGGAAAGTGTTTCTTTCGCTTTTTCTCTTCCTGTAACTCCTTTTCTTGCAAAAGGCGAGCTATGTCCTGCAAAAACAGACAGAACACTAATCAATATTACCAGAGAATGAAACCTTTTATAATGAAACAGATTCCATCCAGTAGCCCTCTAAGTCAGTGGTCTGACATTCCATTGCCAAGCTTTTGTGGGTTCTGTCCATAGCTTTCCAGACTTCCTGGCATTGAGCTCATGCCATTCAAACACCATAGATAACTGCTCAACAGGAGCAGTGTATGATCCAGATGAACAAGAAAGGTTTAAAAAAAAATCAAAATTTATGTCTAACTCAATCTGGAGTCATACAAATCTAGTATTCCTAAAGCTAGTTACACAACAGATTTTTAAAAATACTTATTTGTGGGCCCTTTTTCCAGTTTATGATTCAGTAAGTCTGCATGGAGAAGAGAGCAATAATCTATGAAACTTTATAAATCATATGTATAATTTAATTTTAAAGCTTTATAATTCTTTAGCTGATTCTGATTTAGCTTTTCATTAGAATACCACTGTTTTCACTGAAAAAGAAAAAAAAAACAGTATTCTGTCTCCCCTTTGCTTCATTTTCATGCAAGTTTTTAGCAGTTACTGAGTGATGAGTAACATTCTGATCCTGCCTCCCAAGAGATTACCATCACTGTAAGAAAACAAAGGTATATGCAAATAACTACAATACAATTAAATCACAAATCCCTTAATGAGAGGGTAAAAATGTCAATGTGAGCATAAAAGAGGCAAATCTCATTTCTGCTGAAGTTAATTATGGCAAGTCTTTGCTTTTGCATTAGGTTTTGAATAAAGAACTGGATTCCAATAGGCAAAGTAAGGAGGGAGAACAACCTCAGAAAAAATATGAATGTTTTAACTGGGTGACAACCAACAGTCCATTAGAACACAGGAGATACAGTGTTAAAGAGAAAGATGAGGCTGGAAAAACACTCTGACACTGGATCACAGGCAGTCCTTAACACACAATCTCAAGAAGTCTGGAGTCTACAGTTTAAGGGATGAAGGGTTACTAAAGGTTTTGAGCTAGCCAGTGACAGTGTTCTGAAACTGAAGCTCATTTCTATGAAAGCCCCACAAAACAGCACATAAACTTTGTTCCATGTACATTCTTTTGGAAAGAAGGTCCCTAGCTTCACCAGATTCTTAACTATCACACAAATAGGCAATAGCATTCACTGGTGAAAAATGATAATAATCATAGGTAGTTTAAGGTGCTTACTTTCTATTTACACTAAGTACTTATATAAGACAAGAAGTGTTTAAATGTTGATATAAATTTTCAAGCAAGAATTCATTACTACTCTCCCTTTTGCAATTTTCCAAATAAGTCAAAATGAAGACTATATGAAGACTAGAAGGCAAACTTCAAAAAAATTCATCTGAATGAATCAATTTCTTTCATGTCAGTGCAGAAACATGAAGGATGCTGCAGCTAGGTAAATCAGCAATGATCATCCACACACTTAGCTTTCAATGATCATCAAATTGGCCTTACAAATCTGCCTTTTTATTAAATGAATACCTAAATTCAAGCTTATGAATATACTAATAACATACTATCTCTAACTGATTTCTATGCTGGAAATGTCTCATAAAATTTTGTGAAAGGTGTACATACCTCTCTGCTACTTAACTACCCAATCTTCACTCTCTATATATGTATATACACACACATACACATGCATACCTATAGATACATATACATATCTGTATCTACATATTCTATACATACATATATCTATACAGATACATTACTAGTCAATATTAAAGTCCAATGTCTTAATTTCCTAATGTATCATTTTAATAAATCTGTTACTACATATAACCCCTGTACCAGGTTCATCATATTTGATATCTTATAAAGTAATATACCAATCAGCTCAAGAGAGACAAGTAGGACAGATAACTGTTCTCCCAAAGCTATTATTATTATAATAAAGTTTCCCAAATCTCTATACTTCTTAGTGCAGATTAGGAAGAAAATGCAAAACTTTCCTGAGCTATCACGTTTACTGAGTACCTAACGCTACAAATGGTTTGCTTTATTTTTATTTATTTATTTATTTATTTATTTATTTATTTATTTATTTATTTATTTATTTTTTTATTTATGATAGTCATACAGAGAGAAAGAGAGAGAGGCAGAGACACAGGCAGAGGGAGAAGCAGGCTCCATGCACCGGGAGCCTGATGTGGGATTCCATCCCGGGTCTCCAGGATCGCGCCCTGGGCCAAAGGCAGGCGCCAAACCGCTGCGCCACCCAGGGATCCCAATGGTTTGCTTTAGAGGAAACAAGAAATTTCCCTTGCTGTAACTGAGTAAAAATAAACAGGAAAATTACCAGGTCCAACTGCCAGCATAAATGATTTAACGAAACTATGCTTTAGAGACCTTATAATTGCTTTCTTGCTACTGAACTTCATCCTGATGAATATACGGTAACAAGCTATGTTCTCAGTGTGAAGAACAAGGAGGAAAGAAACAAGGATGATGCCACTTGTTTACCGTGCATTAGCCAGTCAAAGAAAGTGCTTTTCATCAGAGAGAAACAGTTATGCTCCTTAGCACCCAAACCTGTTGCTCTTTTAAGCTCTCAGCTCCTTTTTGAGTAAGCTTCCACTTGGTGAGAGGAAAGGCTGCTGGCTTGAGGAGGGAAAGGATAGACTTCACAGACCAGTGATTGACTTAGAGCTGTGGCTTCGTCCAAGGGCGGGCCCCTCCCTACTTTGCAACATCACTGTGCACTGCCTGCAGGGAGGTGATTTCAGTAGAAAAAACTTCCCCTGAAACAAACTGAAGATTTCAGTTAGTCACAATGCTGCTGCGTGCAGCTTAGTCATAAACAAGCTCCTTGGTCCTTAGCTTTCTTCCTGTAAAGGTTAGTCTAGAACAGCATTTCCAAAGCTCTATTCCTGAGAATGCTGGTCTCTAAAGGTTCTCCAAGAAACACAAAGCATTCAATGGAAAGCCTGTATTACGTCTAACTCTTTGAAATGCACAATAGATTATTTTAAAACTTTGATAAAAGAAACCTGTCATCTTCCTATAACCTAAAAATATTCAAATTTGTTTTAAGTAAAAAGTTTTTTTACATAAAAGGTATAAACCTAATGGAATTACTGTTTCATAAAACATAACTTGAGAAAACAAACCTAAAAGAACTCATAAGCTCTTCTGAAGTCATTTTAAATTATTTTTTTAATTAATCATACTAATCAGGTAGGCTTACTTTGGGCTCATGTGAAAAAACAAAACAAAACAAAAAACTATAATTAGAAGACTTTCTAGTAAATACATTTATTGGGATGAAAACTCACTATGGTATCCAAATCTTGAAAATTTTAAACTATGAACATAAGACAGAACACAGTTAAGGATCTCTAGATGCTAAAACAAGTCATTTTAATGAAAACATAGTCTTACTAATTGCCTTCAATGGACCAAACATTCTCCTACAGACCTGTAGAGAAACAGGATATGTGGTCAATATCCTCAAGGTTCTTACCTATTAAGTTTTAGAAGCAAAATGATTAGTATAATTTAAGATATGCAAAAGTGAGTGCTCTAAGAAAGGCATTATCACAAACAAGGCATAGTGGAGCCCAGAAGAGCCTAACACATCATTCCCAAGTAGATTACAAATTACTAAACTATTGAGGCGCCTGGATGGCTCAGTGGGATGAGTGTCCAACTCTTGACTTCAGCTGGTCATGATCTCAGGCTAATAGGATTGAGCCCTGCATACCAGGCCGTATGCTCAGGGGGAGTCTGCTTGGGATTCACTATCTCTTCCCTCTGCCTCCCCACCCTCACCCCCTGCTCATACTCTGTGTCTGTCTGTCTCTCAAATAAATAAATCTTTAAAAAAAATTACTAAACTATTATGTTGGGTTCCTTAGGCTATTTTTTTTTTTTTTGGTTTATATGATTTTATATCAGGGTTATTTCTCCCCTGAAAGTTTCCACTTCTATTCCTCAATGGTAGTAGGTTTCAAAATTAGGAAATCTTTGGCATAAAAACAATCAAGGAAATCTAAAAATGTGATTATCAAATAACTATCAGAAAGAGAAAGAAGAAACCCATTCCATTAGATTGCTACACTTCTTTATCAACTAGCAATTAACATCTAATTCAGTAGGGAACTCAGAACAGGTATACTCTCCAGCAGGGTTTAAGACTGGAAAACAATGTACCAATTCTATGGATGTAAAAACATCACTATGACCAAGATAAGAAGAGAGAAGAATCTTCTCAATCAACAACCTTCTACTCACTCCCCCTTTCTGGCCATATATGCATAATCTTATTTTTAAAGTACCAAAACATAAGGCATTTCTTTTAGTAGCTAAAATGTACTGCTATTTGAAGTATGCTCTAATTATTACCAACTAACATAAATATTCTTTTAGAATATGAAATTCTAATCACTTTAAGAATGTTATGAAAAAATACCATGGTTCACACTAGATTAATTTTTAATGTAAACTCGTTACTAAGTTTATCCCTGAACAGTTCATATTATAAATGGCTTCAAACTGTTGGACTAGTGCCACAGACTTTTCATAATATGGTCATGCTAATGTTTCCTTAAGAAAAAAAAAAGTGTTTCCCTAAAATAGTTGCACATTTCACATATATTTGGACGTAGGTTCAAAAGAAACATATATGTATATCTATAGATATTTAAACACACACACACACACACACACACACATGCTTAGGAGTTTTATTTAAAAATTACTTAAATCGACTAAACACATTCCTTAGCTTTATGAAACAACAATGACAAATGCTTATGCTGTGACCAAAGAGAATGATCCCAATGGAATTAGTCCACTTTTCTTAGTTACAAACACATACAGTCCAGTATTCCCAAAGGCTACAAAACCCTGCTTCCACAGAGGCCTAGGGAGAAATGGAACTACTATAGTCACACGATGTAAAAATGTTTTTTTTTTTTTTTAAAGGAGAAAAGCTGAAAAGAAGGAAGAGAGGGAGGAAGGATGGGAGAAAAAAAAGAAAGAAGAAAAAGAAGGGGGAAAGTAAGGGAGAAGCAGGAAGGGGGAAGCTACAATGCTGGTAACAATACTAAAGATCTTTCTTTTTCTTTCTTTCCTTCTTTTCTTCCTTTCTTTTTTTTTTCTTCCTTTTTTTAAAAAACTTTTCTACATCTGCCTCTCTGCATGGAAATGCTAGTTGCCTTACATCTGTGCTGTGTTAAAAAGCACAATAAAATTATACCATAACAAAGCTAGAAATGCTAATTCACCCACACAGAATTGTATAACTTCTCATGTACAATGCTATGCAGGAAAAATACTCTGTCCCGAGAGAAAAGAGGCCTTGGATTCTACATCTGGTTGTTTAAAGGGTAATAAACTACTAAAGAGAGTTGACCCCAAAAATCTCTGAAAATGAGATCTGGGTGAAAATCCAGAGAGGAATTTTCCACAGCCCTGCTGTTCAGTAAGAACTTACTAGCTAAGCAGACTCCACAAGGAAACAGAAGAGCATAAATGGAGAAAAATTTTAAAAAGAATTAGAGTAGTTCATGAGTAACAGGCAACATTTTTTTCAAGAGCTGGCCGGAAAAACCCCACTATTATCTCATCTCAGTCTCAGTCTCCTCTGCAGGACTAAAATAAATAAATATGCATTATTATACATCCTTCAATGATAAGCTTTACTATTACAAATCTTGTTCATTTAATATTAGTAACATACCAGTGGGTTGAGAGTCCTATCTTTTGTTAAGAGAACAACTCAGCATGGTAGGCATCTTCTAATCTAAGGCATCAGCTGGAAAGTCAGAGTCTGAACATAGTTTGTAAGGTTAGTCTCACTAAATCTCCCCTACTGAATTTATCCTTTAATTCTCTCCACTACACTGGGGAATGGGGCCATTTCACCAGGTCAAACAGCAGTGGAGGGCAAGTCAGCTGAGAGGTCTATCAAGGCAAGGAAATGCATGAAGACTACTCAGATCAGACTAGACTGGAATATACTTAAGCCTGTTTATTTTTTCCCTTTCTAATTTAGCATACATCTCTATGTAAGAGAAACAAAAGCTGTTATAAAGGGCATAGGGATGTGGAAAAAAATGGCAAGAAAGTAAAAAAGAAAGAAATTATTCACTTAATATGTCTCAGAGGCCTTACATACATGATCTCACTCAGTCCTCCAGGGTTTGTACAATTATCATGCTATCTCCAATTTGGAACCTGGGTTCTACAAGGTTAAGTGAGATTCGAAAGTCACAGCCAAAAGTTAAAAAGCTAAGATTCAAACCCAGGGCAGTCTGACTCCAAAGGTTACATGTTGTCTACTGAATCACAGTCATGTGTGTCAGAAGTGGTCAGTCAGAGGACCTGAACTATAGAGACATTTCTCTGGCATCTTATTATAGCTGGGGAACAGATACTGACTTCTTCAAGTTTTAATTTCTTCATCTGAAAAAGAATTAATCACTAAACTGCTTACTTTTATATAGTATTACCATGAAACTATTTAGTATGATCACTGTTTAGATTCTACATGCCTAAATAAAGTGTTTTGGTTTTTCATTCTCCCCTGTTTTTCCTGAATGGGAGAAAAAAAAAATCACAGGACACCAGTAGCATTTATAAGAAGCCAAGTTCATTACTCTGTTATTTTTAAAATAAAAGCTTTCCTGTTTAGAAAATATAATCACTCCTTTCAGTTCCCAGTTTCATCCCTAAAAGCAAAGTATTAACTACAGAGAGGCAACACATCCTGTAGTAAGAAAGAGTTCCTGTGTTGATAACAGGAAGGATAAAAGGGAATTCTTAATTCTTACTTGCAGTTCTGATTATTACAAAATCAAGGTTTGTTTCTTAAAAAACAAACAAACAAACAAAACAAAACAAAACAAAACAAAAAAAACAGCTAAATACACACATACCAGGTGTCTCATGCTCACCTGGCATAGTACAAGGAGTCTTATAGGAACAAGGATGGCTCTGTGGGAGCAGCAGTATATGCAGGCTAGTTTCACTGATGGCCCTCATCCCACCTATTTAACAGGATGATCGCATGTGCTGGTACTCAGGACAGGCCCAGTTTATGTAATTATTAATAGTGCCCCTTTTAACCCAGAAAAATATTTGAGTATACATACAATAAATCTATGGCAATCCTAATATTAAAATTATAAAACATCTTCTTCTTTAATATAACCTTAACCTGTGACCAAGAACAGCACAACTGGTTTCAAAGAAGGCAGATGCAGAATCAATACACAATGAAAAGGAATTGTTTGTAAGGTATGCTAAAAGTCCAACACAAAGGCAAATTCAAGTTAGTTAACTGCAAATTCAAGTCTTCTTACCAACAAACCACTATTGATACTTTTAGTCATTTTCAGCTTTAAAAACAATACAATTTTAAAATATCCACAGAATCCAAAAGATTAGTTCTTTGAGGCAGAACTCATAGAAGAGTGAAGCCAGAAGCAACGAAGAGTGAGAGCAATGGCAGCTTGTGACCTCCCACAATGACATGTACTGACTCCCGTTCAGCCTACGCTCAGGTCTGTGCTTTCCCTCTCAAGATCACAGGAATACAGCCTGTATTGGGTCAAAGAGTGTCTCCTAAAAATTCATTTCTACCACGAACCCCAGAAAAGGACTTTATTCAAAAATAAGGTCTTCACAGATGTCATTAGTTAAGGTCATGCTAGACTACGGTGGGTTCCAGAACCAATCAGTGGTTTCCTTATAAGAAAACAAGAGGACACAAAGATACAGCGAAGAAGGCCATGTGACAATAGAGGCAGAGACTGTAGGGACGCAGTGACACGCCAAGGAATGCCAGACTGTCAGGAGCCACTAGAAGCTTGGAAGGGGCAAAAGCATCATCTTTTCCAGAGGCAGCAAAGCCCCACAAAAACTTTGGTTCAGATTTCTGGCCTCAGAACTGAGAGAATACATTCCCACTGTCTTTTTTTTTTTTTTTTTTCAGTAGCAATAGCAATATTTTTGAATTTTTATTTATTTTTTTAATAATAAATTTATTTTTTATTGGTGTTCAATTTGCCAACATACAGAATAACACCCAGTGCTCATCCCGTCAAGTGCCCCCCTCAGTGCCCACCACCCAGTCACCCCCATCCCCCACCCTCCTCCCCTTCCACCACCCCTAGTTCGTTTCCCAGAGTTAGGAGTCTCTCATGTTCTGTCTCCCTTTCTGATATTTCCCACCCATTTCTTCTCCCTTCCCCTCTATTCCCTTTCATTATTATTTATATTCCCCAAATGAATGAGACCATATAATGTTTATCCTTCTCTGATTGACTTATTTCACTCAGCATAATACCCTCCAGTTCCATCCACATCGCAAATGGCGGGTATTTGTCGTTTCTAATGGCTGAGTAATATTCCATTGTATACATAAACCACATCTTCTTTATCCATTCATCTTTCGATGTACACCGAGGCTCCTTCCAGAGTTTGGCTATTGTGGATTTTGCTGCTAGAAACATCGGGGTGCAAGTGTCCCGGCGTTTCACTGCATCTGTATCTTTGGCATTCCCACTGACTTAAACCAACAAGTTTAGGGTCATTTGTTAAAGCAGTCCTAGGAGACTAATTCACATGTTACGTTCAATTATCGTTATCTTTTAAGATTTCACTTATTAGGTTATCAAGGGGCAATCAACAGTGGTCTGTGGAAGGCAACACTCAGACTATGCACCCCAAAGACAAGAGCTCAGCTGCCCACCTGGCAACCCTACCCTGAGCCTATGAATACTGAAAGCAGTGCCTCCTCTGGGCTAGGGTAGAGGGGCATTATCTAAGTTGTACCTCATCCTTCTTCTCCTGAATGCGTCGTCTTTCTGCTTCAATAGCCAGCTTCTCCTGGATTTCCTGAGCAATTTCACAGTCTTGTTGTTCACTAAAAGAAAAAAAAAGAAAAGAAGAAAGAAAGAAAGAAAGAAAGAAAGAAAGAAAGAAAGAAAGAAAGAAAGAAAGAAAGAAAAGAAAAGATATTAGTTTTCATAGAAAACTATGAATAAAGAAAATAAATGATTTTTCCTAAAAATAACACAATTTACTGAATACTCACTATAAGCCCCTGTACGTTTTTCTATCATTTAATCCTCACAATAGTGATGTAAAGAGTTTGATACTGTTACATCTTACAGAAAAAACAAAAACAAAAAAGGCTGGGGCTGAGTAGTAAAACCACTTCCCTAAGATCACGGAGAAAATAAGCACCAGAACCAGAATCTGATCCCCAGACACTACAATGGAAAGTCCCATGCTTTTTCTGCACTCCTGAATCACCTCACCATACTGGGGCCACTCTACAGAGAGGCATGTGTTCTCAAGATTCTGCAAAGGAAACATACACTCTGAGATTAATGTCCACAAATACCCAAATAAAGATACGGAGTTCACAGAAACAAATGGGGGAGAGCTCACTAAATATCACTGGAATCACTTAGAGGTGGTATGACTTCAAAATGACTGGATGTATTTTTCAGTTTCACTAATACTTAAAATACTCCCCAGCTTCAATTCACAATAGACACCCCCTGGCTGATGCCAGTTTTCTTCATACTCAAGCCCCTAAGAAAACCAAATATTGTAATACTGTAGCTAGCATAGTTTGTTTGGGCATTCATGCATTCAACAAAGATTTAAATAACACCTGCTGTGGTCCAGGCACTATGCTCCTCACTGAGGAAGCAAACATGAGTAAATCTTCACTCTGCACTCAGAAGCTCACAATACTTTTTGGTGAAAAAAACAAGAGAATGATTTTGGTGGGAGAAACAGATCCTTTAAAACAGAACCTCTAAAACAGCAGTTCAAACAAAATATAAGGTTTGGATCTCTCAGAGACGGTTACAAGTCCATATGTCTTCGGGATTCAGGTTTCAAGAAAAGTCATTGGGAAGCCTAAATCTCCAGAATGTGATAGTTCTGGAGAGCCAATTTTTACACAAAACTGTTAACTAGGAATGAAGACCACAGACATGTTTAGAGCTTACTATTTAAAAAGATGCTGGAATAAAATCATAATTGTGATTTATAGATGCAGTTTGTTTCCTAAATAAATAAATCCTCTCATTCTCCCCCTGCCAAGTGAACTTTAAATACTCAGTATGGGCATGTGGGTGGCACGTCAGTTAAGCACCGACTCCTGATCTCAGCTCAGGTCTTGATCTCAAGATCCCAAGTTCAAGCCCCGCATTGGGCTCCATGCTGGGTGTAGAATCCACTTAAAAAAAAAAATACTCAGTGAATCTCAGTCTTGGTTATATGTTCCATATTTAACAAACAGCATTTTGTAATTAAAAAGTGTTGTAGAGAGCAATAATCCTAATTTCAATTGAGGAATTAAAATCCATATATTCGGGATCCCTGGGTGGCGCAGCAGTTTGGCGCCTGCCTTTGGCCCAGGGCGGGATCCTGGAGACCCGGGATCGAATCCCACATCGGGCTCCCGGTGCATGGAGCCTGCTTCTCCCTCTGCCTGTGTCTCTGCATCTCTCTCTCTCTCTCTGTGTGACTATCATAAATAAATAAAAATTAAAAAATAAATAAATAAAATAAAATCCATATATTCTATTCTCACAAAACTGAGAGGAAAGAATTATTTTAATTTGTATGGAAATGGGTCACTTTTAACATGTTTGGAAATAGGTAGGTGTAGGTGGAAGATGTGACACACACACAGGTGTGTACACATGTGTTATGCACACACAAGACAGAAAGGAAGGAAAAGAAAGTAAGACAGCACAGGGAAGGGATGGCAAGATTCCGTTAGAATCAGTAGGAAAACCACTGGAGAAGGTGGCTGCAGATGTGATGTCTGGTCCTGCCACTGACAGCCAGTGAGCTGCATCCTCTTGTGTCAATTTAACAGCTATAAAAGTATTTGCACTTAACGACTTCATCTAATAGGTCTAACATTTTAGGACTCTTATCCACTCAAGCCAAAGTACTGAAAAGAAAAAAAAAATCTACTCAGAATAGGTTTTATTATATAACCTCTTTTCATTTACTCACTTCTAATAATTAAGAATCATACACAAAATCATGGTCTTAGTTTTCAAGTATGCCTCTATTTGCATCTCCTAAATTCATGTAGAATCTACACAGGACTTAGCTATTGTTAATTAAATGCAGATGATAACAGATGGGAAGAGAGCAGAAGCTCGGTAGAGAAGGCAAATCCAAATGAAATGTTAAAGATCACAACTGTCATAGATGTATAGAAAATAGCCAAACCATGGAAAGAGCCTAGATGTCCATCAACAGATGAATGAATAAAGCAGATGTGGTATATATTTATAATGGAATATTACTCAGTCATCAGAAAGAATGAAATCTTGCCATTTGCAACAACTTGGATGGAACTAGAAGATTTTATACTAAGCCAAAGAAGTCAGGGAAAGACAAATACCATATGATTTCACTCACATGCAGGATTTAAGGAACAAAATAAATGAACATAGGATAAGGAAGGAAAAATAAAAACCATAAAAACAGAGAGGGAAGCAAAGTGTAAGAGATTCTTAACTACAGAGAACAAAATGTGGGTTACGGAGTGGGGGAGGTGGGTGGGAGGGAGGATGGGTGATGGGTGGTGGGCATTAAGGAGTACACTTGACGGAATGGGCACTGGGTATTACATGCAACTAAATGATTCACTAACTTCTACCCCTAAAACTAATAATAATACATTGTATTTTAACTAAATTGAACTTCCATAAAAATGTTTTTAAAAAATAACAAACAAAAAGAAAAGAAAGAAAGAATTGAGGTTTAAGCTAAGCTTAATTACTTCAAATCATATTGCCATGAAGGACCAGATTTAATTCATTCAGCCAATTATACAGAATCCAGAGGAAGCAAAATCAAGTGATAAAGAAGTAGTCAACAGGGGATCCCTGGGTGGCGCAGCGGTTTAGCGCCTGCCTTTGGCCCAGGGCACAATCCTGGAGACCCAGGATCGAATCCCACGTCGGGCTCCCAGTGCATGGAGCCTGCTTCTCCCTCTGCCTGTGTCTCTGCCTCTCTCTCTCTGTGTGTGTGTGTGTGACTATCATAAAAAAAAAAAAAAAAAAAAAAAAGTAGTCAACAACTGGCAAATCTGATGCTGGACAGGGGCCCCAGGATGCAGATTGAGTGGGAGGTTCCAGTTCATTAATATTTACAGCATTTCACCCATCCAGTGATGTGCAACTGTCAAAATTACCAGAGTGTGAAAATCATGAAACTTCCTTATTTCAGTTAGGACTATCTGCCAAACCCTGAAGTCCCAGGCAGAAATACAATACCTGGCTCTCTTCTAATGTAAGACCTATAATCCATCACTCCCTGAATCTTCATTTATATTTAGTGTTTTATTTTTATCTCAAGAATCTCTGAATAATCTCATTTTACTATCATTACCCTAATTCAGGATCTTAAACCTCTACACCAGCCTGAGAACTGCCTTTCATAGCAAAGCACTGTGGATCATATAAAGAATAGTTGAGAACTCTAGAATATTTTTCTAGCTCTGGCTCTGATCTTCACCTGGTTGTGACCCCGAACCTCTCTACACATCTCAAATCTCTTCTGAAAGATTTATTTATTTATTTGAGAGAGAGAGGGAGAAAGAGAGAGAGCAAGGGGGAGGTACACAGGGAAAGAGAGTCCCAAGCAGACTCTGCCCTAAACACGGAGCCCAATGCAGGGCTTAATCTCATGACCCTGAGATTACGACCTGAGCTGAAAACAAGAGTTGGTCACTCAACCAACTGAGCCACCCAGATATCCCTCAAATCTCTCTCTTTAAACTCCATTTCTATTACCCTCAAATCTCTTCATTTGGCCGTTGCTCAATAGCAGCCTCCACAATCCTCCACTACCCAGTCCACAAACTAGGCCCCAAAATGAAAACCCCAACAGATTCTCTGTTGTTTCTAATATAAAATCTGCAAAACCTAAATTCCTAAAAACATAATTTATGTAACCTTTTGGTCCAGCTTTGACTACTTTTCCAGCCTCATCCCCTACCCATGCCCTTAATCACACCCTGTAGTCCAGCAAGACTGACATCGTGTAGGTACCATGAGATTCCAAGTTCTTTTACCTCTTACCTTCCTTGTTACCTCCTCTGGCGAGAATGGTTTTCCCCAGCTAGGACTACACATTTCTAATTAACCATCAAGGTTCAGATTAACTGTATCTTTGTTGGGATGGTTTTCCCAGTCTCCTCTCTTCATAGGAATGAACTGTATTCTTCAATTTCCTGTGGCTTGTGAGATTATCTGGAGATTTATAATGCTCAGAGCTTTATTCTGAGGCTCTTAAGGGCAATGGCTATATTTTACTCCTATCTCTGGTCTCTAGTGCCTTTCATGGTGACAGGTATAGCAAAAGTCAGTGACAGCGTTTTTTTCCAAAATAAGGAAGCTGAACAAAATGATAACTAAAGTTCTCTCTATGAATAATAAAACAGAAGGATAAACCCTTCCTCAAAGACAGCACGAATAATAGGTTTTCCTGTTTCTCTGAACAAGAATGACATTAAATTGAGGGTTCCCTTCACTTCTTTCTTTGCCCTTTTTCCTTAAAACAATACCTTGTGGTAAAATCCATCATTGAGATTTAAGGATGGGGGCCACTCTCAATTAAGAAATGCACCCTGTGAGCTTTTAAAGCATTGGAAAAGAACAAGTCATTGTGCTGGAAGAGACCTTACATGTGATCTTTCCATTTACCTAACTATTAAAGGAGGAGACTAAGAAAGAACTTTTGTCACATGCTGGAGTTATAAAGATAACTGAGGGTGTAATTTAAAGCATTCCAGGGCAGCCCAAGTGGCTCAGTGGTTTAGCACCACCTTCAGCCCAGGGTGTGATCCTGGAGACCCAGGATCGAGTCCTGGAGACCCGAGATCAAGTCCCAAATCAGGCTCCCTGCATGGAGCCTGCTTCTCCCTCTGCCTGTGTCTCTGCCTCTCTCTCTCTCTCTCTCTCTCTCTCTCTCTCTGTGTGTGTGTCTCTCATGAATAAATAAATAAAATCTTAAAAAAAAAATAAAGCATTCCAGAAGATTCTATCTCTCCCTGAAAAGCCAGAGGTTCAAGGAAAATAATAGCAGCAAACACCCCTAGGAAAGAACTGTAGGAAAGAGTACCCCTAGGAAAGAGTAAAGAAATCCAAAACAACTCAGAAAGTTCTTTGATATCCACTCTTTCCCTGGATTCCTCCCAAACCACCTACAAGGCAAAGGGACAGAGATTATTTTCCACATGATACAGGGAAGAAATATAGACTCAGAGAGATGGACCAAATGGCTCACAGTCCTAAAGTTAAAAGTGCTGAGTTCATATTAGAATCCACATGTCCCAAAACCTAGAAAGTGTTCCAACAACAGAGAAAAATTTTCAAATCAAAGAAAACTATAGGATAGCCACTACAGGATTTATAATTGAATAATGAAAGGCAGGAGAGGGACAGACATGGAGTCTCTTCCCTGCCCTGCTGCTCCACAGAGAAAATCAGTCCCAGCGTGAGTCCCTCCCACCCCCAAATCCTCACAGGTCTTTGTAGCGCTTCTGGAGCTGAGCCTGAGCTTTCAGGTCTTCCTCCTGAAGCTGCTTAGCCACCTGGAGATCATGTTGGACCAAACGGTTCCGTTGAATGTTCGATGCCAAATGATGCTCAACTGGACAGAAATATTGAAGACAGGAATAACAATGTTTCAGTTTTTGGCTTATTAACAGTATGCCTTAAGACGAGCTTTTCCCTTAAAAAGAGCCTCACATCTATGACTTCATTTTATGCTCTCAATAATGCTATATAATAGGCAACTTCTTTGTATCTTTCCATTAAGTAAAATGAGGACAGAAAGGTTAAGTAATTTGCTCCTGGTCACATGGCAAAATAGTGGTAGTGCCAGGACTTCCACACAAATACTCTAAGGCCACGGCTCCTTCTGCTCCACCAGTTGTCACTCTATTTATAAATTACATTTTTCAATACTTAATGTTTATATTGACACGTGAATTAATGATTCTTAAATTACATATTCACAAATATGTACTTTTATGTAACAAATACAACTTTAGCTGGATTTAGCTTCCATGATTACATATATAAATATTCTGAAGACTCCACAATCCAGATAACTGCCAATGCCTTGGAAAGATGTTCAAGCCCCTCTTCTAGGGGAAGGGATAGATGCCAGATAGTGTCTCCTTCCTATAACACTAAGGCAAGAGAAAAAGTTCAAGTCCCCCTTCTCCTTCCATACACCCAACAGTCTCCTAATCCCTGGCAGCTGTCATACTTCAAAATACCCAGAATTTCATCCCCCACCCAGGTGACATTTGCCTAGATAAATCCCCCAGTAGGCCTGGTGACTCTGTTCCCTGCTGTCTCACCCTAAGAAACCTGCCTCAAGCTACCACTAAAAAAGAAAACAGAAGAAACATAATGAGGGCCATTACTCACTCTCTTGTTCCTGTAGGCTGTGGGCCAGGGTGTGGTCCTCTAAAACAGCAAAATCTCGGCACACTGCAAAGGATGAGGGAAGAGAAGCAGACAAGAAGGCTCATTGGTAATATTTTATAGTTTTTTAAAAAAGAATTGTGTTTACTTCAAAAATCAATTCTAATATTATAAGATAACATGTAATGTAAAATAGTGACTAGTTAGTATAAAGTCTTCGATCATAAAAATCCACATAGTACATGCTTAGTGCCAAGCACAGGGTGTCACAAAATAATGGTTAGGTCTTATTCCTGGCCTACCTATACTAACCACAGAATCAGAACTCAGAGGTCCAGAAATTCTAGTCCGCTAAGAGAGAGCAAGTGCTACTGCCATAATACAAGAGACAAGAACATTCTGCATACTGCAGCTGAGAGAAAGAGGAGTCCTCCCAATCAGAGGAGTTAAGAGAAATCTATCTAGCCTTTGCCTCAGTTATCTGGGGTGGAGGGGGTCCTCTATCAGGGACTGACAGCTATCTTGGTATCTCTAAAGAAAAACATATATTTATTAGTCCCTCAGGTAGGGGCAGATCTCTTTGTCAAGGATAATCACATTCTTTAATGAGTCCACACCCTCAGACATGAGTTAGAACTGGCTCCTTACATGTCCCTAAATGTAGAGCTTCCCAAAATTAATCTGTACACCAAAAGAAAATGGGAACCTTAGAGGATACAGGAATCCGTCCCTAATGTTGCCTCAATTTGGAGATCGGGGCAGGAGCATTTAGTGACCTTTTTAGAAGCAAATGGGAAAAGATGGTCTCCAAGGTCTGTTCTACCCTAAACAGCAATTTAAACTCCTGTTTCTTAAAACAAACATATACATAAAACAATACTTATGAAGGATTCTTATTATGACATGTGCTTTTTCACTTGTTTGAAGGACATGTAGTTTAGATGATAACTTCTTACTCTATTCCCAACATGTAACTCACATTAAAAAGGAAAAGTCCTCAAAGCCATAAACTAGTACTAGGGATTTATCTAAGATTCCAGAAACTATACCATAGCATTAGCAGAGGTTATAGATTTCTTTCCGCAGCTTTGGATTTGCCTATGAGGACATTTACCTAAAATGGAATTAAAAAAAAACCACACACACATTTTTGCTATTTTTAGCACTTACATATGCTAACATATACACTCATGTAGCCCTGTCCCTGAGAAATAATGCCATAAAAAAGTAGGTAGATCTTGGACAATAGGTTGCTCCAAAATGGTTTTACAAATCATTTCTGCCTAAGAACCGCTTAGACTATATATGACCTGCTTACCCTTGTTCAAATGCAACTGTGAAACTAGTAATTCCAGTAGAAAGTTCTGTGCTTTGACATCAGATATATTCTCAGCAAGTTGTAACAACTGTGTCCCAGATCCTAGTTACCCTGTATTTCAGAGAATGGAAGTGCTTTCAAAATGACCTGGTGAACCCTTTCAATTAACAGGTAAGGAAAGTGAGGGCTGTAAGGAACAAAGGCTATTATTAAGGCCAAATGGAGTGTGTTGGTGACAAGGCTAGAAGTCAGTGTCCCAGCCAGTAAGGGCTCTTTCTTTCCCTGAAACCATGACAGCCTTCCTGGACTTCAGGCAAACCATGAGGTTGGAACAGACTGAAAGGAGATATTCAATATTGATCAACATGCATTCCCTAAAATGCTTAGCTAATTAATATTAATTGATTAAATGGCTAAGACATGTATGAATTTAGTTCACAGAAAACAAATATTCAGAACGAATTAGCCAAAATGAATATAATCAAATCTTGTGCAAAAGAATGCTATCTTAATATGTTGCCTTATTATTTGAAGTGCTTTTATTATACTGCAAAAGCTTATGTGTGTATACTAAAGTCAGTATTAAACTTAATTAAGATTAGATTAATTGTTGAGATGATTATTTTTCAAATCATGGATGACAACCTGTTATTAGGTCAAATCAATTTACTAAGACTAGAACAAGTATTTAAAAATTAATAGATTCAAAAAAATGAATAGACTAGAAAAAAGTATAGCATACACAGTGGAGGAAATTATGATATGGAGAAACTTTTCAGTTTTACACACACACACACACACACACACACACACACCTACACAGATAAGTATATATGGTATGTATTAGCTCACAATGTAAAACATACTTCATCCTGTATATTATACTCACAAAAAAAGCTACTTCACTTTATGTTATCAGAGCAAAAAATTATGCCAAACAATATATTTTATATATATTTTAATGTCATGCTGAATAAAATAAAAAATTATAAAATTGTTGCAATTTTCCATGTGCATACCCATGTGAAGAACTTCAATAATTTTTTTTTTGCTTTAGTCAGTGCAACATTAAAAATATTATGTTTATGGACTTAAACACTTGTAATAAAAATATGTTTTTAATACACAGCACTGACACAAACTGAATTTAGAATTGTGCTCATCTGTAGAGAGAAGCAAAGGGCAGGAGTGTCTTTGCTATATCAGGTGTTCTCTTGTTTTAGGAACAAAATAGAGAAGACTACTGTAAATAAGGCAAATACTAACATCTATTAAATCTATTAGGTTCTTACATTTTGTATTTCTTCTGCTTTTTGTAACTTTTATATTGCATTTTAAATTCTATAATTAAATACAAACATTTTTAAAATTGACATCTTTTTTTTTTTATAAATTTTTTTTATTTATTTATGATAGTCACAGAGAGAGAGAGAGAGGCAGAGACACAGGCAGAGGGAGAAGCAGGCTCCATGCACCGGGAGCCCGATGTGGGACTCGATCCCGGGTCTCCAGGATCGCGCCCTGGGCCAAAGGCAGGCGCCAAACCGCTGCGCTACCCAGGGATCCCCTGAAATTGACATCTTTAATTCCATCAGCAGCATATACTGCTAAATCATAAACATGAAGACACATTTGACATAACAGGTACAAGGAGTTTATGTATCACTAGTTACCATAACAATGACTCTTCTCAATGATTTCTTACTATTTAAACAGAACAAAGTAGATTCAATTATCATGATTTGACCCTAAATCTTACAGCATATAGGGGTGAGGGCTTGAGCTAGCAGAGAATCTAGAAGCTCTTCAAGGACTAGAAGGAAGTGCACACACTCATACATGGAATTATACTGTCAATACACTGATTTAGCACTTCAGAGCTAAACTTTCAAATATATAATTTCACTTATACCAAGTATTATGTGTTTAATCCAGTTTCTTCTGCATCCACTCTAGTTCCCTTCAAGATATATCTTTGCATCGTGACTCTACTACAAGCTGGAAAAAAATCACACATTCAGCCACCTTTTAAATCAGTATCCAGGCTGGGAATTACAGAAAATACTTCACAGCCAGGCCAAGTTCAGAGTCTAGATAGTTGTTCCTTCCCTAATCTACTCTACTTTGAAGTAAACAGTATAAACACTACTGAGGATAAACAGCATAAGCTCATCTCACCATCTTTCCCTGCAAGTACATTTAAGATGTATCATTGGACCTTGAGCTCTTACCTTCCCACGTCTCAAACTTTCTCCCTCCTATGTTCACTTTCACTCATCCAAATTTCAGGCTGATCTTGATATTAAGGCAACACCAACACTCTCCTTCATTCCCATTCAAACTTCAATGGTCCTGTAACCTCTAACCTCAAACATTTTCCCCACAATTAGGGCATGGTAGCTAAGTCTCTTTTGGAAACTAATAACCATGCAACTCTGCCTCATTGCTTTTGAAGAACATCAACAGAAAGAAACACACTTTATCATTCAGCTCAAATACACAGCTGCCTCCCCAACCAGTTGCAAACTCTTCAGGAGAGGGACCCTGTTGGACTAATCTCTGCACCTTCCACACAGTTAGCACTGGGTGTAGCATGTAGTAAGACTCCAAGAGATATTAATGGAAAAAATGAATAAACACTGATCAACAAAGTCAAAACACAGTAAAAGTTCCATTGACAAGAGAAGAAAACAATTTTATGAACAGAATTGAGCTCTTTTGTTATGACAGCAACACAGAGGCTTACAAAATTTTCAAATATTTAAATAAAAACTAGAAATCTTCCTCATTCCCATTAAATGAAATATAGTTTTAGTGATTCTTTTTAATCCAGATATATACATATAGGGATATAATGAATTAGTTTGTATTGAGCCAAACAAATTTCAGAAATAAGAAGTGGGATTTATATATACATATAACACACACACACACTCCCCCATCCATTTTCCTTGAAGAAAAAGACGTTTTTAATTCATTTATGGATCTCCCTAAATAAATAAATGACATAGAATATATCTAGAAAGCAGAGTCATTCAACAAACATTTGTTGAGCTCTTTTTTAGGATAAATAAGTCATCTCCAAGCCATCAAGAAGATAGAGATGACAGAAAGGTAAGTAAACATAAACACAATATAATTTAATAAATGTTAGAAAGACCTACAGAATATTCTTTGAGGGCATAAATAATGGAGGAGTTATGCTTGGTATGAAGTGGAGAAATGAAGTATAAGAAATGGGAATGACTCAGACAAAGGTATCCAGAAACCTTAAAATAGCTAACATACAAAACAAATTTCAAAGGAAGGTTAAAATTCTTAAGGGCAGAAGGGGTAGGCATTCTCAGTGAAGCAGACCAATTAACTCTTACAAACCAGAAGAGTAAAGACAGCATTCCACTTCTGTCCTTCTTTTACCCACATCCCAAAACTTTCTGGAAATAACAATTCCAATGAGTCAATCTTTACAAGCTTCCACTCACATACAAATGCCTGGATTAATAATACACTCACTAGAAACTTTTTCTTTCAACTGCATATGTATGCCTTTTATATTCTGGTATAGCTTGTAAATTATTCTATTTTTGTGTAAATGCTATTAGCAACAAATGGGATACCTACTCATCACATTGAGAACAGGGATAGTACTTGCTTTCCTTTGTTCCATACACATGAAAACAGCCTCTATGAATGAGGATGATATTCCAGACATATATTTTGTCTTTAAAAATTTGGTAATGAGAGATCCCTGGGTGGCGCAGCGGTTTGGCGCCTGCCTTTGGCCCGGGGCGCGATCCTGGAGACCCGGGATCGAATCCCACGCCGGGCTCCCAGTGCATGGAGCCTGCTTCTCCCTCTGCCTGTCTCTGCCTCTCTCTCTCTGTGTGTGTGACTATCATGAATAAATAAATAAAATCTTTAAAAAAAAAATTTGGTAATGACACGAGGGTACAGTTGACACTAACATAAAAACTTTGTTGATGACAGTGCACTTTCATATTTATTTCTCCTAGCCACTTGAAGGTAAAGGCTTTATCAATACTCTCGTTTTATTTATGAGAAAACTATGACTCAGAGAAATAAAGTGACTTGACCAAGATAGGCCAAAAATAAATTAATCAGAACCAAATCAAGCTCTTCTGGCCCCAAACGTTTCTGTTCAAAGAACTCCAGGAAAAAGCATAAAGTCTATATTCCATTACATCAGAAAAGAGTGATATCATTAAATAGTAAATAAGATAAATATGCATTCAGTTCTCTAAAATTGTGAATACAAGAGAATTTAGGTAAGGGTGATACATGTACTTAAAATGTGGATTCCAGGTCTCAAAATAGAGCAATAAAAATGTGACATCACTCATTTTGTCTCACTCTCTCTCTCCCCAGAATAAGTCTCTATAGCAATCAGGCTGTGTTTACCTCTGAAAAACAACAGCAATAAAAAGATCTTTTCATCTACAGTGTTTCATGGGCAATCTACAAGAAGATCCCTCAGCTGTGAGTATAGTGGGAAATTCTGAGGAAAATCTCCCTTTGGGATCTAACCACCTCCCCCCTTCTCCTCTACTTTCCATCCAACATCAATGAGTATCCCCCTTTGCAAAGAGAGTATTAATGAATTTCATACTAATGCGTCCAAGTGATACATATGTAAACCCCTATGCTTTTGTTTGTTGCCCTACAAAAGGAAAAGCTCTAATAAAATTGCCTGAGTAAAAGAGAAATGGGATGCAGGAGAAAGTGTAAACAGTTATCCTAATGACAAGCTTTCAACATTTTCATAATCAACAAAGTATATATATATACACATATATACCAATATCACCAATATCATCACCAATACCAATCCAAAATGAACCTTCATCCCCATCCCCGTAGCTCAGCTATGGACTGTGGACACTCTCTTAACCATCTGCCCCAATAATGAGTCCCAAAATAGCAGATAGCTTTGAGTCACTGGCCACTCTGACAACTGAAACTTCCCTTTTAGGCAGAAGGTTGAAACAATGAGAATAAGATCTCAGTGATGTTTGAGCAGTTAATTTACTAGAGGATAAGGGATAACTGAAGCCCTTGATCCTTCTCCGACTTTTAGTGTCCTAGATGTCCATCCTGTGGAAATTAACAACATCCAAGTATGGTATGACAGAAGGAGGAGAGTAGCACCTAATTTTGGCTGATGAAAAACTGGTCAATAACATAGGTATTCCATCCTCATTTACTTTGTTCCTAGTCAAAGTGGCCAATGGTTAGGCCTAGTTTTCTGATCAAGTCTCCAAATCTCCTGTTCTATCCCATATACTATGGTTATTTCATCTGTCTAGAAGATAGATGATCCTTCTGAGAAGAGATCCATAATATAATTAAATCAGATCCACTTTTCTAAAATATTTATCCTTAATGTAATTGCCCCCCTTACTAAATTAACTGCAAAGGGCACACATATTTCTATAATTCCTTTATGAAAGACAGAGACTTTCATCCACATTTTGTACAAATGACTGAGTCAAGTACTATTAACCAATGTTTCAACTATTTGGGGATATTTATGGTTACTGGTTTTGGTTTACATTTTAGTTCATTGGTGTGGGTGCAGAACACAGAGAATGGGAAGAAAACTTAGTCACCATACTACGGATTGGGTGTGGAGAGCAGAACTCTGTTCTATCTGCCTGAGGCACCTCTCCACTGTCTAAAAAATTCATAATCAACTTTCAAAACCCTCACTCAAATGTCATTTCTCTATTTATCCAATCTTCTTGAATAAAGCCAAAACCATCACAATTGACTGTCACATAACCAACAGATATACCTATACATTTTTCCCCCAGTGACTTCATAGGATATAGTAAATATAATACTATAGCACTAATCTTATTATTACCTTTACCCATCTGTTTCCCCAGCATACATTCAAGATCCTGTAAGGCAGGAAAAATATTATGGATTATTTTATCTCTAACATTTATCACAGTTCTTGAGATAATGATTTTCAAATAAATAATTGTGGAAATGAGGGCTCCTAGGAAAATGATGACCAATATAAATGAGGTACCATGAAATATTGCATTTTTTGCAGGTATGAGCCCATCCTCACCTTCCAGCTAACCTGAAAAAAAAAAAAAAAAACCTGAGGAGCTCCATGTCTGCCCACATTACCTAAAATGACAGTAAAAGGGGGGGGGGGGGGGGGCACACCTGGATGACTGAGTCGGTTAAACATCTAACTCTTGATTTCAGCTCAGGTCATAATCTCAGGGTTATGAGGTAGAGCCTGTATAGGGCTCCCCGCTCAGCACGGAGTCTACTTCTCTCCGTCTCCCTCTGCCCCTTCTCTTGCTTACTCTCTTTCTAAGATAAACAAATAAATCTTAAAAATAAAATATAAAATAAAATGACAGTAAAGAGTTTCTGGTTCCATCACCCAAATTTCAGATACATTATACGTATTATAATGGATAAAAGTTGATAGAATCCTAGAATATCTAGAAAGGTAGTACATTCAGTCAGATGGTCAACTGTTGGTCCCATTAGACCACAGTTCAAAACATCATTCAATACATGAAGAAATGATGGCTCTGAGAGCTGGAATAATAATGCCAAGGATCACACAAATAAGTGTCTAAGATTAGACCCCCAGACTACAAAAAGTGTGTGTATACATCAGGATATGTGTTAACCTAAATAACCCAACAGGATACATAAGATGTGCATGGCATTTTGAAGCAGAGAATGTAACGTGTGCTAAGATACTGACAGGAATTTTCAGAACCTTGGAGTGGTGTCCTGAGTCATTTGAGAAAACCTTCTCAGTTTTCAGAAATCTTCTATAGTAGCAGACTGCCAAAGAGTCTTAAAATCAGAAAATGTTAGTAAATTAAGGTAAATGAAAAAGGGGTCAACATCGGAAGAAATAAATAAATTGATTAATTAATTAATTTGTTTGTTTATTTTTTAAAATATGGAGGGAAGAATCTTGAAGGATCTTTGTAATAGGAAAATATCTTCCAGGTGAATCAATCCTGCCACAAACATTACTGAGTGATAGAAAGCTACCCTTTTCATAAAAGGTGCTACAAGGAGCAGAATTCTGCAAAGTTCTACCAAATATCTGGTCTGCTAAAGTTATCTCTTTGGTGAGAGCACCAAACTGTTTTAGAGTATCAAGAATTCTAACCTCAAGAAAATATAGCTAAGAATAATGAAGGGATCTAGGCCAGGTTCTCTAGTTTCTTCAAATATTTCTAAGCTTCAATCTCTGGTCATAAAAATGTGCTTATTCATCACTTTCTTAAAATTATGGAAACTGATTATCAGAAAAGGTTTTAGTAGTTGTCAAGTCCAATCTTACCCTGTCCATGTAACCATCCTCTTAAATATTTCAGCCCCAGGAAGCCCATTTCCTTTCAACACAGCACCCCCTGTAAATAAATGTAAGTAAGGGGGATCCCTGGGTGGCTCAGTGGTTGAGCGCCTGCCTTCGGCCCAGGGCATGATTCTGGAGTCCCAGGATCAAGTCCCACGTCGGGCTCCCTGCATGGAGCCTGCTTCTCCCTCTGCCTGTGTCTCTACCTCTGTGTGTGTGTGTGTGTGTGTGTGTCTCATGAATAAATAAATAAAATCTTTAAAAATAAATTAATAGGAAGAAAAGAAAGAAGAAAGAAAGAAAGAAAGAAAGAAAGAAAGAAAAAGAAAAGAAAGAAAAGAAAAGAAAAGAAAAGAAAAGAAAAGAAAAGAAAAAAGAAAAGAAAAGAAAAGAAAAGAAAAGAAAAGAAAGATGGTCTTCAGAAGGACAAAACCTGTCAATTCATAGACATTATCCACTGATCCTACTTCCAGCCTTGGGTACATTGGCGGTGGTGGTTGGGGCGGGGGGCGGGGTGGGTTGCATAAAAAATGGCCCTCTGAAATCTGTTCAATACACCCTATAGATGATTATCCATGTGGCTTATCATACAAGCTAGGCACAAGTAAAGGTACTCTCCATTATATGAGCTGACCTTTTTAAAAAAAAAAAAAAAAGATTTTATTTATTTACTTGAGAGACACAGAGAGAGAAAGAGAGCATGCACTAGTGGGATGAGGGGTAGAGGTATAAGCAGACTCCCGCTGAGCAGGGAGCTTGATGCAGGACTCAATCCTGGAACTCCAGGATCATGACCTGAGCCAAAGGCAGACACTTAACTGACTGAGCCACCCAGATGCCCCATATGGGCTGATCTTGTGACCCTTTCTGACTATAGATGACATACCTGACTTTGCAACTTCATAAAATATTAGGAAGGATAAACCTCAAAATTCAAATACTGACTATATACTGTAGAATTACAATGTCACTTATTTTCCTTTTTAAGTATTTCTATATTTTCCAATTTCTCTACTGTGAAGAGTAGTCAGTGTTTATAATCATTTTAATAATATTTTATAATAAGATACATGTTTTTAATCTAATTTTCACATCTAAATAATGAAACAAATATTTGCTAGGAAAAAATGAGTTGCATTTGCAATGTTTTATTGATTCAGTTTATAGTTTCCTTAAGGTTACAAAATGAAAGGGTTTTATTGTTGTTGTTGTTAAGGAAAAAAGTATATTACCAAATACAAAGTCTACATAAGTCCTCAAATTTGTATCTGATTTTCCTGAGAACCAAAGCAAGCTGGGAAATGTGAAAGTTGCCCAGTTTCCATTATCTAAAAAAGAAAGAATACCAGTTCTACACTGAATAGAAATATTTTACTAGCAGTAAACATGAAACTAAGCTGTTATAATGCTAAAACTTAAATAGAAAGCACTGAATTATATTAATGGACATCATCAATAGTTAAAGCATGCATTTTAAATGTGCACCTACACATACACACACCACACATCTTCAACCAAAGCCCAAGACTAAGCAAAGAGACATTAAAATGTCTTAAAGCAAAACAACTGATTTAACCCCAACATTTCACTCTGAGGCAATTTATTAAAATCAGTCCCTGAGTTATTTTTTTTTCTAATCCCCCAAATTCAAAGTTAAATGAAAACCCCAGTAACCCAAACCACTTGTTTGGCAAGTAGATATGTTATAGTTGACCACAGACACATTAGATTGCAGGCAAGTGGGTTTTGAAAATGCTGAGATAATGTAAGTCCTCAAATCAGAAGTACTACTTCAATATCATAAACCATCCACATCATTATCAGAGACCACAGAAGAACTGGGTAACTTATTGGAAAAGTAAAAATGGCTGAGTCAGAAATTTCCATCTGACAGAGCAAAAGATTGAGAGTGAGAGGAATGGTGAAAAAGTGGCAGGAGGGAAGATAGTAGGGTGGAAACAGAGCAATATTTACCCATCCCGGTAGAACTGTCAGGTAAAACATTCCATAAAGAAATATCTGACTCAGAATGCCTGTGTGGCTCAGCGGTTGAGCTTCTGCCTTTGGCTCAGGGCATGATCCCAGAGTCCCAGGATCCAGTCTTGCATTGGGCTCCATGTGAGGAGAAAGCAGGAGGAGCCTGCTTCTCCCTCTGCCTATGTCTCTGCCTCTCTGTGTGTGTCTCAAGAAGAAATAAATCAAATCTTTAAAAAAAGAAAGAAAGAAAAATATGACTCAAGTTATCATAAAGGATAAAAAATACCCACAAACACAACCTCACAAGCTTCCTGTGTTTGCAGGCATCAACTTTATGGATCAGTACTCTGAAGCCAACCTTTCCTGTGTTGACAGTAACCAAAAAACTACTCAAGAAAAATTACAACTAATATCTTATCTATTTTCAGAAAATGCAGATCTAGATGCTAAATCTTCCTCTCTTCTCAAGAAGCATCGCATAATCTCAAAATGAGGCTCAACCTGCAGGTCACTTAGTTTACACTCCCAAAAATTGGTGCTTAGGTTCTGTCCTTGCATTCCCACCAAGTGATCACGAGTGAAGCTCCCTTCAAAACTCCATATGACATACCTTTATATCATCCAATGTTGGAATATATGTTAGAAAAGATTTCCTTAAACTAGACCAAATCTGTATGGTCTATCCATCACTACTCTATCCATTCAGGTCACAAGTTTTCCCCCATACTATATATGGGAACCACTACTCATATATAGATATTTCTTCAAATTAACTAAAATTAAATTTTAAAAATTCAGTTCCTCAGTCTCACTAGCCACATTTTCAGTGCTAAATAACTATATGGGGCTGATGACTACCATTTTGGACAGCGTGAAATACAGAACATTTCCATCATCACAGAAGCTCTATTGAACAGCACTGCTCTAAACAATAATCACAGTGAGATAGATAGGTTACCGCTAACTTAAACTAGACCACTCAGTAGCATTTAAAGCCATTTTAACTGTCTGTGTCTATGTGTATGCAAACACACACATGGGCATATGCACTTATATTTTAACCAACAGATGTAGCTCACTTTACCAGCACAGGCAACCAAAGGTTTTGAATATATTACTGGTCTTGTGTTAGCCACTGATTTATCTTCAAAATTCCTGTATTTCTCCTGTTTCTTTTTCTTCAGCTATAAAGTGATGGTAGTTTTGCTAACTTCAGCAGTGTGAAAAAAGAAAAAGTTATTCCACATTTATCAAGCAACTACTGTGCAGATATAGTCACTGAAACAAAGTGAGTAAATACCCACTTAGAAAGGAAATCGAACTGATTTCAATACAGTTAAAGGAATTCAATTCTGGGAAATACATCTGCTACTGAATAAAACCACCAGATGGCTAACACTTACTGACCAAACACTTACTGAAGAATTCTGCATTCTGATTAACAAATCTACATCTGTGAATTTCAGTTGATCCCGAAAATCAAACTGGTCAAATGTAGAGAAGATTTTCCTCAGTTTACTGTCTTTGGTGCACTCCCTAAAGAACAATTACATTTTACATGGGTGCTCCATTTCAGAACAACTCAGAAATATGTGAATTTACACAGCAGGTAAATAAGTAATTACTTTTAATATCATAAAAATTATTTAAAATAAATCATTCCTTCTTTTAAATGATTCAGTTTATTTTTAAATGAATTTAAAATTTCCTAACTGAATATAAAAAGATAAATATCAAAATTACACTCAGAGGGGTACCTCGGTGGCTTAGCCAGTTAAGCTTTGCATTCTTGGTTTTGGCTCAGATCATGATCTCATCAGGGTCCAGGGATCTAGCAGCCAGCACATTGGGTTCTGTGCTCAGCACAGAGTCTGCTTGCTGTCCCTCCCCCTCTGCTCCTCTCACCCTCCAAATAAAATCTTTAAAAATAGTTACACTTAGAAAACAATGAAACTCTTTACACAGTGTTTTCTGCAATACATTACATAGAGCACTTGTGTTCAGTAAATACTCACTGCTGTAAGGATGCAGTATAATGTAACCAAGTATTCTTATCCTGATTACAGTCCTGGGTCTAACACTCCCTAAATGAATAATCTTGAACAAATTAATATAGCTTACGTTTACTCACCCAAAATAGGAGTGATAACAACCACTATAAGGACTTGAGCACTGCAGGAAATCTGTACACTTCTTTTTAAAAGGTATTCACAAATTATTCTGATGGAGATAACTTTCTATGTAGAAAACAAAAGATCCTTGATTACCACAAGCAGTCCTCAAAATACCCCAAATACTTAAATATCCTTAGATAAGCAGTAGCAGACAGAACAATTTTCCACAAAGAATATCCAGACTGTAAGAATTTATTGCTTTTATATTGCATGTATCCCTAAAGAAACTCCGATCTTCTGTTGTTCCACTATTTGAATGACACTTTTCCTGGCACTTAAACAAGCCCTCAAAAGGTTTGGCAGCCCTCAAATGGTTTTGGTTTCTCTGTTTGCCTTAGCCTAGAAAGAAAAGCCACCCATCTCCTTAAACCCCTGTAGGATAAACCCAGTCATGCCCATTAAAACCCAAAAGATCACATCCAACCCAACTTAAGTACAAGTTTACACCAGGGAAAGAAAACCATTTTGGTTTATTGGCTTCATATGACAAGAGAGTTTCCTTAAGTACTAGCTACGGCAAATTCTATTTACCCTGAGTCAGATATTTCCACTTTCAACATCTCTCCTGCAAGGAGATACTTTAGCTAGCACTTTCTTTCCTATCAGGATTAGTAAACACAATTATTTTTTATTTTTTATTTTTTTATAATTAATTTTTTTTATTGGTGTTCCATTTGCCAACTTACAGGATAACACCCAGTGCTCATCCCGTCAAGTGCCCCCCTCAGTGCCTGTCACCAATTTAAAAAAAGTAAGGGGTGCCTGGGTAGCTCAGTTGGTTAACCGTCTGACTTCTGATTTCAGCTCAGGTCATGATCTAGATGGTAAGATCAAGCCCTGAGTTGAGCTCTACTCAGCATGGAGACTGCTTAAGATTTTCTCCTTCCTTTCCACCACCCCTTGTTCGTTTCCCAGAGTTAGGAGTCTCTCATGTTCTGTCTCCCTTTATGATATTTCCCACTCATTTTTTTAAAGGGGGGGTGGGGGAGACTGGGTGACGGGCACTGAGGGGGGCACTTGATGGGATGAGCACTCGGTGTTATGTTATATGTTGGCAAATTGAACTCCAATAAAAAAAAATAAAATAAAAATAAAAAAATAAAAAGATTTTCTCCTCCGTCTGCTCTTCCCTTCTCTGTCTCTCAAATATATATATATATTTTTTTTAAAAAATCAAGAGTAATATTCACCCCCCCAAATTTTGTTTCAAATAGCATCCATAGAATAAATAGGCATTGTAAAAAGATTCTCTTAAATCCTGCTCCTCCCACCCAAATTTTGTTTCAAATAGCATCCATAGAATAAATAGGCATTATAAAAAGATTCTCTTAGAATCCTGCTCCTATAAAGCAAATTGTACTACTCAACAGTTCCACTCTGGTAACTATTTTTCAGAACTCTACACACAATTCCAGTAATCTTAGATCATATAGATTTAAAAGTATGAAAAAAAAACAAATGAGTAAATTTGGAGATCTTTTAGAATTTTACTCTGATATGCTGCCATATGCTCAATAATTGGTCATGTTTACTGACTAGAAATGTGTTTTTCTACAAGATATCTTGAGATCATGGGTACCTTTCTTAGAATCTAGGGGAATGCCTTTCCAGAAGATCAGGAGATTTAGCTTTCTAATTATAATACAAGTAGGCTTACATTTAAATCAGATTTCCTGGAAATTACCATCTATATAGAAGGAAGCAACCCAACAGTAAACTGAAAGAAGCTAGCTTATATTTCAAAGCACACCTAGAAAATCCCTATGCTGATAAACAGGGAGTTGAGCCAAGAATTTAAAAAGGGATTCTTTCAACCACTTTGGCTCTCTCTATGCAGTTCATCAGAGGGTATTTTATTTTTTAAAGATTTACTTATTTTAGAGAGAGCATGCGTGCATGAGCAGGAGGGGCAGAAGGAGAGAGAGGAAGAATCTCAAGCTGACTCCATACTGAGTGCAGAGCCTGATGCAGGGCTTGATCTCAAAACCCTGAGAGCACAACATGAGCTGCAACCAAGAATCCAATGTTAACCTATTGTGCCACGCAGGTGCCCCTATTTTTTTTTTTCATTTTTGAGAAAAAAAATGTACTCACCTTAGTGGTACTTAAGTTAGATGTAAATTTTTGAAAGTTCCCTATTCCTAAAGAAAGCTGGAAATGAAGCAGCTACTGCTATTGGAAGAAAGAAGCAAAACCTGAAGCATAGAGGTAAATTTCAATAACGAGAAAGCTGAGACCTCTTCAATAAAGCAAAAATAAAGATTATATAAAGTGGCAGCATTATTCTGTCTTGGATTTTTCCTGCTGTGTAAAGAGTATTTCAGAGGGGGAAAAAAACAAACAAACTTTGGAGCTATACAGACCAGGATTCAAATATGGCTTACTTAATGGCTTTAAGACCTGTACAAGTTATTTAATCTTTTTGAGGTTCAGGTTCCTCCTCTGTAAAATGAGAATAAATGTCTTGAGAACTATATTAGACAAGTGAAGGGCCAACGAATACATCTGTCACTCAATAAAAGGATATTCAATAAATGGAACCTATTATTATTGGCAGCATCAGAATTAAGGAATTCTTAAGTCCTACACTTATGTCCCATTAAGTATTTCTTCTAATCAAGTCCCTCAACTAAGTTACTCACTAACACAGATCTTGGCACTTGTCTAGTATAGAATCTGTAATAGAATATGCAATCACTGCTTCCTCTTATGAATGTTTAGAAATATATCCTGGCAAAAAATTAAACTGTAATCGCACCTTACTACATTTCTATAGCTCTTGCTAACCTTTGTCCAACTGAAGGAGAATGTTTCCTTTACATATCGTGGGCCTGAGTCAAAAGAAAATCAGTGTGTCTAAAATGTTTAATAAGCTCCATCACTTCAAACTTTCTTTTTCAAGTGAATGTCCAGAGTTAGAAAGCAGAGTAATAACCTCCATCACTTCAAACTTTTTCTATTGAATGTCCAATGTTAGAAAAGTAGAACTACATGAGAAAGTCATGTAATAGCTTAATCAACATCAAGAATGATGAGGGTAGGGGATAGCTGGGTGGCTCAGCGATTTAGCGCCTGCCTTTGGCCCAGGGCGCGATCCTGGAGTCCCAGGATCGAGTTCCACATTGGGCTCCCGGCATTGAGCCTGCTTCTCCCTCCTCCTGTGTCTCTGCCTCTCTCTCTCTCTCTCTCTCTCTCTCTCTCTCTCTGTATCATAAATTAAATAAATAAATAAATAAATAAATAAATAAATAAATAAATCTTTAAAAAAAAAAAAGAATGATGAGGGTAGACTGCTGAGCAGAAGTATAACCAGTCAAAAACACACTAACAAGTAGATTAAAAACAGTGCATGCTTAAAACTAGATGTCTTTTCCTCATTTCTATTTTTGAGTTGCTCTAGTGAAAGCTTTCTCCCAAATCCACATGTCATTTTGGTATCTTTACTATTAGAAATGTGGATATTTCTTGCCCAATGTATAGAAATACAGCTTTATTGTAGCATATAAGGAACACACAAGTTAAAGTACAAGAGCCCTGTTCTTCAATTCCAGACACCTGACAGAGTTTTAGTTCTGGTTCTGTCAACAGTTCACCAAGTGACCTCTGACAAGTCACTTTCCAAATCAGAACCTCACTGTCCTGAGCTGTAAAGAATCAGTCCAAATTAAGAATTCATCCATCTCTGGGGCACTTGGCTGGCTCAAGTCACTTAAGCATTTGCCTTCAGTTTAGGTCATGATCCCAGGGTGCTAGGATAGAAACCTGTATCAATCTCCACATTGGGCTCCCTGCTCAGTTGCTTCTCCCTCTGCCCCCGCCCCCATCACACTGGTGTTCACTCTTTGTAATAAATAAAATCTTAAAAAATAAAAAAAAATAAATCATCCAAATTAGACATAGGATTGCATGAAAGGTAGTTGATTCAGAGTGTTAAACATTTCTCTTGGACACAATATATAAAATGTGATCATTACAGCCTGTATAAAAGACTACTCTATAGAATGACTGTTAGGCTTTCTCCTTCACCAAATACCGCTTTCTTCATTGTTTCTGATGATTTAACTATTCCCACCATACAAAATGGCAAACATTTGCTTTTATTAATCTGTATAGTAGCTTTAATCATCAATAAATCCTAAAATAACCTTTCATTCAACTGCTGCCTTATAAAAAAGTGATCTTTTCCTGTTTCAACTAGCAATTCTCACAGAGCCTTCAATACTAGGGCAAAATGAGACCATGTTATCAGTCACTTATTGTCCAATGAATATAAATGTGAACTGTGTCACTAACTAAAGGGCTTTATATGGGGCCAGATGATCACAGTATAGCCTGGGAAATTCAGAAGGCTTCTGAAAGATCACCAAATGTTTTAAGTTCAAGTAGAATGGATTCTTAATATGCCTTGGATTTTTCTCTGCAATGCTATAGAAAGTAGCTTCAGTACATTCTATAGTATGCTTGGTTATCATGTAATTCCCCTGCAGAGGAAGTGAAAGAAAATCAGGGGCCGCCTGCATCTGTGAATAGGAAGACAAGTTGTCCAAATCCTTTCTGCTCTACAAGATTTACTCGCTTTACTGTTTTTTAAGGAGTCAAAATTATTTTGGCAATTTTTAAAAAATTGAAATAGCTATCTATGAGTATAAATTTATTTTTTACAGCACTGCTTTTAAAGTAGTGTTAACTCCTAATATATCATATGAAGCTGAAAGAAACTAAACAGTGTGGCCTTAGAAAACTATTCCAAAATAAGTACAACTGGACATATCCAGGCCCAAAGCAAAATCTGTTGAGCTCTTACCCATGCTTTCCCACCTTTTGACCTTAAACCACTCCAAGTTCGCAATCTGTACATCGTCCCTCTAGTCTCCAACCAGAAACTTTCAGATTCTCCACAACTATCTCTTCTTAGAATCAAGAACTTTAAAAATACATGTTATTTTTGATATGTTTAGTTAAAGCTTTGTAAGAACCTTACTCCTTTTATGCCAAAATAAATTTAAAGGAGAAAACAGTAAATTTAAAAATTCCGGGAGAAGTCAAAAAGTCAAAGTATTACAGGGCAACTTAAACAGTAATGTCATCAGGAGCTTGATTGGATACCACGACATTTTATAGAAAGTTTTCATATCCATTTCTCCAGTTAGCTGTCATCAGAAGCCCATGTAAATATCATTTTCAATAAACAGATAAGGAAACTAAAGCTTAGAAATACTGAGTGTTATCTCTGAGATCTTACACCTAATAGGTGGTAAATAAAGAGATGTGAAACCAGGTCTTACAAGTCTAGGTTTGGGGTATTTCCCTTTAGAAAGAAATCAGTCCACTGAAGTTAAATTTTATACTACTAGTCTGATTGCAATTGGGATGAATTATTTAATGTACCAGTAAACTACAGCAAAGACTGCAAAATAATTCTAAGAAAATCTCAGTTACTAAAAAAATGCATAGTAGAGGTATATAGAGTAAAAATGTAGCCTCCTGTAGTATTTAAAATAAAAAAAAATGATAGATATATTACATATTGCCAAGTAAACGGGAATCAGAAATGTCTCCATGTCTTTTCTCCCTTCAACTGGCACAAATCTTTCCAACACCTGTTCCCCACATTTTGGGGAGAATACATGGAAAGAACCCATAAATAGGGAACAGAAAACTAAATAAAAATAAAATTTTGATAAACCCCAATATGAATAGCTGAATGACACCCTAATGATTTCTATTCTATAACCTACAAAGCAGTTTTCATGTTTTACATAGTAATCAATTATGAAACAGAAAACAAATTTAGAACCTCAAGACAATCTGTGACAGACAGGTATCCTTCAGGTTTTAAGTGCCAATGAAAATTTCACATATCCAGAAGAGGCTTTGTAACACAAGGATTTCACTCAGTCACCACATCCAACTGCTCATGGTATTTCAGCAATGTCTCCTTTAGTTGTGTGATTACCAGTATCCATTTACTCTGGTGAAATAATTAGAATCACCCTTTTTACTCACAAAGGATCTGGGTTTGGCCTATAAATTCCTTGGTGACCCCATCTTTAAGCCTAGTGATTATCCTAGTACAGGGAGCTTGAGAGTCACTGAAACCAAGTTCCTAGACCTCAGGGATGTTAAAAGCACAGTAAACTGGCATCTATCCATAGCTCCCTAACTATTCTCTAAACCTCCTGTCTCTCCCCTCTAAAATACACACTTAGCCAAAATGACCTTTTGAGGATCAGCTCTGTGAAGCTCTAACGGGGTAACTACAGAAAGAAAAAGAAATGTTCTGTGGGTCCACTAAAGCCCAATTTGAAATAAGGTCTGACCATGGAAACCTGGAAAAACAAGAGAAGCAGACATGTCAAGTTAAAATCCTGCCATCACTGATAGCATAAGGGGACCTTTGTAGGCAAAGCTAAAAAGTGATGTGGTAAATACAGACATTGAGAATGAACAGTTCTTTCCAAATAGCTCTTGGCCCAGATGTCAGACCAAGCTCAAGAAGTACAGATGGGGGAACAAAGATCTTAATCAAGTCTCTTCTTTCTCTTTATTTATTTATTTATTTATTTATTTATTTATTTATTTATTTATTTATTTATTTATTTTCTCCTTTTCTACTTCAGGTTTCCCATCTAGACAATAAGGACTTTTGGACAGTATTTGTCAACCCTAACATTTTATATTTTACACATCTTCATAACACCAAAGAAAAAAACCTAACATTTTAAAGCATTTGACAGAATGTTACCCCCAACTTATGTAATTAATGTAATAAAGTAAATCATGGACTCCTCCATACAGTCAATTAAAAAAAAAAAAAAAAAACAGAATCCAAAACAAATGTTGTTGATGGGGAGGTAACAAAGAGGAAAAGACATCCCTATAAGGCACTCACACTTTTCTACGTGCAGTTAAAAGTTCTGGAGTAAAGTTAATGGAAAGTGACTCAACCTTTATGACTCATTAGAAAAATAAAAGCCAAAAAAAGTCCAGTGGAGACTCCCCTGGTATTTGGTCATTGAGGAGCTGTATCAAGACTGGAAATGCTCATTACACACTAAACCTTCAAAGCTGAGGGGTAATTCAACCTAGGTACTTCTGATAGAAGTTTCCAAGAAGACAAAGTAACATTTCCTTCATGCAAATGTCAGTAACACATTTGAAGGAATAATTAGCAATAAACTAAAAATCGTAAGTAAACTTTTTCAAAAAGTTCAATCTGTTTACTCATGCACTCCACTCATGAAAGGCCACAGACCCTCACTCAGAGCTGGCATATGACATGCTCTTATTTTATATAAGGCTTCTATCTAGATAATCAATTTTGAAGTACCTAGAAATACATACGGAGTGTAAATTTTTTCTTCCTAAAAAAAAAATCAGGATATAAGTATATAATTTTAAAAGTCACTACAAATAGAAAATACACTACCACAAGAGTTCAATCAGCAATAGTCCCCAACAACACCAACCTATTAAAGTTGTAACTGATGCTCATGGTGATAACTGAAGTATTCAGGATTGAGTCCCACATCAGACTTCTTGTATGGAGCCTGCTTCTCCCTCTGCCTGTGTCTCTGCCACACTCTCTCTCTGTCTCTCATGAATAAATAAATAAATAAATTATTTTTAAAAAAGGAAAAAAATCAAATAAGGAAGTTTCTTTAAAGTTTCATCAAAAATGGTAAAAAAAAAACCCCACTATTTGTTCCATAAAGTACCAGATAATAAAAATTTTAAGCTTTGCTGGCATATGGTCCCTTCCACAATTACTCATCTCAGCCTTTGTAGCATGAAAGCAGCCACAGACAATATGTAAACAATGAGCATGTTTTGTTCCCATAAAACGTTACTTATAGAAATATGAATTTCATATGTCACTAATCTTTCTGCCTCTTTTTTTTTCAATTACTAAAAAAATATAAAACCTAGTCTCAGCTCACCTGCTGAATGAAAACAAGTGGTAGGTGGGCTGCATTGGCCTATGATCCGTAGTGTACAGACCCCTCTATCTTAGTGGAACCGTCAATTACCAGAGGGGAGAAAATGCTGCTTATTCTTGAACATTGATAGAGAACACTGCAAAAACTTGAGAAATTAGAATAGAGAGGATTCCTGCACTAGGGTGACCACAGTATATTGCAAATGTCCATTGTGTAAGTCCAAGTATATAATCTGGGTATAAAAACTACAGACTCCTGGGACCATATCAAAGAGATTCAACTGGTATCTAGTACGGCTAGGAATGTGTTTATAGTAAAACACCCAACATAAACAATCTAATGCTGTACCAAGGTTTAAAATCCACTGACACTTGCAAAATATTTATCTGACGTAAGACTTGACTCCACAATATATAAAGAACTCTCAGAATTCAATAAAAAATAGCCTAATTTTTAAAAAGGGAAGGCAAAAGCTTAGAACACATATTTCAACAAATACATAAGAATGGCAAAAAAGCATAAGATAAGAGGCTTAACATCATTAGTCATTAGAGAAATGTAAACTAAAGCCACATATGTTATCATATACCTACTAAAATAGCTAAAAGGAAAAAAGAAAACAAAAAAACACCCTGACAATGCAAACTGTGGGCATGGATGCAGAGCAATTGGACCTCACATACACTGCTGGTGGGAATGCAAAATGGTATAGCCACTTTGAAAACAGTTTGGCAGTTTCTTATAAAGCTAAACATACACTCACCATATGACCCAGCAATTCCACCATAGGTGCTTAACCAAAAGAAATGAAAACTTTTTTTCACCAAAAAAACCCCCTCTATATGCAAATGTCTAGAGTGACTTTATTTATAACCACGAAGTGAAAACAACCCAAATGTTCTTCAACAAGTGAATGGATAAGTAAACTGTGGTTCAGCCAAACACTGGAACTCAGAAATAAAAAGAAAGAGAATTACTAATATATACAACATAATATCAGATACATTATGCTAAGTGAGAGAAGCTAAACTCAAAAAACTATTTTACTGTATGATCCAAAGACAGGGCATTTTTCCAAAGGAAAAAACTATAGTGGCCAAAAACGAATCAATGGCTAGCTAGCGGGAAACAGGGAAAGAGTAGAGAAGTTTGGTGGTTATATAACTGTTCTGATCTGGACTGTTGCAATAATTACAAGACTATACATTTGTCAAAAACTTAGAACTGTAAATTAAGGATGAAATTTCACTGTACATAAATTATACCTCAATGAGTTTGACTAAAAAGAAAAAATACTAATATATAAACAAAAGAGATTACAACTGGTTCTGGCTTATGAGAAACTTCTTAATGTTGTTATGTCAATGTATGATTACCAACTATCATATGCATATGTACATACTTTATGTGGGGTTTTTCTTGTAAAATAAATGATGGCAAAATAAATGACTGTGTTTGCACACACGTTGGTCATGACTTCTAATGGTAATCTCTGAGAATTCTTTTGCACTGGTTTCTAAATTCAAACATCTGGGAATAAATAATCCCCAAGGTCCTTCTGAATATACAAACCAATTATCCTTTATAGGTCTTATTCAAGATCTAGGATATCCTAGTTTTACATTTTGAAGTACAGGACACCTTTAAGTGGGTCATCAGTTAAAAATATTAATTCAATAGATCTTCCACTAGCTACTTCTGAAACCGCAAATATAGCTATTATAGGTTTGTTTTTCCCCATGCTTCAGAGTGGTTCATTTTAAAAATATGCTCCTGCACTTAAGAAAACTAGGATTTCAAGCATAGTTTACTAAAGCTTTGTGGTATCTATAAATGCTTTCTTTATAAGAGTATCACATAGCTTTTTGTCATTGACGCAAATTCACTCATCTCAATAACAACTCTTACCCCCTGACAAGGACAATGGAAAAACCATGGCCTGTAGCTTTCTTTGACTTTATCCCTCTATACGTTTAAAGGGTCCAAGCCTTTAAACATTGGCCCCATCAGTCAGGCTGACTATAGCAGAAAAGGCATGCATTATTATTATCTTTTTTTTAGATATAACACTGATGCAGGAGTATACCCTCCTATAGTTCACTCAGTAATTCATTTGATGAATCAAAAATAAAACCTAAAAACAAAATCTTAGTTAAAAAGTTTTAAAAAGCCTACATAAACTCATTAACATTCATATCAAACATTATCCCTAAAATAACTTTAAAACATCTGTGAAACTTTTATCCATTATTTCCATTCCACTGTTGTAAACATAAGGCAGTATTAAGGAAACACATTAGAAATTAATCTTATGTATCTACAGAATAATTTAAAAGAAAGGTGATGAGGGGAAGGGGGAAAAGGATGAGAAAGAGAGAAGGCAGGAGAGAAGGGAGAAAATGCGAGAGGAGGGGGAAGGTAAGTAAGGAGAGAATATCTGCAGCTTTAAGTGTTTCTAATTCTAGTCTCAATGTGCTAATTCCTAGCTACTCAACCTCAGCAGTTCCTGTAGCTCACTTCCCCATCCTGGCCCTCAGACTTTCATCTAGAAAATGAGGAGGTTGGCTTAGATTAGTGGTTTTTTTAATGCTTTCTACTCTGAGATCCTTTGATTAAGTATCAATTAACTTTATGGTTTCACACATGGAAGAAGTTGTCCTTTAGGTACCTGTTAGTTAAAACAAAACAAAACAAAAAAACTCAATGACTTAAAAAATGCTTTATTTAAAAAAAATCTTTATTTTACAAATGATAGCTATATCCATTTTTTTTAATTCACTCATTCAAGAAAGTATTGCATCCATAAACTGGAAGAGTTTTTCTTTCTCCTTCATGTGAGGGGCATTTTGGCTAAAATATGAATTTAGACGGTTCTTTACAGCAACTCCTTGAACTCTACACAATTGCTTCTCCACCACAGTGAATATCACGTCCATGCACTACAGGGCATGTTTTATGATGGTACTACCCTTGCGCAACAGGTGGCACACAGTAGATAAACACTTTTTTAAAAAATATGCATCTAAGATTCCTTCCAACTTGCAAACTGTGAGATAAGTGTATTAAACCTATTACTCAAATAAAAATCAAAACCACAAAAGAGCATTTATTATGAGTTTTCACTAAAATTTTATTCTTAATAATGATTATCTCCAAGGACAGAAGGAAGAGCATAACAATTCCTTTATGTTTTTTCACTTGTTTATGTTATACTTACCTATATGGGATGATATCTATTTCTACGATGCACCAATGAGAAAATAAACATTAGGGGGATCCCTGGGTGGCTCAGCTGTTTAGAGCCTGCCTTTGGCCTAGGGCATGATCCTGGAGACCAGGGATTGAGTTCCACATCAGGCTCCCTGCATGGAGCCTGTTTGTGTCTCTGCCTTTCTCTCTCTCTCTCTGTCTCTGTGTGTCTCTTAGGAATAAATAAATAAAATCTTTTTTAAAAATTTAAAAAAAGAAAATAAACATTAAAAAATATTAAAAGTTCTTATATAAAAAAATAAAAAATATATGTATTTCTTTAAATAAATTTACTTTCTGGCATTGTGATCTGTGCTCCCCATGGTTAGAAGGCAATATCTCTGCCCCTTAAGAGCTTATACTCTGAGAAGGAATATAAAATAACATATTATCTATAATATACAATAATAATAATAATAATAGTAATAAAATAATATACTTTGCCAGAGGTATGATTCCTAAACTAACAGGGAGCATTTAATAACACATTCATTCACTCACATATGCAAATATTTGCTGAATACTTTATGGCTGAAAGACCTGAAGCCAGATGAGGGTAAAGAAAGATAAATAAAATATAAATCTCCCAATTCAAGGAGATACAGCCATTGTCTCATTAAAAAAGAGTAACAAAAAAACCTGCGGTAGAATTCTGAAGCAAAGAGAAACTGTAGTTTGTCCTGGAGCCATGTACTATACATCCATACATCTCACCTTCACTGCCTTCCCATTACACACCTCGTATGCTCACGACATGCTTTCGATCTCTGGGAATACTTGCTTAACTTAATGCATCAGACCTAATTTTGTACTCTTCTCCTTAAAATTCTGGATTTGTGCCATTAACTTAATTTACCTCATTATGCTACTACGGTGTCCTGGATCTAAAATGAATCAGTCCTTTGAGACATATTTCTGGAAATGTATTAAGATGTACTTATCTTCCACAAGAAAAGAAAGAAAGAAAGAAAGAAAGAAAGAAAGAAAGAAAGAAAGAAAGAAAGAAAGAGAAAAAGAAAAGAAAAGAAAGAAAAGAAAAGAAAAGAAAAAAAGATTTTCTTTTAGAATAGCTAGTTGCTTTTACTTGAAGTAAAAAGTCACTAGGTGCATTTATTTCAGACACGTACATGAAACATAGATATAACCAACTTTGGAGATGGTGGAACTTTCCATATGAAGACTAGTACAAATACATAACAAAATGATTGCATTTCTTACTGTTGTAAAAGAAGAAAAAAGAAGGCTGGCCCTGGGAATTGACAGGAGGGTTTGTGTGTTGGGCTAAATGGCTAAAAGTGGAAAAATTCTAATTGCAAAGGAGTTGATAAAAGTTTAAAAGGGTATAGAAATGGCTTTGGTGGACAGGATAATATTAGCTCTTAGACCAACACTTTAAGTGTCAAAACTTTGTAAGATGGGAGAAGGGGCAAGATTATGATGATAAGTGATCAATTAAGAAGTGATATGGGAATCTGACTGGAGAGGGAAAAAAGGAAAGTAAGGAGTCTGGACTATTTTGTCAGAAAGAAAAATCGGCAAA
The DNA here is from genome assembly GCF_048418805.1 of Vulpes vulpes. NCBI lineage: Eukaryota > Metazoa > Chordata > Mammalia > Carnivora > Canidae > Vulpes > Vulpes vulpes. The sequence goes on from NC_132782.1 coordinate 51,004,972, forward strand.
GACATTACAATTGACCAAAAATCTAAATTTGTCAATTGAAGAAAAGCTTTCATTCTAAGAGAAATATATTCCCAGCTCCAATCTAAACTAAGAAGCTTACAGAATACTGTTGGAACCTGAATACACCTTTGTCTAACATTCGAAAATTGCATGATGCCTTTGAGTCACACATCTACTGATCTAAAAAACACTGACTGGAGATTATTTCAAATCTTGTTGGGTAGAAGCTCGAATGTTTCAGAAGAAATAAAGGACTATTCCTAAACATTGGCAAAGTATTTCCATTACAAAAAGTATGCCTGTGTCCCAAATATGTTTTTAAACCAGAAATAATGACGTGTGTGAACATTTAGCTAGACTTAATTCCTTTCACCTACATATCAACTCAAACGTGTCCTTTTGTCTCCTATTCTAAGAGATTTCCTAAGGTAACAATACTGCTGTAACTTTGGGTATTTTTTAAAGGTCTGGCCAAATTATGAATGTCTTTGACCACCCTAAAACTAAGTAAGCAAGCACTGGATTTTAACCTAGAAAAGAAAATTATATTAAAATATTCCCTGCTGTCAGCTGTTACCCATGACCTCTGTTGAGATGTTCACAACAGAGGTCACAGGCTCCCCAACCCCTCCCAAAGAAAAGGCAGCGGGAAGCCACAGACACTGACTGCATTATTCTTAATCTGTATTGGAATCTACCCCATGACCCGAAATCGTAATTCTATATAAATCCACCAAAATTTAGATCAAAAAGAGAAGTGGAAGAGACAGATTTTTAAAAACAGAGCTTAAAAATCTATCCCAGGGTATTAAGCAATTTACCACTAAACTTCCTTTACAAACTCTGTTGTAGTTTCAATATTAAGAACAGTCTCAAATGTGTATGTTTTACCCAAACAAGGGCATCAGCTTTCTTCTCTTTAAATTAGGGTTCAAAGACATTATTAGGGACTAACTAGGCCATAATTAAGAATTACATTAGAGAAAGATACATTTTATTAGACTTGAATACTTCCCAGATCAAAAGCTACACCACCATTAGGGCGTTCTCAGCCCAATACATCATTTCCTTTGAGTATCTTGGAATCAGAAAAGTCAGCTGCTCACAAAGACAATAATCTGACCACCTTCAAAATCAATCAACATTTAATTCTAACTTAATAAAAAAAGCCACACCAAATTTTCGTACCACCTTACCATATCATGCAAACTGGACTGCCAAACACATGAGCAAAGTGAAAGCCAATTTGAATGTGTTAAAATTCCAGAGTCTAGCAATAGAAACATCTTGCATTTTTAGATGGAAAGTGTTTGTTGAACCCGTTGAGAAAGAATGTACTAGAATAAATCATTCCTGTTTTGGTTAGAAACCAGAAGACCTAAGAGTCATATAAATGCTAATACAGAAAGTGAGTTTCGAGTTTGTTCCAGGTCACTGACAGATACAAGGGGCTGGGTAAGATCACAGCACCACATGATTAATACTTTACCTGTTAAGGTTGTGTTTTAACTCCAGTGCTCATTCTACTCATCACCCACCCCCAAGGAAGCACTACACACTACACAGGGTCACTTTTTCTTTAGAGACGTTTGTCCATAGCACACAGACATTTGTCCATAACACTGTACCCAAAAGGCTAAGGGCAACCAGACAATCTCAGAGACTAGGTCTTTCCAAGTGTCTATCAGCTTTTCCTTTCACTCAGGCACCAGACCTGACACTGCTGTGAAAACGACATTTACATGTGAATGCCTGAGTCTTCACCAAAGCCTTCCTGGAAATTGAAAGGTTGAAAGATCTCAGGCCTAAACTCTAATTAATACCCTGAAGGAAAAATAGGACAAGCCTGGCCCCAAGAAAAATTCTACATAAAACCAGGGACTCTATCTTGTAGTGTTTGGAACTCTGGGAAAGAAAGCAGTCAAGCTTCCTTGGGATTTTGGCGTCGGTCTGAACACCCACAAGACCATCAGAATTAAATCAAGTTGTCAATGAAACATGCAGTTGCAAGAAAGCAAAAATTCTTATTTTCATTCCACATTCCCAAGACAAGACACCCGGGGCCAAGATGTTCAGTTGAAACAAATGGCATTCACAACAAAGACAACCTTTGCGAGCTTGGATAGCACTCTGGGATTTCCACACTTCCTGGGGCCAAAGTGGAGCCAAAGATAACTAAAGGTTAAGGTGATCTAACACCACCCAAAATTTCGACAAAAAAATGCTAAATCTTGGAGCAGCCGATCATGAGCAGGGGAGGGAAGTCAAAGGGCTACTTGCCAGTGGCTAAACCAGACCAGTACTCATCAACCACGATTTTCTAGGACATCTAAAGAGCCTTTAAAAATCAAGGTCACCAGTCAGTCCCCTGTCCCCCCTTACCCCCTGCTTTTTCTAAGAAAATGCTTGCAGCAGCTTCCCATCAGCCTGCCTGCGCTGGGCAGTGCCAAGATGAAACTTTTAAACCTTGAGGGAGGTGGGAAAGTCAGCCAGCCAGACGCTGGGCTAGGAAAAGTGGAGAGAAGGAGGGAAAGAGTCAAGTTTCAAAACAAAGGCTCCACAAGGAACTGAACGTCAACCCCTCCCCACTCCCTAGCCCTCACGCCAGCAGCTAGGCTGGGCCTGGATTTTTCAGGACACAAATAAGTCAGATGTGCCCAGCCCTCGAACGTTCACCGTTCACCGAGGCTTGGCCTGTCACTAGAACATTTGCACAACCACTTGCCGCGGGTGGTGCTAGCCTGTCTCCCCCCACCTCCCCGCGAAGGGCAAGCCGGGCTCAGAACCCGGTGACTCGCCCAAGGTACCACAGTAGAGCCTCAAGTCAACCGGCCAGGGCACCCGGGGCATCAGGGTCAGGGCACTCGAGGGGGCCGGGGAGCCAGGGTCAGGGCACCCAGGGGGGCTGGGGCGCCAGGGTCATAGCACTCGAGGGGGCCGGGAAGCCAGGGCCAGAGCACCTGGGGGGGGCGGGGAGCCAGGGTCAGAGCAGGGGGGGGCAGGGAGCCAGGGTCAGGGCACTCGAGGGGGCCGCGGAGCCAGGGTCAGGGCACCCAGGGGGGTAGGGAACCAGGGCGGGGGGAGAGGCAGGGTCAGGGCGCCCGAGGGGGCCAGTGAGCCAGGGTCAGGGCACCCAAGGGGGCCGGAGAACCAGGACCAGGGCACCCAAGGGGGCTGGGGAGCTGGGGTCAGGGCACCCAGGGAGCCAGAGCCAGGGCACCCGAGGGGACCGAAAGCCAGGGTCAGGGCACCCGGAGGGGCCAGAGAGGCAGGGTCAGGGGACGGGCGGGGTGGGGAGGCCCGGGGAACCAGGGCCAGGGCACCCAGGGGGGCCGGGGAGCCGGGGTCAGGGCACGAGGGGGGGCCGGGGAGCCGGGGTCAGGGCCCGGGGGTCCGGGGAACCGGGGTCAGGGCATGGGGCGGCCAGATCCAGGGCACCCGGGGGGGCCGGGGAACCGGGGTCAGGGCACGGGGGGGGGGCGGAGGCCGGGGCTCCAGGGTCAGGGCACGGGCGGGGGGGGGGGCCGGGGAGCGGGGGTCAGGGCACGGGGGGGGGGCGGGGAGCCAGGGCCAGGGCAGGGGGGGGCCTGGGAGCGGGGGTCAGGGCACGGGGGGGGCGGCGGGGAGCCAGGGCCAGGGCACCCAGGGGGGCCGGGGAGCGGAGGTCAGGGCACTGGGGGGGGGGGCGGAGAGCCAGGGTCAGGGCACCCGGGGGGGCCGGGGAGCCAGGGTCAGGGCACGGGGTGGGGGGGGCGGGGAGCGGAGGTCAGGGCACGGGGGGGGCGGGGAGCCAGGGTCAGGGCACCCGGGGGGGCCGGGGAGCCAGGGTCAGGGCACGGGGTGGGGGGGGCGGGGAGCGGAGGTCAGGGCACGGGGGGGGGCGGGGAGCCAGGGTCAGGGCACCCGGGGGGGCCGTGGAGCCAGGGTCAGGGCACGGGGAGGGGGGAGGCCGGGGAGCGGGGGTCAGGGCACCCGGCGGGGGGGCGGGGAGCCAGGGTCAGGGCACCCGGGGGGGCCGTGGAGCCAGGGCCAGGGCACCGGCGGGTGGGGCCCGCGCGAGGGCCTCGGGGGCCCAAAGGGCGACGGCCCCGGCCGGCCGGAGCCAGGCTGGGGAGGGGGGCGCCCCGCTCTTCGCCGCGGCCCCTACCTTCCTTGACTCCGGGCAGCTTGGACTGGTCGATGGTGACTTCAGCCATGTTGGGCCGGGGTCCCGGCGCCCCTCGCCCCTCGCCGCCCGCCGCCCGCCGCCGGCCCCGAGCGCGGCCCCGCAGCCCCGCAGCTCCAGCAGCCGCGGCACCGCCAGCAGCAGCAGCAGCGCCCGACGCGGCGCAAAGTCCGTCCGGCAGCGCGCGCCGACCAGGGGGAGGAGCGGCCGCCGCGGAAGCGCTGGCGACAAAGGCGGCGGGAGGGCCGTCCGGGCGCCCGGGCAGGCGGCCCCGCTGAGCCCGCCGCAGCCACCTGCTCCCGCGCCCCCCGCCCCCCGCCCGGATCGATACCCGATCTCCGAGCCCGGAAGTGGAGCCGGGCCGTCCCGTACGGAGGGAGAGAGGAGACAGAAAGGCGGGCGCGCGGGCCGGGCGCGGGGGCGGGGCGGGGCGGGCCTGTAACCGCGCCTGCGAGCCCCGGGAGGGGGTTGCGGGTCTGTAACCGCGCCTGCCAGCCGCGGGGGGCTGCGGGTCTGTAACCCGGCCTGCGACCAGCTGGGGGTGCGGGTCTATAACCGCGCCTGAAGCCCCGGGTGTCTGCGGGTCTGTAACCCGGCCTGCGAGCCCTGGGGAGGGGGAGTGCGGGTCTGTAACCGCACCTGCGAGCCGCGGGGGGGGGGGGGGGGGGGGGCAGCGGGTCTGTAACCCAGCCTGCGACCAGCTGGGGGGTGCGGGACTGTAACCGCGCCTGGGGGGGGTTGTGGGTCTGTAACCGGGCCTGCGACCAGCTGGAGGCTGCGGGTCTGTAACCGCGCCTGCAACCCCGGGGATCTGCGGGTCTGTAACCCGGCCTGCGACCATCTGGGGGCTGCGGGTCTGTAACCGCGCCTGCAAGCCGCCGCGGGGACTGCGGGTCTGTAACCCAGCCTGCGACCAGCTGGGGGCTGCGGGTCTGTAACCGCGCCTGGGGGGGGGGGGTCTGTAACCGGGCCTGCGAGCCGCAGGGGCTACGGGTTTGTAACCGGGCCTGCGAGCCTTGGGGGCTGCGGGTCTGTAGCCGGGCCTGCGAGCCGCGGGAGCGCCGAGGTCCGCGCCTCCCCCTTCTCCTTTGTGCCGAGGGCCGCCCGGGGGCTGCGGCCGCGCTGAGCCCCCGCCCCGGGCCCCGCCGCCGTCTGGTCCGAGGGCTCCTGAAGGCCTCAACCAGGGCACGTGGGTCACCCAGAACAGAATCGTCCTCGCCGCCGGGGCTCTGGTTCCGGGGCTGGGATTTCCTGCTGCCTGGCTGTGTCTCAGGCATGCTTTGCCTCCGGGGATTAGAGGAAGGATAACATATGGACGTGGAAAACCTCTGATACAACCTACAGAGCTAGACAACAGCTGCTATGTGGGCCAGTTTACCGAGGAGAGCATTCGCCACCAGCTGGGGGGACTGAGTCATTCATTCATCAAAAACGCAGGACTGTCTACCAACTGTGGAATTAGGTACTAGGGGGTGATAAAACGTGTCTCAGACATTGTCTTACAGCACATCACATACTAGGCTATAATTGTGACATTTTCATCTCTCAAATATAGACATCCTGTCTGTATCTCCTGGCAACGCAATTCTCCCTCCTTTTGGGACACTGTCCTCAGCAGTGGGCTCCTCTCCGGAGCTCGCGCGATCATAGAACCTCCCTCCCACCACCACCACCACCACCACCACCACCACCACCACCACCACCACCTACGCGTGTTCATCCAAGGATGGGTGTGTGACCGAGATAGGTCAAGCAGAGTGCTCCCCCAAGATTATAGCTTAAAGAGGGGCAGATACTTTCTGTTCCCTACGGGGAGGCTTTGCCCTCAGCAGTCGACAGTGAAACCAAACTCCCAACAGAGCAAAGGTAAGAGGAAGAGAGAAACAGGGCATGTTCTGATACCACAATAGCAAGCCAGGTCCCTGGAATAGCTGGGATGCTTGCAGCTCCTTGATTCTGGGATCTCCCTCCAACATCCTCTCAAATTCAAGCTGGTAATTTTACTCTCTTAAGGTTGTAAAAATGGATTTTCTTTCATTCATAACTCAGAGAATCTCAGCACAACAGGCCACAGGGAAGAGGTTTTATTTGGACTGGACATTAAAAAATAGATGTAGGTTAGCAAACATTTAGGAGAAGACTTTCTAGACTAGAAGGTGATGAACTATGGCTCACAGGCCAAATCCAGGCACTGGGTTTCGGGTTTTAATTAATTAATTAATTAATTAATTTTTATTTAGGGGGAGAGAGAGAGAAGGGTAGGAACAGGCAGGGGGAGAGGGAGAAAGAGAATCCCAAGCAGGCTCCCAGTGCATAGGCCAACACAGAGCTGGATCCCATACCCCCGAGATGATGATCTGAGCTAAAATCAAGTCAGGCCAACCGAGTGACCCAGGTGCCCCAGCCCACTAGATTTTAATGACTACATTTTATATGCTTAAATGGTTACATTTTAAGTGGTTGCATAAAAATAATATTTTCAATTTTGTCTCTCAGGTCCCAAATCTAAAATATTTACTATTGAACCCTTTTCAGAAAAAGTTTGTCAACTAGTACTAGGCAGAAAGAGCACTCAGTAAGCCAAATGGTTGAATAGGAAGGTGGCACTATTAGGAAGGTAGTGTTATGGTGATTTTTAAGTTCCTTGCCTTCTGACTTTTTAAAAAAATTATGGTCATAGAGAATATTTATAATAGATATTTTCAGTTTTCCTCTCCAAATCCACTGCCTCTGCTTCTCTCCATGCTCTGCCTGGGAGCTGACATTTATGAATGTATCACCGGAACCTCCTTGCCTTGTGATTCCTGTTGAGTTGGACCAATGGGAAGCATTATCAGAAGATCAAAAGAAGGAGAGAAATACCAGCCTGTGAATTACCCTCTTCTCACCTTTGTATTAGGCCAAAATTTTGGCCCTACACTGGCCTTCTAATTACAATGCCTGTTCAAAGACTCTTTTCCATGGCTATAGCTCTCTTGGGTCTCTAATAATAACTTTTCCTTCCAGTGCCCCTTCAGGTGTAGGGTTGTAAAGGCTTACCACTTTGCTTGGTCCTTGAACCATTCCCACACCTCTGTAATTGTCCTTCATTATATTCTTTTCAATTAAAGCATTTTGCATGCTGCTTCTGTTTTCTGCCTAGACTCTGACTGATAGGATAAATAAGAAATGCCAAAAGGTCGCTGCTTTGTTTTCCTTAAAAACACCCATATTTCTGTCCTGGAGAAAAATATATTCAAAGTCATGTCTATTGTTTAGGGCATCAGCTGCCTTCAACAGAAAAAGTAATGAAAAGTGACCAGAAGCTCCTTTCAGTTGCTGGACCAGATAACATGAAAATCCTCCCCAAAATCAGGCTATCCTTCCCTATCCCCACCCTTACTCTATATCTACTCCCCCAACCTGAGCAATTAGAGCTCAGAGTTATAAGATCACTTTCCAGCACAGGACTGAAATGTCTATCTTTTGATTATTTAAAAGAAAATGAATGTATAGTGAATTCCTATATCTAGTTTATGTATTTTAATGTCCTGAAATGTCAGTTTTGCAGTAAGAAGATTCAAAAGATACCTCCCAGAGGAGGTACAAATCCCCAATTTTAAGCAGATCTCAAACAAGCATTCCAGGGCTAAATCGCAACTCAAATGCCACAGGGAGAAATAAGGATTTATTTATAAGATACTATCAAACCACTAATTGAGTGGATTATTATAAATGAGAGTTATACGGCACATTTTCTACATGAAGAGGGCTAATTTGGGAATAACAAAACACGTGGATTGGAAGGGGGAGAGTATGACCATAAGAAGTCAAATCAGAAAACTAAAATATTCAAGAGACAGCCAAGTGGTACTAGATGGCGAACTCCATAAGGTCAGGGATTTTTCACCTGTTTTACTATCCCTAATACTTAGAACAATGCCTGGCACAAAAGGGGCACTCAATAAATGCTTGTTAAATAATGAATATAGCAATCCAATTATAAAAATCCCAAATTAGAAGAAGGCTAAAGGGAAAGTAATATGGTCGAATGCATAAGTCACACTGGACCTTGATAAGGCAAGAAAGGGGCCCCACGATGTTACACATGCTCCTAGAAAGACCCCTTCCTTTTCTTGGCACCCAGTGCTTTCTAGAAACTTCACCACCACAGTCGACCTAAGAAAGAAGTCCCCCCCCCCTCCCAAAATAGGCCATAATTAGAGCTAATTATGCAACTTCCACTAAGTAGACATTGTTAGTCTGCTGGGGCCGTCTTAATGAAATACCACAGCCAGAGTGTTTTAAACAAATTTATTTCTCACAGTTCTGGAGATTAGAAGTCCAAGAGCAAGGTTTTGGCACATTCAGTTTTTTCTGCGGCCTCTCTCCTTGGCTTGCAGATGGCCACCTTCTCACTAAAGCCTAGCTGTCACCTGGGAACATTGTTTTTCCAGCAGCCCTCAACAATTAATGGGTTTCTTCTTGAATGCTCTATACCCCATTGGGCTTGGAGGTGCTACGGTTGTATTCTTTTTTATCTTATTGCCTCTCCTAGAACATACTTACCCCTATTCTTAAATATATCTAGTGTCTCTGAAGCTCATATCCTCAGAATCCCTACATCTCCTGTGGTAGTTATTTACATACCCTTGGGTAACTTCTTGTTCCTTCAAGATGATAGCTTCTTTCTCATTGTGTCCATCATCTGTAACTTGGTGATTTCAATGTCTACATAGACAGTCCACCTCTCTTTACTTGGCTTCCTTATGCCCAGTGATTTTATTACCCCACCCCATCTCCACCAAAAAGTCCCAGGGTCATTAACTAGAATTTGGCATTACTAGAGAATGTGCTCCTTCATCAATCTTGAACACCTCATTCTCCACCTACCGTTTCTATCTCTGCAACTCACTCCTACTAATACCCCAACTCCAACAATTCTCCAACAGCAGCGGAACCGATCATCTCTTTGTCCTGCCACCTCGGCACTGATTCTCACTTCTCCCTATATCCCTACTTCTTTTTTAACTAGTCTATGGCCTATTTTGTAATCACTCCCTGCAAGATACTCTCACTTCCCTTACCTCTGTTTTCCTTTTCCCTACTTGCATGGCAATATCCCAGCCATGGCTAAATGACTATAAATTCTGCATATTGCCCAGACCAATTTATTTCCTATTCCATTAGACATTATTTGCACATCTTCTTCCTTTCTACCTATATAGTCCTTACATCTCTTTACTCTTAGTTTCTTAGACTATTAAGAAAATAAAAATTATTGAAAAGAGGACTTCCAACCTCACCCTCTCCAAATCTATCAGTCCACCTGTCTATTTCTCTATATAAGACTAACATCTTCATTGTGGACTGGGTCCTTGGGTGATTTTCAAAAAAAATTATAAACAGAATGGCAGAAATACAAACATGGAAACAGAGCAAGTTGTGGATCTTCCCCCTGTTCCAGCTGTTACCCCTCTGTTTCTGGATGATGAGAAGACCTAGAGAGTTCCAAAGAAAAGAGATGTGGTGTCAGTGGGGGTAGGAGTAATAAGGGGGCTCAAGACAGCACTAAAACATAAGCCAGCCTGAAAGTGTTACTCTTTAAGCAACCATTATGTCTGTGGTTATTCAATCTGCTGAGTATCAGTGTTTTTTTTTTTTAATTTTTTATTTGAGTTCAATTTGCCAACATTTAGCATAACACCCAGTGCTCATCCTGCTAAGTACCCCACTCAGTGCCCATCACCAAGTCACCCCAATCCCCACCCACCTCCCTTTCCACTACCCCTTGTTCGTTTCCCAGAGTTAGGTGTCTCTCATGTTTTGTCATGATATTTTCACTCATTTTCTCTCCTTTCCCTTTATTCCCTTTCACTAATTTTTATATCCCCCAAATGAATGAAACTATATAATGTTTGCCCTTCTCTGATTGACTCATTTCACTCAGCATAATACCCTCTAGGTCCTCCACGTCAAAGCAAATGGTGGGTATTTGTCGTTTCTAATGGCTGAGGAATATTCCATTGTATACATAGACCACAGCTTCTTTATCCATTCATCTTTCGATGGACACCGAGGCTCCTTCCACAGTTTGGCTATTGTGGACATTGCTGCTAGAAACATCGGGGTGCAGGTGCTCCAGCCTTTCACTGAATCTCTATCTTTGGGGTAAATCCCCAGCAATGCAATTGCTGGGTCGTAGGGCAGGTCTATTTTTAACTCTTTGAGGAACCTCCACACAGTTTTCCAGAGTGGCTGCACCAGTTCACATTCCCACCAACAGTGTAAGAGGGTTCCCTTTTCTCCGCATCCTCTCCAACATTTGTGGTTTCCTGCCTTGTTAATTTTCCCCATTCTCACTGGTGTGAGGTGGTATCTCATTGTGGTTTTGATTTATATTTCCCTGATGGTAAGTGATACAGAGCATTTTCTCATGTGTTTCTTGGCCATGTCTATGTCTTCCTCTGTGAGATTTCTCTTCATGTCTTTTGCCCCTTTCATGATTGGATTGTTTGATTCCTTGCTGTTGAGTTTAATAAGTTCTTTTTTTAAAGATTTATTTATTTATTTATGATAGAGAGAGAGAGAGAGAGAGAGAGAGAGAGAGAGGGGCAGAGACACAGGCGGAGGGAGAAGCAGGCTCCATGCTGGGAGCCCAATGCAGGACTTGATCCCGGGACTCCAGGATCACACCCTGGGCCAAAGGCAGGCGCCAAACCACTGAGCAACCCAGATCTTCGATACTAGCCTTTTATCTGATAGGTCATTTGTGAATATCTTCTCCCACTCTATAGGTTGTCTTTTAGTTTTGTTGACTGTTTCTTTTGCTGTACAGAAGCTTTTTATCTTGATGAAGTCCCGATAGTTCATTTTTGCTTTTGTTTCCTTTGCCTTCATAGCTGTATCTTGCAAGAGGTTGCTGTGGCCAAGTTCAAAAAGGGTGTTGCCTGTGTTCTCCTCTAGGATTTAGATGGATTCTTGTCTCTGATTTAGATCTTTCATCCATTTTGAGTTTATCTTTGTGTCTGGTGTAAGAGAGTGGTCTAGTTTCATTCTTCTGCATGTGGCTGTCCAATTTTCCCAGCACCATTTATTGAAGAGACTGTCCTTTTTCCAGTGGATAGTCTTTCCTGCTTTGTCAAATATTAGTTAACCATAGAATTGAGGGTCCACTTCTGGATTCTCTATTCTGTTCCATTGATCTGTGTGTCTGTTTTTGTGCCAGTACCACACTGTCTTCATGACCACAGCTTTGTAGTACAACCTGAAATCTGACATTATAATGCCCCAGCTCTGGTTTTCTTTTTCAATATTCCCCTGGCTATTCGGGGTCTTTTCTGATTCCACACAAATCTTAAGATGATCTGTTCCAACTCTGAAGAAAGTCCATGGTATTTTGATAGGGATTGCATTAAATGTGTAAATTGACCTGAGTAACATTGACATTTTCACAATATTAATTCTTCCAATCCATGAGCATGGAATATTTTTCCATCTCTTTGTGTCTTCCTCAATTTCTTTCAGAAGTTTTCGGTAGTTTTTAGGGTATCGATTCTTAACCTCTTTGGTTAGGTTTATTCCTAGGTATCTTATGCTTTTGGATGCATTTGTAAATGGGATTGACTCCTTAATTTCTCTTTCTTCAGTTTCATTGTTAGTGTATAGAAATGCCACTGATTTCTGGGCATTGATTTTGTATCCTGCCACATTGCCGAATTGCTGTATGAGTTCTAGCAATCTTGGGGTGGAGTCTTTTGAGTTTTCTAGGTACAGTATCATGTCATCTGCAAAGAGGGAGAGTTTGACTTCTTCTTTGCCAATTTTAATGCCTTTTATTTCTTTTTGTTGTCTGATTGCTGAGGCTAGGATTTATAATACTATGTTGAATAGCTGTGGTGAGAGTGGACATCCCTGTCTTGTTCCTGATCTTAGGGGAAAGGCTCCCAGTGCTTCCCCATTGAGAATGATATTTACTGTGGGCTTTTCGTAGATGGCTTTTAAGATGCTGAGGAATATTCTCTCTAACCCTACACTATGAAGAGTTTTGATCAGGAATGGATGCTGTATTTTGTCAAATGCTTTCTCTGCATCTATTGAGAGGATCATATGGTTCTTGTTTTTTCTCTTGTTGATATGATCGATCACATTGATTGCTTTATGAGTGTTGAACAACCCTTGCATCCCAGGAATAAATCCCACTTGGTTATGGTGAATAATCTTCTTAATGTACTGTTAGATCCTATTGGCTAGTATCTTGTTGAGAATTTTTGCATCCATGTTCATCAGGGATATTGGTCTATAATTTTCCTTTTAGGTAGGGTCCTTGTCTGGTTTTGGAATTAAGGTGATGCTGGCCTCATAGAACGAGTTTGGAAGTACTCCATCTCTTTCTATCTTTCTGAACAGCTTTAGCAGAGTAGGCATGGTTTCTTCTTTAAATGTTTGATAGAATTCCCTTGGGAAGCCATCTGGCCCTGGACTTTTGTGTCTTAGGAGTTTTTTGATGACTGCTTCAATTTCTTCCCTGGTTATCGGCCTGTTCAGGTTTTCTATTTCTTCTTGTTCCAGTTTTGGTAGTTTGTTGTTTCCAGAAATGCGTCCATTTCTTCTAGATTGCCTAATTTATTGGCGTATAGCTTCTTATAATAAGTTTTTAAAATCGTTTGTATTTCCTTGGTACTGGTGGTGATCTCTCCTTTCTCACTCATGATTTTATTACTTTGAGTCTTCTCTCTCTTCTTTTTAATAAGACTGGCTAATGGTTTTTCTATCTTATTAATTCTTTCAAAGAACCAACTCCTGGTTTTGTTGATCTGTTCCACAGTTCTTCTGGTCTCTATTTCATTGAGTTCTGCTCAAATCTTTATTATCTGTCTTCTTTTGCTGGGTGAAGGTTTCATTTGATGTTCCTTCTCCAGCTCCTTTAGGTGCAAGGTTAGCTTTTGCATTTGAGTTCTTTCTAGTTTTTGGATGGATGCTTGTATTGCGATGTATTTCCCCCTCAGGACTGCCTTTGCTGCATCCCAAAGATTTTGAACGGTTGTATCTTTATTCTCATTAGTTTCCATGAATCTTTTTAATTCTTCTCTAATTTCCTGGTTGACCCTTTTATCTTTTAGCAGGATGGTCCTTAACCTCCACGTGTTTGAAATCCCTCCAAACTTTTTCTTGTGGTTTAGTTTTAGTTTCAAAGCATCGTGCTCTGAAAATATGCAGGGTACGATCCCAATCTTTTGGTACTGGTTAAGACCTGATTTGTGACCCAGTATGTGGTCTATTCTGGAGAAAGTTCCATGTGCACTTGAGAAGAATGTGTATTCAGTTGCATTTGGATGTAAAGTTCTGTAATTATCTGTGAAATCCATATGGTCCAGTGTATCATTTAATGCTCTTGTTTCTTTGGAGAGGTTGTATTTAGAAGATCTATCAATTGTAGCAAGTGCCATATTCAAGTCTTCAAGTATAAGTGTTTTATTATCTAAATATGTCTTAACTTTGATTATTAATTAATTGATCTACTTGGCAGCTCCCACATTTGGGGCATAAATATTGATGATTGTTAGGTCTTCTTGTTGGATAGATCCTTTAAGTATGATATAGTATCCCTCTTCATCTCTTACTGCAGTCTTTGGGATAAACTTTAATTTATCTAATATGGGGATGGCTACCCCTGCTTTCTTTTGAGAACCACTTGAATGGTAAATGGTTCTCCAACCTTTTATTTTCAGGCTGTAGGTGTCCTTAGGTCTAAAATAAGTATATTGTAGACAGCAAATAGATGGGTCTTGCTTTTTTATCCAGTCTGAAACCCTGCACTTTTTAATGGGATCATTAAGCCCATTTATTTTCAGTTACTACTGAAAGATATGAATTTAGTGTCATCATGATACCTATTCAGTCCCTGTTTTTGTGGATTATTTCCTTGGACTTCCTCTTTCTTTTACAGTCCCCCTTAATATTTCTTGCAGAACTGGTTTGGTGGTCACATATTCTTTCAGTTTCTGCCTATCTTGGAAGCTCTTTATCTTTCCTTCTATTTTGAATGAAAGTCTTGCTGGATAAAGTATTCTTGGCTGCAGGTTCTTCTCATTTAGGACCCTGAATACATCCTGCCAGCCCTTTTCTGACCTGCCAGGTCTCTGTGGAGAGATCTGCTGTTAACCTAATACTTCTCCCCATAAAAGTCAGAGATCTCTTGTCTCTTGCTGTTGTAAGGATCTTCTCTTTATCTTTGGAATTTGCAAGTTTCACTATTAAATATTGAGGTGTTGAGCAGTTTTTATTGATTTTAGGGGGTGATCTCTCTATCTCCTGGATCTGAATGCTTGCTTCCCTTCCCAAGTTAGGGAAGTTCTCAGCTATGATTTGTTCAAATACACTTTCTGGTCCTCTGTCCCTTTTGGCACCCTCGAGAACCCCAATTAAACATAGATTTTTCCCTCTGAGGCTGTCATTTATTTCTCTTAACCTATCCTCATGATCTTTTAATTGTTTTTCTCTTTTTTCCTCAGCTTCCTTCCTTGCCATAAACTTGTCTTCTGTGTCGCTCACTCGTTCTTCTATCTTGTTAACCCTTGTTGTTAGGACCTCCAATTTGGATTGCATCTCATTTAATTGATTTTTAATTTCTGCCTGATTCGATTTAAATTCTGCAGTCATGAAGTCTCTTGAATCCTATATGCTTTTTTGTAGAGCCACCAGTAGTTTTATAATTGTGCTTCTGAGTTGGCTTTCTGACATTGAATTGTAATCTAAATGTTGTAATTCTGTGGGAGAGAGGACTGTTTCTGATTCTTTCTTTTGTGTTGAGGTTTTCCTTCTAGTCATTTGGCTCAGTGCAGAGTGGCCAAAAACAAGCTGTACTTGATAGAAGCGCAAACTCTTCTCACTGTAGCATTCCAGCTGTTCTCTCTTTAAATCTCGGGCTGAATTCGTAGGTTTTCAGGATTATTTGAAAGTTATCTAGGTAAATTGGTGGGGACAGGTGACTTGGGGACCCTACTCTTCCACCATCTTGCCCCGCCTCCCCTGAAATCAGTTGTAATTAGGTCCTATTCTCTTACTGTTTCAAGGATATTACTCCCGAACAGTAATCATTTGTCCTCTCTGGTAAATATTTTCCAACAACATTTGAACATGCTATAATGCTTACACCTTAACAAAAACTTCCTTTGACCTAAAATTCCCCTCTATCAATTACTACATTTTTCTGCACGTTTATAGCGAACTTCTTTGAAATATTCATCTATTCCCATGATCTCCTCTTGCTACTTCCTCATCCTTTCTTGAACCCATTCCAATTATATTTTTTAGGCCCACCATTCAAAAAAAAAATTATTACACAAATAATAACCTTCATGTTGTGAAATCCTGAGCTCAGTTTTCAGCTCTTCTGTAATCAACCTATTGTTACTTTTTAATAAATATGATCCAACCCTTCTTTCTTCAAATGTTTTTTTTTTCCATTTTGTTTCTTGAGTTTGTTTTGTTTGTTTGTTTTCTGTTTTTTTTTGGGGGGGGAGGGGGATTATTTATTTTCTGCCAAAGTCTTTTTCACTTAACTGGTCTCTATTCCTAGAAAGCCCCTACCCTTGCCCCATCATCTGACAAATAACTGCAAGATGTGCTTCTCCATTTTTATTCAGATATCTGTTCAAATATCATTTTCTCAGAGAGACCTCCCTGACTTTATCTAAAATGGTAATCTAATCCTTGTCATTCCGTATCTTGCTCACTCTTCTATTTTTCTCTCCAAGTCAATTATCTCTGCAGATATTACATGTTTAAATGTGTATTCATTGTGTCCATCCAATCTACCAGGAGGAGTGGAACTTTGTCTATGTGAACCACTACTGTATCCATAGTACTTAGAATAGTGTTGGCACACAGTATCTGCTCATAAAATATGTGTTGAATAAATCATTGGATAAAGTATTTGGTAAAGAATTATTAAAGAAAATCATTTTTACTAGGCTGATCAAACAATATCTTTTAAAAAGTAAAGTTTTAAAAAAAATTTTTTACTTATTTGAGAGAGACCATTTGCACACAAGTGAGGGGGGAGCAGAGGGAGAATGAGAAGCAAAAGCTGACTCCATGCCAAACAGGGAGCCTGTGATGTGGGGCTCAATCCTAGGGCCCTGAGATCATGACCTGAGCCGAAGGCAGAGGCTTAACCAATGGAGCCACCCAGTAAGCCCTAAAAAGTAACTTTTTTAAAAAAAAATGTGTTTTTCAGAAATGAGTTTTAAGAAAAAGCCAAGACCTTAATAGATAGCAGACATAATTAAAAATTTTTAGAGAAACAACTGGATTTAAAAGAAATATCACTTTGCAAAGAGGAATCTTTAGCTTATACCATCTTCTCTTGAAGCCTATGTTTGTTTTAAAGGCCTTTTATTTATTCCAGATAAATTTATTTCCAATGTGGAAAAAAAGAAAAAAAAAAAAGATTTACACCACTGTCATTTGGGAGGTATTTCCATGGCTGCCATGAGAGTGTAGGCAAAGAACATTGTTGAAGAAAGTGAGTCTATAGGGAGCCAGGGCAAGAGAATCTCATCCATAAGACTTGTCAGGGACTAGGGTAGGATCCTTTACATCCAGGGATATTAAACACACTGGCACAAGTGCTGATTAGTGCAAGGAGAAGCATGAACTAACACCACCAATGCAAGTTTCAATGGAATGAGCTATGTAAAATGTGCATAACCTCTGGGCTCAGTATGCTAGAATTATTATGCTAGGCTTCACAAATTCATATTCATATCAACAAGTATAATGCTGACTTCATAAACTATAAATCTCTCAAAAGCATATTTCTTTTTTTAAAAGGTTTTATTTATTTATTCATGAGAGACAGAGAAAGAGAGGGAGAGACAGAGACACAGGCAGAGGGAGAAGCAGGCTCCATGCAGGGAGCCTGACGTGGGACTCGATCCTGGGACTCCGGGATCAGGCTCTGGGCTAAAGGCGGTGCTAAACCACTGAGCCACCCGGGCTGCCCCTCAAAAACATATTTCTATATTTTTAATGAACACAGTACAGTTGTGATGAATTTATTTACAATTTGTGAAAATCAGTGAAAGGAACCTCACTAAAATACAATGGGAGTGCCAGGAAGGGGAGCACAAAAAGGGGAGGAAACCCATCATTCAAATCTCAATTATAGGAAGAATCGTCAATTACAGACCCCAAAAGAAGCATAATCAACAAGAGTCATCAGTTACAGGCCCCAACAGGGAAAGATGCACATTGCATCTCTGACAAGAAAATCAACTGCCCTTGCAAGTCAGCCATTGAGAAACCATCATTACCCTGAACTCTTGACTTTTTTCAATAGACTTTCATTTAAAACAACCCCTCCCAACTTCCTTCTTCTTCTCCCTGAAATAACATTCACCTCTTTTGTTTGTGGGACCCGGGCTGTGGTTTTTCCACAACTTATATGTTCCAAATTGTAATTCCCTGCTACTCCTGAGTAAACCCATTTGCTGATAAAATATTTTTTATGTTAACAAAGTAATCACTAAGATTAGCATAACTTTTTATAACTGTGTGTTTTTTTTTCAACCAAAGGTTAACGACAACAACAGAACATTTAGTATGGAGAAAGGTTTTGATTAAAAGGAGAGCTTCAACTCAGAAAAGACTGGAATCTACCTTTAAAGGATGAACTACACTATGCATTTTTTCTGTAGGAGATTCATAATTTAGGAAGCTTTTTCTACATGTGATTTTCCCCAGGATATCTGTAACTGGAAGGGCAGGGCTATAAATTCAAATTGGGAGAAGGAGAAAGGATGAATCTGTGCAGCTTAAGGCATCAGCAATGAAATGGCCTTAGCAGATTCTTGGGTAAACATATCAAGGGAATCACTGTCTCTAATACATTTGTGAATTTCCTCAATATTCTGCTTGGCTCTGTGTGGAGAATGGTTGATGTATAAAACGAGTTCAGTGCTAGAGAAAACTATACTAACAGTATAAACATGTGAATGACAAGAATACATATCAATACATATCAATTATGGTGGCTATCTCTGAGGGAAAGAAGTAGGGAAGGTGAGGAAACTGTGCCATAGGTTGTATCTGCAAGAGTGACCACAGCATCATTTCCTGTCACATATGCCCTCCTGCAAAATGACATGGTAGTCCCTATCAAGGTGTGGAGTCTAGGGGATCCCTGGGTGGCTCAGCGGTTTGACGCATGCCTTTGGCCCAGGGCATGATCCTGGAGTTCCAAGATCGAGTCCCACATTGGGCTTCCTGTGTGAGGCCTGCTTCTCCCTTTGCCTCTCTCTGCCTCTCTCTCTCTCTCTCTGTGTGTGTGTGTGTGTGTGTGTGTGTGTGTCTCATGAATAAATAAAGTCTTTAAAAACAAAAGGGATGGAATCTAATTCTCCTCTGATTGAATCTTGGCTGGACCTGTGATGACATTCATCAATAAAATGCAACAGAAATAACACTCTAAGACTTCTAAGTCTTGGCACTAAGGCAACTTCTGCTTTTATGCTCTGAAAAAAGTCAGTGGACTGGTAAGAAATCTGACGGTCCTAATATATGTTGTCAGAAACTCAGCTAGTTATATAGAGAGGCTATGTGAGTGGGAATAAAGATGCCCAGCCAACATCTCTAGTGACAGGTAATCCCAAGATGTTTGCCAAGCATTTTCTTCAAAATCAGTTGAGACATTTCAGGTAAAGCCATGTGGGACCATGTCCTCACTGATCTTGCCCAGTTTATAGAATATTAAACAAATAAATGAATGTTATTGTTTAAAGCTAATAAGCTTTAGCTAGAGTGGTATACTATGTATCCATAGGTAACCAAAAGACTATGCTTCAACTATTATCTGTGAAGATTCAATTCCTTGAGAAAAGGCTACATATTTGTGACAAATATGGAAAAATATTTTCCTTGAATCTGGTTGTGGTACTTTGGTGACTGTATTATTTTCCATTTTTTCTTTACATAAGAAATTTTGTGTAATTCTTAACTCAAAATTTAAAAACCCATTTAGGCTTGCATTTCTGGTTAGGATAGAGTAAATAGTTCTAACCACAGCCTCCCTCCATATGCAACTATGCAGCTAGAGAAAGCATATGTGGCAACCGTTTTCAAATATAGACTGATAGGTGGTATGATCCCTGAGGAAAGATAGACACATGAAGTGAGCCTCCCAGTCTTGCCAACGCTGTAGCTTGATACAATTTTCTAATGTTTATAAAGGGGGTGTAGGCTCCTGGATGACTCAGTTGGTTAAGCATCCAACTCTTGATTTTGGCTCAGGTCATGATGTCAGGGTTGTGAGATCAAGCTACACATCAGGTTCTGTACTGGACATGGAATTGGCTCGAGATTCTCTCTTCCTCTCTCTCTACCCAGCATCCCCCTCAGCCCCCTGCACACGTGGCACTTGAAAGAAAAAGAGAGAAAGAAAGAAAGAAAGAAAGAAAGAAAGAAAGAAAGAAAGAAAGAAAAAAGGGGGTATAATCCAAGCCGAGTCTCTTTGGAGAGGGACAGAACTGAGCTTAGGGCTGCAGACACAATTTCAGCATGTGGGGTAGAGTATAGAAGAGAGAGTTGTACATACGATTTCCCAAGTGCTTGGCCAAAGCCTGTACATATACAAGATGAAACTGTGACAGAAAGAGTTTCCCTAACAGAGAGCAGTATCCCTAGAATAGAAAATGGAATAGTAATTCAAGAGGTCACTAGATGCTGGAAATGTCATATTAAGACCCATTTAGAGTAGAGAGGACTCATTAACGCATCTAGTATTCAGATACGTTGCCAAAGAAGCCATAAATTATATGGATAGCTTACTTGCAAAGCCTACTCTTTAGCTAATCTAAGAAAGTCTAAAACTAAGCCTGACAGAAAGAAAGAGAGCTTCTAATAAATAACTATCTGCCAGGACAAAAGTCAACAATTGAGTTTTAAAAAAAAACAATCTAATTCAAATTAGATTAAAAATGTGTCTTTCAAAATGTCCAGAAAAAAATCATCTACCAAAAATTATCTAATGTGCAAAAGAGTAGGAAAATGTAGTAATAGGGGAAAAAAAGGCATCAGAGGTCACAGGTACCAAGATGACCTAGATGTTGGAAATAGTAGGCAAGGACGCAAAGAGGCTCTCATTATCAATTATTAAAAGTATTTTCAAGGATTTAAAGCAGAATATATGGTTATAAGGAATGAATAACTGGAGGATCTCCCTGGACAATAGAAACTGTAAAAAAATCAGTAAACAAATCTAGAAATTTTTCAGATAAAACCTGAACATAAACGCAAATTCTAAAAGTAAAAATTATAATATCTGAAGTGAAAAAAATAGTATCTGAAGTGAAAAAAAAAAGACTAGATGGGCTTAATAGTAGAATGAAGATGGTAGAAAAAAGACTGAACTTGAGGATCGATCAATAGAAAGGATTTAATCTGAAGAAACAGAAAACAAATTTTTTTAAAGAAGGGCCTCCGGTGCCTTTGGTATAATATCATTCTGTTTGGTACTTAGAGACCCAGGAGTGGAGAGAGAATAAGGCAAAAATACTCAAAGGAATAATGATTAATAGTTTCCCAGATTTTATTTCAAAACATCAATCGATGGGTGCAAGTAGCTCAGGAAATCCCCAAAGGAGAAATACAAAAACCAAACCAAACCAAACCAAAACACCTAGGCCATTCCAATCAAGAATTTGATAATCACAGATGAAGAGAAAATCTTTAAAGCGTCCGAGGAAGAATGGGACATATAAGAAAACAACTATATAAATGATGACTATCTTCTAATGAGGAACAATATAGGCCAGAAAGTAATAAAATTACAGCTTTAGAGTGACAACAAGAAAAAAACACCTATCAAATAATTATTAAATATATAATAGGACAGCGCAGGTGGCACAGCGGTTTAGCACCACCTTCAGCCCAGGGTGTGATCCTGGAGACCCGGGATCGAGTCCCATGTCTGGCTCCTTGCATGGAGCCTGCTTCTCCCTCTGCATGTGTCTGTGCCGCTCTGTGTGTGTGTGTGTGTCTCTTATGAATAAATAAATAAAATCTTTAAAATAATTAATTAATTAATTAATAATAAAAACGTCTTTCAAAAATAAAAATAAAGTTATTTTCTAATAAATGAAAGCTCAGAAAAGTTGTAATCACCATACCTAAATCATGAAAAATACAAAAGGAGGTTCAAAAGGCTGAAGGAATTTCAGATTTTTTTTTTTAGATTTTATTTATTTATTCATGAGAGACAGAGAGAGAGAGAGAGAGAGAGAGAGAGACATAGGCTGAGGGAGAGGCAGGCTCCATGCAGGAAGCCTGACATGAAACTCGATTCCAGGTCTCCAGGATCACACCCTGGACTGAAGGCAGCACTAAACTTCTGAGCCACCCAGGGTTGCCCTTGGAATTTCAGATTAAAAGAAAGAAAAGTCTAAATATGAGGATAAGTTTTCAAAGATCTAGCTCCTTTTATCTTTTCACTTCATTTTCCTAAAACATAATTTATTGATTAAAGCAAAAAATAAACAAATAAAATTGTAAGTTAATGTTTATAAAGTATGTAGAAGTGAAATTCATGATAACAAAAGTACAGAGTAATGAGTGGATAAATGAAATTAAATTGCTGTGAAGTTGAGGTGTGAAAAACTTAGGTAAATTAAGAAGGAACATGCCCCAATTTATTTATGTGTCCAGCACAGCACCAACTACAAAAACTGACAGAGACATAAAAAAACAATATAGACCAATATCCTTTATGAATATAGTTGTGAAAATCCTCCACAAAATATTAGTAAATCAAATATAGAAATATGCAAAAGGAATAACACATGAACACCAATTGAAGTTACTCCTAGGATGTGAATGCAGAATTGATTTAAGAATCAGCCTGTGGAATTCAACGTCTTAATCATCTCAATAGATATTATCAAAAAATAAGTTTAACAAAATGCAACATCAATTTATAGTAAAAAAAAAAAAAAAAAAAAAAGGGCGGGGAGGGGGGATCCCTGGGTGGAGCAGCGGTTTGGCGCCTGCCTTTGGCCCAGGGCGCGATCCTGGAGACCCGGAATTGAATCCCACGTCGGGCTCCCGGTGCATGGAGCCTGCTTCTCCCTCTGCCTATGTCTCTGCCTCTCTCTCTCTCTCTTTCTGTGTGACTATCATAAATAAATTTTAAAAAATTAAAAAAAAAAGAAAAGAAAGAAAAGAAAGAAACTCCTGAAGACCAGAAGTAGAAGGATGCTTCCTCAATATCCTAAGATGTATCTACGAAGAACACACAAGTTAGTGAAATATTGCATTGTTTCCTTCTAATATTGGGAACAATAATAGGTTATGAGCTCTCTTTATTTTTATTCAATATTTTACCAGGCAGTAATCCACAGTGCAGTAAGAAAGAAAGAAAATAAAGTGCACTTAGATTGAGAAAGAAGTAATTTTGTATGTTATATTATTGGCTAAGTAGAAAACTCTAAGAAATGTGCAAAGCAACTACTTGAAATAATAAATTAGGAAAGGTACAGAGTAAAGGGTCAATATATAAATATCAATTTTATTTCTACATACTAGCAACAATTAAAGAATACAAATTTACAAATTTTAAAAATCCATTTACTGTAGCATCAAGATACATAAAATTCTTAGAAATGAGTTTAACAAATATATGAAAGATTCCCAATCTGAATACTACAAACTGTTGCTAATAGAAATTGAAGATGACCTAGAGTAGAGAATCATTCTGTGTTCATGGATTGAAAGAATTAATATTTTAAGAGGCCAGTTGTCTCAAAATTGATGTATAGATGTAATGCAATTCTGTCTAAAGTTCCAACAGATTTTTTTTTTGGCAAAAATTGACAAGCTGTTTCTAAATCTAATATAGAAATGCAAATGATTAAGATAGTCAAAACAATTTTGAAATTGACCAACACCAGTAGATTTACACTATGTGTTTTTTGTGTGTGTATTTTATTATTGGAGTTCAATTTGCCAACATGTAGCATAACGCCCAGTGCTCATCCCATCAAGTGCCTCCTCCGTGCCCGTCACCCACACCCTAACCCCCTGCCCACCTCTCTTTCCACCACCCCTTGTTTGTTTCCCAGAGTTAGGTGTCTCTCATGTTCTGTCACCCTCATTGGTATTTTCACTCATTTTCTCTCCTTTCCCTTTTATTCCCTTTCACTATTTCTTATATTTCCCAAATGAATGAGACCATATAATGTTTGTCCTTCTCCAATTGACTGACTGCACTCAGCATAATCCCCTCCAGTTCCATCCACGTTGAAGCAAATGGTGGGTATTTGTCGTTTCTAATGGCTGAGGAATATTCCTTTGTATACATAGACCACAGCTTCTTTATCCATTCATCTGTCGATGGACACCAAGGCTCCTTCCACAGTTTGGCTATTGTGGACATCGCTGCTAGAAACATCGGGGTGCAGGTGTCCTGACGCTTCGCTGCATCTGTGTCTTTGGGGTAAATCCCCAGCAGTGCAATTGCTGGGTCATAGGGCAGGTCTATTTTTAACTCTTTGAGGAACCTCCACACAGTTTTCCAGAGTGGCTGCACCAGTTCACATTCCCACCAACAGTGCAAGAGGGTTCCCCTTTCTCCACATCCTCTCCAACATTTGTGGTTTCCTGCCTTGTTAATTCTCCCCATTCTCACTGGTGTGAGGTGGTATCTCATTGTGGTTTTGATTTGTATTTCCCTGATGGCAAGTGATGTGGGGCATTTTCTCATGTGCGTGTTGGCCATGTCTATGTCTTCCTCTGTGAGATTTCTGTTCATGTCTTTTGCCCATTTCATGATTGGATTGTTTGTTTCTTTGCTGTTAAGTTTAATAAGTTCTTTAGAGATCTTGGAAACTAGCCCTTTATCTGATAGGTCATTTGCAAATATCTTCTCCCATTCTGTAGGTTGTCTTTTAGTTTTGTTGACTGTTTATTTTGCTGTGCAGAAGCTTTTTATCCTGATTAAGTCCCAATAGTTCATTTTTGCTTTTGTTTCCCTTGGCTTCATAGCTGTATCTCGCAAAAGGTTGCTGTGGCCAAGTTCAAAAAGGGTGTTGCCTGTGTTCTTCTCTAGGATTTTGATGGAATCTGGTCTCACATTTAGATCTTTCATCCATTTTGAGTTTATCTTTGTGTCTGGTGTAAGAGAATCGTCCGGTTTCTAGTTTCATTGGACAGCATGTGGCTGTCCAATTTTCCCAGCACAAATTTATTGAAGAGACCGTCCTTTTTCCAGCGGAGAGTCTTTCCTGCTTTGTCGAATATTAGTTGACCACAGAGTTGAGGGCCCATTTCTGGGTTCTCTATTCTGTTCCGTTGATCTATGTGTCTGTTTTTGTGCTGGTACCACACTGTCTCGATGATCACAGCTTTGTAGTATAACCTGAAATCGGCATTGTGATGCCTCCAGCTCTGGTTTTCTTTTTTAATATTCTATTCCCCTGGCTATTTGGGGTCTTTTCTGATTCCACACAAATCTTATTTGTTCCAACTCTCTGAAGAAAGTCCATGGTATTTTGATAGGGATTGCATTAAATTTATAATTCGCCCTGGGTAACATTGACATTTTCACAATATTAATTCTTTCAATCCATGAGCATGGAATATTTTTCCATCTCTTTGTGTCTTCCTCAATTTCTTTCAGAAGTGTTCTATAGTTTTTAGGGTATAGATCCTTTACCTCTTTGGTTAGGTTTATTCCTAGGTATCTTATGCTTTTGGGTGCAATTGCAAATGGGATTGACTCCTTAATTTCTCTTTCTTCAGTCTCATTGTTAGTGTATAGAAATGCCACTGATTTCTGGGCTTTGATTTTGTATCCTGCCACACTACCAAATTGCTGTATGAGTTCTAGCAATCTTGGGGTGGTGGCTTTTGGGTTTTCTAGGTACAGTATCATGTCCTCTGCAAAGAGGGAGAGTTTGACTTCTTCTTTGCCAATTTTAATGCCTATTTCTTTTTGTTGTCTGATTGCTGAGGCTAAGACTTTTAATACTATGTTGTTTAGCAGTGGTGAGAGTGGACATATAATCTGTTTTAAAATCTAACTATAAAACTGCAATAGTCAAGAAAATGTAGTATTGGCATAAGGAAATAATCCAGTGGAATAAGAATCCAGAAAGAAGTAAATATATGCATTTAACTGATTTTTTCACAGTTCTATACGTATGAAATTTTACAACACTTTTAGAATACTGACAGTTTTTCATGTCGAATATGCATGTAATCCATGACCCTTCACTTTCTATCAAAATGTGACCTGCAAAGAAAACATCACCTTGTATTTGTCTTACCACATTTCTGCTTCAGTATTCTTTTCTCTATACTCCTGTTGCCCTCTTATCTCATGAAAAAGTGTTAGCATAGAATAAGTTTTGTCAAGAGTTCTGTTTCCTAACAGCCCTAGGCAAACATAACTGATACAAAAAATGGCCCTCAAAAGACCATCCTCAATATGAGGTTTTGGGTTAAATCACTCATGTCCTGGAGCCAGAGCAACTCACTCCATTACTGTCATAAAGTGGAATGGCAAACCTTCCTGGCCTGCAATGGAATTACAATTATCCAAGCTATCACCTTTGGTTAAGTGGAATGAAGTGTAGGTATAAGGAAGGGCATTAAGAGGTCAAGTGGCAAGGCACCTGTGTGGCTCAGTCAGTTGAGTGGCTGACTCTTGATTTCAGCTCAGGTCATGATCTTGGGGTTATGGGGTCCAGCTCCATGCTTGGGATTCTCTCTCCCCCTTTCCATTTGTCCCTCCCTCCACTTATGCTTGCTCTCTCTCCTCAAATAAAATATTTTTTTATAATGAGGTTAAGGGGCTATTAATATACTAGATCAGTTTAGAGGCATTTGTGATTATAAAGTTGCAAGAGCTGCAAAAAGAAAACAAGTGAAGACTTGGTGGGTCTCTTAAGGCAAATGAAACAAATGGGGGTCCCTGAGGCCAGAAATGATGATATTTGGGAATTTGAATCTCCTAAATTCTCTGATTTTTCAGGGCCTGCAGAATCAGCCCTTCCTAATTGCCAGATGAAAACAGCATAACCTAAAGACTATGCCATAGCTACTCAAAATGGTGACTTCTAATATGACCACTGATGTCCTCAGGGTCCATGCTTAAAATTCCTCATAGTTTCCAGAGCTGACACCCAGAATCAGGTTTTGGTACAACCTGACTAGGGAAGTACAAATCTAAGAATTTGCTGGTGTGGTCTCTTGAAACCTGGCATTGATAATGGCCTATGGTAAATGAAGTCAAGATGCCAGAGTATCCATTTTGTTTGTTATTGTTTGGAATTTGTTCTTGAGGATTGTCAAATCTCAGAGAGGTAGAGATATTGGAATGAACACCTGAGAATTATTACCTAAAGCCCAAAGAAAACTGCTTTTATTAAGGCAATAATGAATGCACAGTGAGAAAGACATTGATGTTTTTGAAAAGCTCAATGGTAGAGGCACAGGGGTGGCTCAGGGATTGAGTGTCTGCTTTTGGCTCAGGGTGTGATCCTGGGGTCCTGGGATCGAGTTCTGCATCGGGCTCCCCACAGAGAGCCTGCTTCTCTCTCTGCCTATGTCTCTGCATCTCTCTGTGTCTCTCATGAATAAATAATTTTTTTTAAAAAAAAGAAAAGCAACAAAGGTAGCTTCCTTCATCAGTGGGAGATGATGTTATGAAACTAGGCTAATTAAATACACATGAAGAATACAGGATTTTGGAATGGCCAAGGACAAAGTTAATATGCAGAAATTCTGGAGTGGTGGTCAGAGGAGCTTGACCATCAGAGAAATACACTGATGGCTAATAGATTATGGTTTTCCTAAGGGGTAACAAAGACGGACAGTTTTTTTATATATATGACAGAAAGAAAGAAAGAAAGAAAGAAAGAAAGAAGGTGAAGGATGTCTGACATCCAATGTCCATTGGAAAATCACAGCCTGTCTTTCAGTTTCCATATCGAAGTCTATTCACAGAGCTAGGTTCTATTGATTGAAAGAGAGGCTGGAGACCCGAGGGCGTATGTAATAAGTATCCTCCAACTTTCTCCATAGGGACTTGCTGCCATTTGACAAGATAACTTTTCCTGGGTGCTTTTCAAAAGACATATATGCAATTTGAACTTATGCATAGGGAACCTGAAATGCCATGTTAGACCCCTGATGAGAGAGGGACCTCATAGAGGACAGATGTTAAGTACAGTTTTGATGCAAGTCTGTCTCTCAGTGAGTCCACTGCATCTATAGACTAACCCAGAGGTTATTTCCAAAGTCAGCAAATGCATACTAAGGATGGATATACTTAGCAGGTGACGGAACTCTTAGATTCATTCTCTGGCCTTTGGAGTAAGAGCCAACTGGAGATGCCAACTGGAAGGTTCTTCAACTGCCCTCCCCCACCTCAAAGGTAGGAAATTAGAAGCAATACCACATTCTAAAGTAATTGAAGAGATGTGAGCCACCCTCAAAGACTTAAACTGCAAAGTTAGTTACCAGCATGTTCTTCAATTCATCTCTGACCTCTGTAAAAACCACTTGGAGCATAGGGGATGATGGAGAGTACAATAACCTTAGCCAAATTATAACTCCAATCACTGCTGTTTTGCTGGATGTCAAGAACCGTGAAAGGTCTGAGATTCTACTCCACCGGCAAATTAATAAGTTAGCCTGCCATAGTCCATGGATGCTGGCGGAAAACATGAGATTCCTGAGTTGGAGACAAATGAACAGAAAGAGCAGAAAGCAGTACATCAACACTTAACACCAGTTCCTCAAGCTCTAACTCATAGGGTATTGCAAACAGAGCCAGGTGTTTCTTTATAGTCGGTGGGGTGTGTTAAGAGAGGAACCTCAAGCTTTGGGATCCTGAATCTTTCATAATGGCAAGGAAGCCTGCTTATCCTTTGCCTTGATGGGAGATACTATTTTTCTTATACTGGAATGTAAATACACCTACTATTTGCTCTGAAGGGATATGCTTTTTCTATCCTTCAAAGCTGTTTGCTATAAAACATCCTTTGAAAAATAGCCTAGAACAAAGGAAGCCAGTGCCTCTGCTCACAGGATATGTAAAAATGTGGGATGCTCACTGAGAATTGACTCCCAATAGCGGATGCATTATGTTTATTGAAGCACATTAATCAGCCTCTGACATTTGGTTTGCTGTTATCAAATTAGTGATTCCTTTAGCATGGAGCATCAGATATAGCTTGCCCTTTTCATGGCTATGTTAACTGTCCTACATTTTCTGCAATATTGTCCTTAGGACTATACCTCAATCCTCGGGTATCCTGACCATGATGGTCATTCTCACATTCTGCAGAATATCCTAGTGGTCAACTCTGTAGATAGCATCATTCTGGTTACGTTGATAAGCAAGAGGTGACAAATATCCCTAATACTCTAGTAGGATATATGTGTCAGAAAGTGGAACTAAAACCTACAAATTTTAGGGGTAATGTTCTTAGGGTCTGGTGATTTGGGGCAGACTGAGTCATGTCTAAAAGCAATGGCTAGGGCAGCCCAGTGGCTCTGGTTTAGTACTGCCTTCAGCCCAGGGCCTGATCCTGGAGACCCAGGATCGAGTCCCACGTTGGGCTCCCTGCATGGAGCCTGCTTCTCCCTCTGCCTGTGTCTCTGCCTCTCTCTCTCTCTCTCTCTCTCTCTCTCTCAATCTGTCTCTCATGAATAAATAAATAAAATAGTTAAAAAAATTTTTTAAAATAAAAGCAATGGCTATTAATTGGGGATGATTTTCCCTTCAAGAGACATTTGGCAATGTCTGGAGACATTGTGGTTCAAATGGTGTTCAAAAATCAGTGAGCGGGGGTGACATCAAGTAGGCAGTAAACTAGAGGTTGAAGCCAGGGTAACAACAAAAGTGGGTAGAGGCCAGGGAAGCAACTAAACATCCTACAATGTGAAGGAAAGCCCCCTCACAATAAAAAAGTATTTAACCTCAAATCTTAATGATGGCAAGATTGAGAAACTCTGCTTTAAAGTAATGATCATAATGTTGTCCTTTGCAAATTCTATATAAGAGAAAAAGATTGTGTATGTGGGTCCCTCTGAATTTCAGAGATAACATTTATGGCGACTGGTAATACTATTGAGACCCTTTCATTAAGTGACTTGGAGGCTGCACATGTTTCGTGTAGCCCTATGCAAGAGGGGCCCATATTGTAGTGCAAGCTGCCCTGCCACTTGAAATATATTCCTGTGGCTCATCTCTACTTTTATCCCCGGCCCTAGCACTGATTTTCTTCCAAGCCATAGACGTTTTAACAATAGCTCTTGCCATTACCCAGGTGATAAGGGCCCAACTATTTCTGCTTGTCCCACCAACACTAACAAAAAAGAACATGGGTGAGGTACTGACAGACAAGGAGAGAGAACTGCAATGGCTTATTGGTGCAATGAAGTTGAGGAGTTTCCAGCTTTCCACCTGAATACCTAGGGGTTCAAGAGGGTAATAATAGAACCTGCAAGTGCCAGTTATCACTCCATGGGGTAGAGCAAAGATAGAAGACATGAGATGGAGGCAGCAGAGAATTTCCCTGCCTTGCCCTTTTAATCCACCGTGGACTATTCTACAGTACAGTGATTCTCTGATGTCAGTTTTATTCTGCAGGACTCAACAATCAAACATAGGTTTTCAGGTAAGACTATAGCCAGCACAGAAACACATAACCCTGTATTTGATTTCCTTTTTTCATGCCTTACTTTTCTTTTTTATCTTATGCTTCTTTGTACTGTGGAGGAGGCAAAATTGTATCGCTAACTTTCTTGGGGTTTTTGACTGGGACTCATAGACATAGACACATTAACAGGAGGAAAGCATAAACATGTATTTAATATAAGTTTTGCATGACAGAGAGCCCGCATAAGTAAATGAAAACCCAGGGACACCTGGGTAGCTCAGCAGTCTAGCACCTGCCTTTGGCCCAGGGCCTGATCCTGGAGTCCTGGGATCGAGTCTTGCATTGGGCTCCCTGCATGGAGCCTGCTTCTCCCTCTGCCTGTGTCTCTGCCTCTCTCTGTGTGTATCTCATGAATAAATAAATAAAATCTTAAAAAAAAACCAAAGAAGCAGTTAGATTTGAATGTGTGTCTATGCTGAATGGAACAAAGAGTAATAAGTTGTGAAGATGTGACAGTGCAGAGGCGCTTGGACTAGGGTAATTAATCCGACAGATAAGTGACCAGAAAGACAAGTTTTACTTTAACAAGGTTTTTTTTCTTTATAGATTTCTTTCAATGATAAGAATGTTAGTTTTCTCCTGATACTGGAAAGGTATTTTCCATATGAGGTTTAATCTCTTGCTTTCAGGTAGAAAAAGAGGAGTCATACCACCCCTCTTGCACCTGCTGTTTTTCAAGTGTCTTTATCTCTCAGTGATCCTTATGTCAAAATGGCATATCCTGCCACCGTTTAGTACCCTCTAGTAAAGCACTAGCTTTACTCTCAGGGTTTCTTTTTTGGAAAAACTTGGGCTAAAAACACAGTGTATTAGAAATATGGAAGGCATATGGACCCGTGGTCAGCAAGGAGACTGTAGAGACAGGTTGAGGCTCATCCATACATGAAGCTCCTTCAAAGTCAAGCTAAGCATTCAAAAGAAGCTCAGGTTCCAAGAATCTATTATTCTGTATTCACACAAAGTGGTAGGAACAGAATTCTGCATCAATAAAGTGACTTAGTGCCTGTCCAGGCATTCATTAGCTAATTAAACTGTGGAGCAGAGATTGCTGAGTCTTTCTTGTCACGTAATGCCTAGGAATCTCTCCTTTGTTTAATTATGTGGGGTGCACTCTGCTTCCCTGTCAGCAGCCCATCCCTCATTTGTTGAGGAAGAAAGGTCTGCCAGAGGTGAACTGGAGCTTCTTCAGGGGATTAGTTAATAGGAAATCTGCTGCAAACTTCAGCATGAAAATTTCTCCTCCTTACCGGAAGAAACTTTGGTACTCAAGCATCTTATGAACCCCCAAGCATGTCTTTTGTACTATTATCAATATGTCTATGATGCTTTTGGCAATTTCTGAGGCTAACATGGAAACTGGTTGCTATTTATATTTCTGATGCAGGTTGTTTGGGGTAAAATGAGAATAGATGTAAACTAACAAAATACATGATAAATTGTTTGCAAATTGTGAAATGTGCCAGAGTTCAATCATCTCCATGCCTAATTTATAGACAATGAAATCAGTGAGCATGTTGATTTTATCTCTGAACTTAACTTGCATTCTTTATGTTTAAAGCAATGTAGTCTTTCTTTATCTTATAGGGTAATGAGAGGAAAGATAAATGATATAAAACATATTGTATGTTTGCTGAGTTTCTGTATTGAGGTTTAAATGAAATGTGAATATTATATTCACATTGTGTTAGTGGTTTATTAATTATATTTCTATAGGAGTATACCTTGAGACAAGTATTCAAATGCAAGTAGTTTATTTGGGAGGAAATATCAAAAGGGATCTGATGGGGAGATAAGTGAGCCTGGGAAAGAAAGAAAACCAAAAGAGAATGTTATCAAGCAGGTTACCACTGTGGGCAAGTGGAATATAAACTGCTAGGGAATTTTGGGTGACAGGGAAGCACGTAGTTCACAGTTGTCCCAACCAAGGTCAAGGAAGCCAGCATATTTATTTTGTACATCCCTTTCACTGGATGAAGTCTGTTTCAGGGAGCTCTACTAGATTTTCTTCTAAAGCCATCACCCATATCTCTCTTCTGCATTTTTCCAGTGAAGGATCTGGTACCCACTTGTATCTCAACAAATGTGCTCACCCTAGTATATGCCTTGCTATAGTGAAGACTGTAAATACAAATAGCCTGGATGTAGGTCAAGGTCATGCACATAATACTCCATAAACAACTACTCACTGTACCATCTGCTCGAAATACTAAGAAGAACACTGGATGTGGAAGGAGAAAAAGAAATCAGGACTCATTAATTGTTATGATATTCATGGGTAGTGCATTAGAAGTTGAATTTAGGCATTAGGAATCTTATTGATGGGTTCTTTCCTTTATGGAACACAGCTCCTTGAATGATTGTATCCGTCATATCACCCACCTCACTGATGGTCATAAGATTGGGGATAAATATTATGACTCAACTGTGAGGGTTTTTTTTTTTTGAAGTGGAATGTGTTCTTAGATACTACTGTCCAAATCTTGTATTAATTCTTCCTTCCTAGAGGAAATGAATATCAGTTCAAGGGATGTAAGTTGTGCCTGATGGGGTATCTTATACCAAAACTATCTATGGATCTGAATCTCAGTAGCCAACAAAATTGATTGTTTCTGTGTCCTCCAATTTCCAAGGACTCTTCCTCTCAACCCACACCTCTTTGCAAAGCTTCTAGTAGTGCAGTAAATCTGAGTTCATCCTGTTATAGTAGTTAATGGACTTAAGAAGAACTGAGCTGAAAAGTCATACCCAGGCAGGAGTTACAAATTACTCAAGTCAGGATAAAAGCTTCATAAATATTGACTCCACCTAATGGTTTTTGTCAGAGGAAGAAATCTCATTACGATAATGGCATCTTCTCTCTAAAGCACCGTTCTTTGGACAGAAGTTCTATAAATGTATCAATATCACCAAGAATTTAGTTAATAAAATTGAATTGCTCAATGTCTATCTTCATTTATTATTTAATGTATTGATAATATAGAAGGTTTCTCAGAGTGAAATCTTGAAGGATATTGTGGTGAGAAATGAAAAGAAATTTGTGGAGGGTGATGTATCATTGTGAATCATCTAGGACTGAGCAAAATGGATTATGCAAAGCCAAGGATGTTTTAATTACTTTATTGTTTTTTATTCATATGTTCAGGCCATCAGCTAGAATCAGACAAATTCTCCTGCTGGTTTGACTAAGCCTTATGTAAATTCATAAATCTGTTTGGCCACCCAAAACGACCTGATGGAATTCACCTAAATAAAGAGGAGATGGTTCAGTCAAGGAGAGGAAGGCAACATATTGTGGGTAAGCAGGAAATCATTCCTATAAATGAAAGGAAAGGAAGTGATAAACTCGAATGCACACAAAAAATAGATTTACTGAGGAGAAAGAGTAACAACCATTTTGAGTTAAAGAAGTGACTTTTTCATAATTCATCAATGAATTTTTTTGTGAGTTCTATTATTGTGCTAGATATTATGTTGGATGTATGAATGTACAAACAATCTTGAATTATCTTTTTTCTTTTTAAAAAATAAAAAAAATGATTATACATGCTACAAATAGAGAACAATAGGCTATAAGAAAGTTTTTAGCAGAATGTTGCTATGAAATGGTCAAGAGGAAGAGATGTTGGATGTAATTAACCTTAACATTTTACATGAGAGATTGAAGCCCAGAGCTTGGAAGTACCAATGTTATGTGGCAGAAGGAGAAGGTGTTAACTTTTTTTCTTAACTAGGTGACCAAGAAACATTTAACCTGGCTGAATGACAATGTAAAAATTTCTTTAAGTGCATTATTGTGCTGAATAATATTTTCTTAAAATTAATTTTATTAGTAGAGATTATTTAAATGAGAATAATCAATGGTGGAATTACTATTCACTTTAACTAGCATTTGCAATCACAAACTATGTGTCAAGAGCCAGGGTAATTATTCTACATCTATTTTTTCATTTAAATCCTACCATAGGCTGGAAGGTGTATGTCACAATGAACGATAAGGAATCATTATCCCTATACTCAAACAATTCAGATTTAGAGAGAGACCCACATGCAGCTCTAATTAGTGCAACATAATGCAACAAGTGCAATAACATAATTTGTATTATGCCTCACAGTATATGGAAGAAGAAGCAATTAATTCTGCCCTAAGAAGATTGAGGAATTCTTAATTGGAAAATATAATCTTAGACCTCTGACTTTTTCTTTTTTAATGAGTTTCCTGGGTAGAATAATGAAGGATAATGATCTTCTAGGCAGTGGGAGCTATGCGAACAAAAGAATAATATCTTGAAAGTATTCTCCTATCTCCACCTCATAGTGAGGCAAGTGCTAAACCAGCCCTCAGAGTAAGAGAAAGGAGAAAGCTGAAATCAGTGTCAGAGAAGAGTGAGTAGGACTTCTGAGATTAGTTCCTAACAAGAATAAAGTCAGGAAAGTGGCCAAACACAGATGTATTCCTCTATGAGTTAGATACTTCTAAGGGACAAACCCTTTAATCTGCAGTTCAAATCCAAGAGTCGCACACAAGGAGAAAAGGCACAGAAGTTACCAGGAAGCTCTTCATTTGAAGACATTCTCATAGAAAAATACTTTGTGCTCCCAACCTCCTCTGGAAGAAGCATTGATTCAGACCTTCAATGAATCTGCAGGACGCCTGCCAGTTTCCTTTCCTGATATCTCTTGGCTTCAACACAGTTCTTCCTCACAGATATTGACATTCTTTTCTCAAGCATAGCAAGCATCATTACAGTTTATTGCATGACCTATACAGACATTAAAGTGTTCACATATTAGTTAATTTGCCTATTACATCAAAGGCATGTCTGGTTCCCCTTTGCCTCCCTCGTTCAATGCCACTTATTTCCTCTCTTTAGGAGAGAAACAACAACAAAAAATATGCCAGCCTTTGCCTTTTCTTGTCATCTTTTCCTCTGAGCACTCTAATAAATTTGTAGATCTTAGCCCTGTCTATTTTGGAAATATTTGTCTTTTCTTCTTCCTTTAGTCTTATTCTGCATCTGGAATAGTCAGTATCCTTCTTCCCTTTAGCAGGTGGAAGGGAAGTAGTCAAACTAATGGGAAGCATCCAAGCATAAACTCTACTACAAATGGACCCTTACTCTATTCATTTGTTTAATCATTAAATATTTGGCTAGGGATTATTATGTACCAGGTCCTCTTGAGGTTGCTGACGATATGGTTATAAATATAGCAAACAGAAATCAACATGTTGAATTCGATAGTGCATTAAAGACAGATAATGCACAAAAGCATACATAGTAATTTTTTTAGAGTTGAGACATGGGCTAATCAGGAAATGTACAGTGCAGTGAGAGCTATGACAGGCAGACTCACCTAATCTGGAAAAATCAGAGAGATTTCACTAAGGAAGTAACAATTTTAACTGAGGCTTGAAATGGTATATGTGTATGTGTGTGTGTGTGGGAGGGGTATATAAGTGGGGAGAGAGAGTGTGCCTCCCTACAGACACAAAGTCCTTGTGGGAGAAAGTAGCTTGACAATTTTGAAGAACTAAGATCGTTGTGGCTGACCTATGGTAAGGCAAAAATAAGTCTGGACGAATTGAAGATATGGGTAAAAGCAGATCATGCAGGACCTTATAGACCATGTTCTGACTTTCAATCTTTATCCTAAGTGTAACAAAAAAGGATTCAAGGGTTTTAAGTAGGAATATTACAAACTGGTATTTTCATTTCCAAAAAGAGTACTCTAAAAGCTTGTGGGGAATGGGTTAAAGAGAAGCAATGGTGAGTATATGGAGACTTGGTAATAATGGTATTTCAGTAGTGCAGGTGTGAGATGTTGGCTTCCTAGTCTAGGGAGGTGCCAAAAAGATAGACATGGAAAGATTTGAAAAATATTTAAGAGGCTTAATGATAGAACTTTGCGATTGGGTGGAAAAGATGGGGCATGAGGGAGAGGAAAAGGGCTCTTGAATGAATGACTGGGTAAATAGCCATGCTGCTCACTCAGGTAGCAAACTTTGGAAGAGAAGTGAAACATTAGAGTAAAAATGAGGGGTTCACTTTAGGATATGATTGAGAACCTTGTAAAAAATCCAGGTATGGTACTCCATAAAGAGGTGAGGAGAGAGGCAGACATTCTGGAGTCATGATATGCAGGGAGTGATTAAAGTTATACATTTCCTAGAAGAGATTGAAGCATGATAAGAAAAGAGAATCTAGAACAAAACCCTGACAAGGTTCACATTTCAAAGGTCAAAGGAGGAGGAAATGTTGAAAGAAACTGAAAAGGAACGACTAGCAAAGTCAGAGGAAACCAGGGAGTTTTTCAGTGAGAAGGTTGTGGTCAACCAAGAAGATTCTGAAAAAGAGGAGAGGAAAACTAGAAAGGGTTCATTGGATTTAACGGCAATGGGATTCTTGCAGAGGGCTGTTTTGTGGATTTGGGAGCAGGGTGGTAAAAGCAAGATTGAATTGGGCTAAAGTAAATATGTGGGAAAGAACCAGAGGAAGGAAATTATTTCTGGCAGTTTGGCCTTAATGGAGAGAGAACCTAGGAACAGTAGTTGGAAGACATTGTGAGTAGTTTAGTAAAGTTTATTTGCTGTTTAAGATGAGAAAGAGAAAGTTTTGTTTAAATGATAGTGGCAAATGGAGGGATTTTTTAAAAAGTTTTATTTATTTACTCATGAGAAAGAGGAGAGAGAGAGAGAGAGAGAGAGAGAGAGAGAGAGAGAGAGAGAGAGGCAGACACATAGGCAGAAGAAAAGCAGGCTCCATGCAAGGAGCCTGATGTGGGACTCGATTCCAGGACTCCAGGATCACTCCTTGCCCAAAGGCAGATGCTCAACTGCTGAGCCACCCAGGCATCCCCGGAGGTTCTGATTCTTGATGCAAGGATAGACCATCTTGACAGCTACTACCTCCATGATGGCTGAAGAAAGAAGAGTTTACAGACATTAATTGTAGCCCAGGGCCCCTGATGGCCAGGGAGTCTATCCTTTAAACTGAGGTGCAAACCTTTTTCTTGACAGTTTCTTCTTCTAATCTCAGTTCTAAGAGTCTGGTTTCCTACTGCTTAACATCTGTAGGCTTCGGGAATCTTTTATTACACAAACAATGCTAATAGATCCTGGATTTTCAATCCAGTTTTTCCTTTCTTTCTGTTCCAATAAACTGTATTTTATGATATATTGCCCAGTGTTCTCACCTCAGTTATATTTTGGAAAAATGTTTTATTTTGCATCATGTGCTATAAGGGAAGAACCTTATATTTGAACCTTGATTTTTAAACCTCTAGTTTGACCAGAATCTAAGCCCCTACTCATTTCTACTCAGACATCTTTTATGCTTTCAACTATTAACAAAAGTGCTACTAGAAAACAGGCTAAACTCCCATAATACAATGTGTCTATGCCTGGAAATTTCTGTTGTCTTGCCCATCTACTAGTGTAGAGCCCCTTCTGAATGTTAATTCCTACTGATATTCAATATTAGGTATACACGTTATTATGATTATTCCTCTTCCCTGGATCCTGCAAGAAAGGTCTCTGTATCTCACGGTTCTTCTTAATAAAAAAAGTGAAAAAAATATCTCAGTGTTTTATTTCTATATTGGAAAATAAGTAAACTCCATGGGTTGGGGATATCATTGCAAACCTTGCAGAAACAGAAAGGTATGTAAAGGAATACCATGAACAGTTGTATGCCAATAATTATATAACCTTGATTAAATAGACAAATTCCTAGAAAGACACAAAGTACTAAAACCAAATCAAGAAGTAGAATAGGCCTAAAAATAAGAAGATTGAATTAGTAGTTCAAAAAGTTCCCACAAAGAAAAGTCAAAGACCAGATGATTTCACTGTCAAATTCTGCCAAACATTTAAAGAATAATACACACCAATCCTTCAGAAACTCTTCAAAACATAAAAGAGGAAAGAATGCTCCCTAATTCATTCTATGATGCCAGCATTATCCTGATACCAAAACCAGACAATGAAATAAGAAGAAAATTACAGGACAATATCCCTTATAAGTAAGCATGCAAAATTTTTCAATAAAATGCAAGCAAAAAAAAGTACACTAGTGCACTGAATCAAACAACATATACTAAGGATCATACAAATTGGATGTATCCAGGAATGCAACGTTTATTTAACTTACAAAAATCAACCAATGTAATACATCACATTAATAGAATAAAAGACAAAATCACATGATCATCTCAATAGATGAGGAAGAGCATCTGAGAAAATTGAACACTCTTTTATAATGACAGCACTCAACAAACCAGGAATTGAAGGGAATTTTCTCAACCTTGTAAAGCACACTTGCAAAAAATCCAGAACTATGATTGTACTTAAGGTGAAAGCTTGAAATCTATCTTCTCTGAGATCAGGATCAAGATAAGTAGATCTGCTCTCACCATTTCTAATAAACATTGCACTGGAGGTTATAGCTAGAACAATTGACAAGAAAAAGAAAAAAAAGGCACCTAGAGTGAAAAGAAAGAGTAAAACTATAT
Source organism: Vulpes vulpes (assembly GCF_048418805.1). Lineage (NCBI taxonomy): Eukaryota > Metazoa > Chordata > Mammalia > Carnivora > Canidae > Vulpes > Vulpes vulpes. The sequence goes on from NC_132782.1 coordinate 51,043,351, forward strand.
TTATGGATGATACGATCTTCTATATAGAAAATCCTAAGGAATCTTGAAAACAAACAAAACAAACAAGCAAACAAACAAACAAAAAGGGTAGAGCTAATAAATGAAATCAACAAGGTTTTAAGAAATAAGATCAATATGCAGAAATCAATTGTGTTTTCATACCCTAGCAATGAACAAGGCGAAGGTTAATAAAGAAAACAATTCCATTTATTATAGCATCAAGAAGATAAAATATTTAAGAATAAGTTGAACAAAATTAGTGTAAGGTTTGTTCACAGAAAACTACAAAATAGCTTTGAAAGGAATTAAATACATAAGCAGAAAAACTGCTCATGGATTGAAAGACCTAATATCTTTAAGATGGTGATATTTCCCAAATTGATCTACAAATTCAATGTAATTCCTATCAAAATTCCAACTGCCCTTTTTACAGAAATTGACCAGCTAATTCTAAAATTTTTAAAAAGATTTTATTTATTTATTCATGAGAGATACAGAGAGAGAGGCAGAGACCGGCAGAGGGAGAAGCAGGCTCCCTGTGGGGAGACACAGGTAGAGGGAGAAGCAGGCTCCATGCAAGGAGCCCGACATAGGACCTGATCAGGATCAGGCCCTGGGCTGAAGGCGGTGCTAAGCCACTGAGCCACCCGGGCTGCCCCCAAATTCTAAAATTTATATGAAAATGAAAGAGATCCAGAAAAAGAACAAAGTTGAGAGTCTCATGTGTCCTGATTTCAAAGCTTACTACAAAGCTACATTAATCAAGATAATATGATAGGGGCACCTGGCTGGTTCAGTTGGCAAAGCATGCAACTCTTAACTTCAGCATTGTAAGTTCAGGGCCCAAGTTGGGTGTAGTGATTATGTAAAAATAAAATCTTAAAAAAAAAAAGAAAGATAGTATGGTAATGACATAAGGGCATACAAATTGATCGATGGAAAACCACATATCAATAAAAACTAGGGGATCCCTGGGTGGCGCAGCGGTTTGGCGCCTGCCTTTGGCCCAGGGCGCGATCCTGGAGACCCGGGATCGAATCCCACATCAGGCTCCCGGTGCATGGAGCCTGCTTCTCCCTCCGCCTGTGTCTCTGCCTCTCTCTCTCTCTCTGTGACTATCATAAATAAATAAAAAAAAAATTTAAAAAAAAAATAAAAACTAGATATCCACATGTAAAAGAATACAGTTGGACCTATACTTCACACCATATACAAAATTTAATGCAAAATGGATCAAAGTCCTACATTTTAGAACTAAAAGTATAAACTCTAAAAGAAAACATGGTCATGAGTGTTCATGACTTTGGATTAGGCAATGGTTTTTTGATAAGCTAAAAAAATAGACACACACACATACACACAAAGAAAAAATAAACAAATTGGACTTCATCCAAACCAAAAACTGTGCTTCAAAGGACAGTATTGAGAAAGTAAAAAGGCAATCCATAGAATGTAGAAATATATTTGCAAATTATATATTGGATAAGGGACTGGCATCCAGAATATTAGAAACTCTTGCAACTTAATAATAAAAAGACAATTCAATTTAAAACATTGTGAAGGTATTTGAATAGACATTTCTACTTTATTTTGACAAATAAAGGCTTTCTGAACTCTTTTAAATGAAAAAAAAAAAAATCCATGCACACAGTTATCAGAATGCAGAGCCTCTACTTTTGCCTCGTCTCTTCTGTCTGCTGTTTCTTTCACTCACTTAACTGTACATTAGGAATTCTACCAAGAAATAATGGGGTCAGAAGGAGGTCAAAATGAAATTGTTTAAGTTTTTTTTTACTTACTGATAAAAAAAAACCCAACTGTTTAATAGAGTCAGAAAGTAATCATTCAAATGTATTTGAGTCACCTTATGGACCCTGATTATCTGTGCTTTTGCTGTCACTCATTATGAGAAATAGTTAAGATGTAAATTAATCTTAGAGTGATCAGTAAATTATAATGACAATGTCTTCATTGACAAAATAGAAATGCTATTTAGAAACAATATGTGAGATACAGACTAAGTGATCAAGAGGATTGCTTTTGAAAATTTGAAGCAAAATGTAAATTTCCTTTAAAATCAGGATCTCTCTGATTGGAACAACCAATCACTTTCCATTTCTATGTTTTCCAGCTGTGGACAAGAGACAAACTGGATAAGAGTATGACTCTGCAGCAGAGCTAGGTTTCCTTTTGGCTCTTTGCTGTAAAAGGTGAAAAATCAAAATAGCTTTACAGTTTTTGAGGGACTACAGAAGGAATTAAATAAGACACTGTATGTGAAATGCTTGGAACAGGGCCTGGCATGGATGATTGTTCAATTAGTGGCAACAATGTCCTTGATTATGTGTTATTGCTGTGTACATTAAAGGCTCCGGAAACAAATATTCTAACTTCATTTGTCTGTTTAATGCGATCAGTCTTGAAAATTTGTTTTTATTTGAACAACTAATTAGATTAAATACTCATGAGAATAATTTAGTAAAATATTTTGATTATTAAGAGAGATAGATAAAAGATTTAGTTTAAGGATCTTTGTGAGCTTTTTTTCCCCAAAGTAGATGGAATGGTCACAGATAAGGAACTTGTTTTTCATGACTTTGCCAACATTAGCTAAAATATGACAGAAAATTCAGGACATTACATGTGGTTTCCTGAAACAAATGTTTGTGGAACAAAAGTCATACCTAACATTTTGTTTAGAAATGAGTCATCAGGGATCCCTGGGTGGTGCAGTGGTTTAGCGCCTGCCTTTGGCCCAGGGCGTGATCCTGGAAACCTGGGATTGAATCCCACGTCGGGCTCCCAGTGCATTGAGCCTGCTTCTCCCTCAGCCTATGTCTCTGCCTCTCTCTCTCTCTCTCTCTCTCTGTGACTATCATAAATAAATAAAATTAAAAAAAAAAAAAAAGAAATGAGTCATCAGAGCTCTCTCCTGTAGCCATCCAAGACTCAGTCAGGAAAGAGGGCTAAGGAGGTGGTCCTAGCCCCTGCTGTTCTGAAGAAGCCCAAAACCAAGAAGATGGTCAATCTCCTGTCTGAGAAAATACCCAAGAATTTTGGCATCAGACAGGACATTCAGTCCAAAAGAGACTTCAACTTTTTTTGAAAATGGCTCCACAACATTCAGCAGCAGCGGCAAAAGGCTATTCTCTATAAACATCTAAAAGTGTTTCTCATGATGAACCAGTTCACCCAGACCATGGAACGCCAAACAGCTACTCAACTGCCTAAGCTGGCCCACAGACATGGACCAGAGACAAAGCAAGAGAAGAAGAAGAAACTGGCCTGGGCTGAGAAGAAAGTTGCTGGCAAATGGGATGTCCCCACTAAGACGCCTCCTGTCCTTAGAGCTGGGGTTAATTCTGTCACCACCTTGGTGGAAAGGAAGAAGAAGCCTCAACTGGTAGTGATTGTACATGATGTGGATTCCATTGAGCTGATTGTCTTCCTGCCTGCCCCATGTCGTGAGATGGGAGTCCCCATTGCATTATCAAGGGGAAGGCCAGGCTGGGGCCTTAGGTCAACAGGAAGACCTGCACCACTGTCATCTTCACACAGGTTAACTTGGAAGACAGAGGAGCTCTGGCTAAGCTGGTGGAAGCCATCAGGACCAATTACAATGACAGATATGATGAGGACTGCCCTCATTGGGGTAGCCCATGCTGCCAAGTTGGAAAAGACAAAGGCTAAAGAACTGGCCACCAAACTGGGCTGAGTGGATGCTGTTGAATTTTCTGTACAGAATAGTAGTAAAAAGTTCTCTGTCGGCCAGTAAAAAAGAAAAAAAATAAATAAAAGGAAATGAGTCATCAGTATCCAACTTTATTAGAGAAGGCAATTCAATTAAGCTACCTTTTTTTTTTTTAAGAAGGCAAACTCCATGGGAATTGGGGTTCCTTGTGCTGCTATTTAACAACAAAATTTTTAAAAATCCAAATAATTTTATTTATATTCAATATTTTTGAATTAAGTAATCATAAACTGAACATGTCTTTAATACTGATTCATATTTACTTGCATTTCATTTGTTATTTATTGCCAGGTCTTCATTTTCAATTATTAGATTTATTATTATTATATTTTATATATGATTGATCAGATTTATTATAGGTGCACTTTATATTTTGTTTTTACTTTTTTCTTTAATAATTACTTGCAACTATACTACTTTTCATAATAGTTGTATATTTGTCCATTAAGTAATATTTATTTCTCATTTTCCATATTGATATATTTTTAAAATAGAGCTTAAAAACCTAGTTCAAATAACGTATTAAATAAGTAATGATAGATGGTATCAAGGTATGTTTGAATGATGAAAGGTTTTGAAACACTATGGTATGATAAACTTTAAGGATCAGGGCAGCCTGGGTGGCTCAGTGGTTTAGCGCCTGCCTTCAGCCCAGGGTGTGATCCTGGAGACCCAGGATCGAGTCCCACATTGGGCTCCCTGCATGGAGCCTGCTTCTTCCTCTGCCTGTGTCTCTGTCTCTGTGTATGTGTGTGTGTGTGTCTCATGAATAAACAAATAAAAATCTTCAAAAAAAAAAACACTTTAAGGATGAAGTTGCAAAGACATTGTTCTTGAATTTTAAGGCTCAAGAGAAAATAGGCACTTAAGGAGGTATAATTATTCTTTCCATTCATCTAGCTTGATACCTACATGTAAAATTTAAGAGCATTATCCAATTTTGCCTTTAAATTACTAAAAATTTCAGTTACTGCTTATTCACAAATCAAATATGTTTTTTATTTTTCCTTTGAAATGATCCAAAATTTGCAAATCAGGACAGAAATGTCCACTACAAGAACTGATCTCAAAGTACTCACAATTTAATAGTGGAAGCAGACACACAAAACATGGAACTGTAATGGAAGGAAGAATGGATTTGGGGTGATGATAGGTATCTAAGCAGTTTTGTGGTAATCCAAATGAGGTAAAAAAAAAAAAAGTTATGTCTGAAAGCAAAAGAGAGAGATCCAGAAGACTAAGCAGAGCTAGTGTCATTTCCCAGGGGTTTAAGGAATGAGTAGGTGAAATGGTGGTGGAATGGAGTCCAGGTAGACAGAAGTGATGCTCTGAAGTAAGGAAGTGCAAGATATGTTCATCAGTTGAAAGCCTACTATGACTGGTGCAGAAGGCCATGTAGTGGAAATGAGCCTGCAAAGGAAACACAAGACTGAATATCAAACTAAGTAGTTTAGAGTTTATTCAGGGAATTTATTAAAGCAATGGGTTCATGAAAAGTTGGGTCATTGCATTTTTTTCATATCATCCCATGCTGCCGTTTATGCAGAGGAAACTGAGTCCATTTAGAGCTAATGCATCCAGAGTTCTCCTGATCAAAGAAGTAAATGCCAAGGCCAGAGGTCATTAGCACATCCTTGGAGCCATAAAATTGGAATTGTGGATATACTGGAAGACTTTGACTTAAAAAGAAAACCATTACAATTAAAGCAAGTATTAAAGAGTGTAATTGACGGGACATTTGCCAACTTTGAATTAATTAGATTTAGCTTTAATCTCTAGAAGTGCTGGTTGCAGCAAAATGAAACCATCCTTCTTCAATGCAGTAAGACATTAATGTTCCCATTATGATTCATTTCCAATTTGAGCTCTTTCCCAACTCAAATCTATTGGTTGGTTAAAAATGAAGTGGTGGCTGCAAATAACATGGGAAGACCTCCGTGGGGCTCTAAATTAGTCAAATGAAAGGCATTGTTCCCATTTAATTGTTCTGAAAATCCAACCAATAGGTTCAACATTGCCAGTTTTTGCACTATGCTTGTGCATGTGTCTGAGTGCGTGGGCATGCATAGGAATGTCTGCTTTTAGCGAAATGGGCAGGTATGAGATATATCGATTGAGTTCTTCCTGTCATTGACTGAGTAGCAAACCTGTCACTTCTCCAAGTAGTGAATCATGTTGACAGAATGCATTACATTTTATAAGTTTTTTTCTTTGTTCAGATCATTTGTAGTTGAAGCACACTTGCCACCTTTTAAAAGTGATCTCTGCAGCATTCCAGAGCCACTGAAGTATTCATCTTGACCTGGATAGTCAGTTTCTCTGCTAGCACAGATTTTTAACATGAACAAGATTCTTTCAACCACTCTTTGCTTTGGATTCCTAACTTTGTTATCTGTAATGATTTTTTTGGAAATGGTGCATGGACGGCCATATCTTACCCAAGGTACGTACACGTGAATCTAAAATCCTACAGATGGGTGAATAATCCTTATTCTCCTGTTTGCATTGCCTTGATTTTTCTGCCATTATTGAAATAATGCTCTAAGGCACTGGTATTATGTAATCATCAAACATCCCTTCAGAAGCTGCTGTTTTAAATTATAATCTATGATGCTGTTCTTCTCAAGTAAATTAATTTTAATCAGTTTGTACTAAATGTATTTTAACTGCACTTTATTATTTTTTTTCTAACCATGGGGAACCTTTTTCTTACTTCTACTCTATGACCATAGGTGGTGAGTGTATAAATAGTAATACAATCAATGAACTAATATGTGCATATTTTGAAGTACATTTGGGGAAACAAAAGTAATATTTTTATCCAATGAGATTATAAATAAGTTATTTATGAGAGGAGAATGGCTCAGAAAAGAACAAATTAAGATGGAAATTTGTATTTGCAGAGATGGGGAAGTAATAATGCAAGGGGAAATCTACATAGTATTTTCAAGGAGGACAGTGCTAGCACCCACATTATGCATTTATCAGATTTCTAACATATTAGGGTACTTATGTTAAATGAAATAATTTAATCTATGATATCTACAAATATTTACTATATATAAAGTTGGAGAAAATAAATATCTGCTCTTATAATATTGTAACTTCTGTTAATCTTTCTTTAAAGTCTTCAATTCATTTTGTAGTGTAAGTAACTCTTCATCTGAGAATCTGTAGAGCTAAATTTAATGTTGGTTTATTAGGTGAGCAATATCATTGAAACTTTTGTATATTTCTTTATGTTTGAAAAATAGTAACTTAAAATGTGCTATTTTCCCTTCTAGCTTCAGGTTACCATCATCTAACTGACCTCCCTGATAGGAAGGAGTCTTTAGCTTTTGTCTTACATAAGGGAATCAAAGGACAAAAACAAAAAATAAATAAAATAAAAATTTAAAAAATAACATAATACATTTGGTTTACAGGATATTGGCTTAAGAAGAGGGCTAAGTTTCTCCCTTTTGGACTGAATTCAATTTTACTAGATCATGTTGTCTCAAGTGTGGTTTTAAAAGTCAGTGAAAGAACAGTTCTTTTGGCAGTGAAAATAAAAAAGCATAAATCCTTGTTATTTATTTATAAGGATTTTCCCATTGAAAAAACAAATTATCTCAGAGACATAAATAGAAGCTTGGGAATCAAAAACTTTGGATTTTATCCATGGCTCTCATTTTGTGTTTGGCTGGTCAAAATCATTGCACTTCGTGGGCCTCCACTGGTCTTGTGAAATAATGAGATTTTCAATATTCTCTCCACTCTGCAGACACGTGAGGAAAAATGACACCATTCATTGGGAGCTTTGCAAAAAGGTTAAGATGTTAGTTAGTGGTAATATATTTATTTTTTTATTGGTGTTCAGTTTGCCAACATATAGAATAACATCCAGTGCTCATCCCATCAAGTGCCCCCCTCAGTGCCCTTCACCCAGTCACCCCCACTCCCCACCCACCTCCCTTTCTACCACTCCTAGTTCATTTCCCAGAGTTAAGTCTCTCATGTTCTGTCTCCCTTTCTGATATTTCCCACTCATTTTTTCTCCTTCCCCCTTTATTCCCTTGGATGTTAGTTAGTGGTAAATCCCTTCTGATTTCACGTGGATGTGGAATATAGAAAAATCCAACCCTAAAGCATTTTTCTCAATTAAAATTAAATAACACCTCTGACCCTAGAATACCACACACTGATGTGCTTATATCACTGGCAGTATATTGGAAAGTTTTCTCTCTGGGACTCCCTTGGATCTGTTGCATTGTATGTAAATGGAAAAGATTAAATTACTAGTAAGGTCACTTTCTTATCTAAATTGTCTATGATTAGAGTGAGCCTCTGTCCATACACACAATTGTCAAAGCAGCCAAATATTTGACTTATTGTAATCTTTTAACACATTTCTCAAATAAGCATTTGTCTGCTGACAGGGTACAAAGTTGAGGTTACCATCCCTTGCTCTTTCTGTGTTAGTATTTCAGACAAATGGCACAGTCTGTCAGCTTTTGTTTTGTTGGGACTATAGAAAAGCACGGCTTGATGGGTAAACCTGACACTGAGCATACTGCCTAACACAAAAGACTGAAGAGTGAATATCATGACCCAGAAAACTATATATATAATTTATTAAATTTTGGTATTTTATCATTTTGGGGGTTTTCAGATTTCTTTCTGGTAAAATTTCTCCTCTGTCTCAAATAAAAAGCTTCACATTTGAATGTAAAGCAAGGAGACAGTAAACCCTTGATCCAGTATCTTACGTAGTAATGAATCAGTATTATTGGTATGCCTGGTGGCTCAGGGGTTAAGCGAGTCTGCCTTCGGCCCCGGGCGTGATCCCAGAGTCCTGGGATCGAGTCCCACATCGGGCTCCCTGCATGCTCCTCCCTCTGCCTGTGTCTCTGCCTCTCTTTCTGTGTCTCTCGTGAATAAATAAATAAAATCTTTTAAAAAAAAATGAACACGTATTATCTGTGTGTTTGTAAAAGCATTCACTCCATCACATCTGGGACACTTTGCCATCATTTGTGCTAAGGGTGCATCGACACTCAGGTATTTATTCAAACGTTTCCTTTATCAATATTAACTTTTAGTTCAAAGGCAGAAACAGTCTGAATAGTGCAATTTTTAAAGGCTGTATCGGTTTTATTTATTTTTAAGATTTTATTTATTTATTCATGAGAGACACAGAGAGAGAGAGACAGAGAGACAGAGACACGGGCAGAGGGAGAAGCAGGCTCCATGTAGGGAGCCTGATGTGGGATTCGATCCCGGGTCTCCAAGATCGCGCCCTGGGCCAAAGGCAGGCGCCAAACCGCTGCGCCACCCAGGGATCCCCATGCATCTGTTTTAAAACTGAATATGAAATCAAGAAAAAGGGACTTATTTTCTATTATATTTCTTAGAGAATATATTAACTTTAGGAATAAAAAAATTTAAAAAAAAATTTTTTGAGATATTTCTTCTGAGATTCCTGTAAATGATGGTTGCCTTAAAAGGTAGTGACAAGACGTTCTGAGGACAGTTACGAAAACGTAGTTACTAGAAAACAAACTGGTCAAGAAAGGAAAATAGATCAATTTTCTTTTGTGAAAAATGTCCCACTTAAACATGCGGAAGAGGATTGTGAATGAAACATAAAAACTTCAGCTCTAAGCTTTCCTCATTACTTCCTTCTCATCTTATACATTCTCTAAGTTGAAGGTAATGAATCCATTTTTCTTATACAGTTCTCTTTCTGAAACAAGTTAACTATTATCATCTGGCTGTCAAATGTATGTTATTTCTTTTTCAAACAAACATTACAAGGTGTATTTTTTAACATTTTCATAAACAACTGTAATAACAATTATGTTATTGCATGGCCACATCTTTAAATGATTTCTGAAGGTCTTCATATAATTGATGTTAAATAAAAGTCCCATTAATATTTTATTAGTGTTTTAATTAATCAATAGAAAAAAAATCACAGATAATTTCTATGTTTATGAAGTAAAGAAATTGAAGACTAAGCATCAATGAACTATGGTCAGTGTAGATACAATATTGTCACTTGCCCCAAGTCATCCATTTGCTTCCTCACCCAGGCTTTCTCATTCCTTTCATTAGCCTCTTAGTCCTCTGGATTCATCAATTAACATTCTGTAGATACAGGAAAGGCAGATGATTTAATGGAATTTTATATTCAAATCATGAGCCATTTCTGTACCTAAAATCACAATTTTTGCACTTCTAGACTTCAAACTCGCAAAAATAAAATAAAATAAAATAAAAAATAAAAATAATAACAATAAATAAAAAATAAAATAAATAAAAAAATAAACTTCAAACTCGCAAATCTAGTTTCTGCTCACACTGTCAGTGACTATGAGGAACTAGGAAATGGGGTGAATGATCTACAGAAGTTCTGTGATAAAGGTTTGATTTTGCAGGCCACCTCACAAAAGTTCATTTTGTTTGTAATACACTAGCTGTTGTTTCAATTGCATTATTTGTTGATAGTTTATTGAGTCTTCATGTTTTATGGCTTGAGTAAAGGCCATTTTGTCCTGATTTCTACTCCAGAATAAAATATTTACAAAAATTTGGGTGATATTTCTGTTTTTAAAGTGCTGAAAAAGTTGAGCATCTGATCAAAGAAGGGGCTGGGAAGTAAATTGACAAAGATGGAAAGATGTCAATAGACAGGAAGTAGAGATGCCTGGGTGGCTCAGTGGTTGACCAACTGCCTTTGGTTCAGGTCATGATCCTGGAGTCCTGGAATGGAGGGCCGCATCAGGATCCCTGCAGGGAACCTACTTCTCCCTCTGCCTCTGTCTCTGCCTCTCTCTCTCTCTCTCTCTCTCTCTCTCTGTCTGTCTCTCTGTCTCTTGGGAATAAATAAATAAAATATTTTTTAAAAATAGGGAGAAAGTAGACATCATACCACCTCTCCTGCAAGGTTTCCTTAGATGGTTTAAAGGTAATCTCGAGAACACAAAAAGGCTCATATTTAATTTTGTACAGCAAATAAAATCTTAAAATAAATTATTTTTCTTTAAAAATAAAACTTTTGAATTATATTTTTTATATTAAGCACAAGAGTAGAAAATTTCAATAATACAGATAAAAAATAAGAAATCTACCTGCAATTCTATTACCTAGAAATGATGGCAGGTAAATTTTAGGGTGTCATTTTTCAGACATACGTCTCCACCTTTCCTCTCACAATCTCTCTTTGAGTGCTCCTATGCACGCAACGATTTATTTATCAGCCCATTTTTTTGGATTACACAACTTTCTCCACACCCCTTTTATTGGTGAGTATATGCATTGATAGTTACCTGTAAAATGTATTTAATTAGAAATACTTTCAGTGACAGATTGAAATTGGAGGTTTCATTACATTGAGATGATTATTGCAGGAAATGAATTGTTTCCTGCAAAAGAAGATACAAATAGCAAGGAACTATTGCTGGATCTACTGAATAAAAATTTTGATTTCCAAAGACCTTCCAACGTTGGTGAGTCAAGAATTTATTCTGTCTTCTGAACTGCTCTTTCTAAATGTTAATGTATATTAAATAAAATAGTAACTACTCCCTTTTATGCCGCACTGATGGCTTAAGTGTTTTTATTACTTCATATTCACGCTAAAAGCAATGGCATTATTAACAAATATTAAAATCCTATCTTCTTCAATTAGAGAGTCCTAGTGGGATCAATAACCATCTTGTTACAAAATAGTTACCTTTACTCATATTTTCCTCTCATCTGTGCAGCTCCTCAATGGCACAGTTAATATTTTCTTTTATTAAATGCTTCACATCTGTTCATAGGTTTCCACTAGAAATTTCACAAATTAACTGCAGTCTTATAGCACATTTTGCAATCAAATTCTCTCAATGTGGGAAACGGTTGGAGTAAAGAACAGTGGGAAATTTAGGCTACACCAATGGAGTTTTTTTTTTTCTTTGAAGAACAGCAGAATCTAATTTATAATTGTGCATCAGAATGCTTTCTAAGAAATGACAAATACTGCCGGAAACAGTAAGTCTAGCTTCAGAAAAAATGTGATAATATGTCAGTGTGGTACACTCTCAGAAAACATCTGGCCTAAAGAAAATGTCTATTCATGGGACAATGTACTGACTACACTATCTTAATAAACACTTCAAAAATACAAAGTTTTAAAATTAGAAGTAAGATATTCTCATTGAAGAAAATGAATGAAATTATAAAAAAATGCGTGCTCATTGTAAGGGAGGGAGTTATTATTATTTTAGGTATTTCTCAGTTGAATTATATAGATGTTTGTGTCTTGCTTTTTTCACTTAATATTGTTTTATAAGATTTCCTCATGTCAATAAAATAGTTTATTTCTAAATAATAGTATTTATTAGAACTAAATAATAGTACTTGTTAGAGCTATGGTCTATTTTAGAAAGCTTTGTGTTTGTTACTAGAAATTAAGTATTTTCTCATTACATAACTGGTTGCAATTCAATATTACAGGTATTGAGAAAATATTTGGGCTTTATTTAGGGATGATGGGTGGTCTTAAATCATATGGAAAAGACCTTTGCTTTCCACATAAGATCCTGAATGTGTGTTCTGAAGTGAGTGAAATACTACTTGCAATGAAATTTTTCATATGAAAAATGTATCTTGCAGGAATAGAACTGGCAAACAAACTGGAAGAACTTAACCAGGTGAGAATGTGAAATACTTACATTTCAATTTTAATGATAATTACAAGGCATTTTCTTTGGACACATTTTGAAAAATTATCAGTACTATAGTGTAAAATTTTTTTATTCCTGCTAGAGACAGAGTAAAGTAGGGGAAAAATAGTCAAATTTCACTTAAAGAAAAGAAAACCAAAACAAAACTATAGCTGAAGTGATCTTGAGATGAAATGTGTAGAAACTCTGGATTCTCATCCCAGCTCTCCAATTACCTAACTATAAGACCATGGACAAATTGAAATTCTCTGGATCTAAATCTCCTCATCTATAAAATGGAAGACTATACCTAGATTCATGATTTTCAAAATTTATTATTATTTTTTAAAGTGGAAATACTTTTTTCCCAAATAAATTGGATGTGTTCCTAGTCGATGAAGCATATGCAGGTGGAGCTGTCCTGCTTAAAGCAGCTAGTTGGGGGCCTGAGGTGTTGCATTCTTGACCTGCTCTCAGCTGCCCTGATAGGGGGCCAGTTAGCAGCTTTCTTCCCCCACTGCTTGACATGTGGGGAAACAATGTGACGATCACCAAGTTAGATTATTTCAAAACTTTTCCCACAAACACACATGCAAATCCAATAATATACAAACCATGTGGCTGTCTGGGAGAGTGAATTATGCCCAATCGTTCTGAGCAGGTTGGACATCCTCAGTAGCCAGGTTGAAGAGTTAAGTCTTCAGGACAATCAGAGAGATTGCTAAAAATTAACATGGGTTGAATCCTGGGTAAAACCTCAAGGGCCTCAAAATACTTCTCTCTTTCTGCTGGAAAGGAGAAATATTTCAGGAAATTCAAACATTTACATAACTCTTTGGAGCTCCTTGAAAAGGACTGCTCGTTATAGGTGACATAAAATCTAGTCCAGCAATACAGTCTGTGTTTACAGGCTCCCCATTAATTAACACCTCGAGTTGACTTCCTTCATCATAAACTTGTTTTTTCCTGATCTCCTGTTGAGTCATGTACCTTTTCCAGCTAGTCTCTAAGTTTCCTTGTATTTTTCTATTTAATTCTTTTTATTTACTTTTTTATAGTTTTTCTCCTTTTCTATTCCTTTTTCTCTTCTTTTTTCCATTTTTCCTACTCTTTTTTCCTGTCTTACTCTAATTCTTCTTCAGTAGAAAGCAGTATCATTCTTATGAAAGATCAATAATTTTTATATTTGACTTTTAACAGTTGGAAAACCTAAAAGAGCAGTTCACAGAGGCAAAAGATGCTGAGATATCCTATGCTATAGATGGTCTATCTTCTTCCCATCCAAATAAGCGAGGTAAATTTTCATTTCAAAGTTTTAAAATTGATATCTAAAAGATTAATTTTTGCAATGATTACTGAGAGAGAAGAGATTAACTTGACATTTCTTAATCCTATGGTGAATACCAAAATCCAAGTTAATTTTTAAGAAAGAGGCCAATGAAAATGTTCCCCTATGAATGTATCTGAGCTATGTTGTGTTTACCGCAATAGGTAGCAAAGTCATATATCCCAGGTTTAAGTAAAATAGGGTCTTATTGTTTAAAATTGTGATCTATGCTTGCTATTTTGCTTAGAGACTGAAGTTGGGAGAATCACAAATAGAAACAACCCAGTTTTAAGTCAATTCAAATTTTAGAACAGCTTTATTGAAGTAAGGAGAACCGTCATTGCTCTAACACTTGGTTTAAGGTTTGAAACATCACAGTTAATTTTAGAAAGATTTACCTTTTGGACTGTCTTATTTTTTATAACATTTCTTGGGAAATTATTGTTTCTTGCTGAATTAGTTATTATATTTGAAAAATTATATGTATATTCCTCTATTGTAATAGTGATGTGAGCCTTCCTAAGATTCACAATGCTACTACGTGGGAAGAGGATGCACTGGTATTATTTAAGCACTTAGCATATACCAGACATTTTATATTTTAATATGTCAAAATATTGTGGTTAAATACATAGGCTCTAGAGCCAAACTGCTTGGGTTAAAATCAATGTGACATTTCCTACCTGGTAACCTTGAGCAATTATGTAACTTCCTATACATTTTCTTTGCCCCCAAATGCAAATTATAATAATAATTATCTTTATGAGATTGTCGGGGATGAGTAAATATATGAAAGGCATTTAGAATAATGCCTGGCATATAGTAAATACTATGTAAGCTTAACTTGTTTTTTATGGTTTTGATCAATACTATAATTATTATTTTATTTTCATCATAAACACCATAAGATATCCATTACTATGCTTATTTTATAGATGAGGAAATTACATCTCAGAGAGGTAAAATTATATGCCAACAATAACCCAATTGCTAAGTGACTCAGCTAGTGAGCCAGAAAAGAGAGAGTATTAGAAGGTGAATTGGAAGCTGTCAGGGAGAGAACTGTCAGGAGTTTTGAGGACCTTAGCTTTTACTGGGACATCATTAGAAACTTTGAACAAGAGAATAATGAGATAAGCTTTAACAGAACTGCTCCTCATGGAGAATACACTGAAAAAGATGGGGAAAGGTAGAAGCAGAGAAGCCATCAAGGAAGAGAATTTAGTGTTTCAGATGATAACGTGGTAGTAGCTTGGATTAGGGTGGCAGTAGTGAATTGATAAGAAGGAGCCTGATTCTGGATATATTTGAATAAAAAAATTAACGAAATTTACAGTAGGATTACCTGTGGTTTGAGGTTTTTTTTTTTTTTTTTTCAAAAAAAGGAAGGCATCATAAATGACTTCTAAGTTTTTATTTTGAGCAACTAAGTAAAAGAGGGTGATTTCTATTTATTGAGCAATAGATAGCTGGAAGAAGAAAAGGTTTGATGGTATAGAAGTGTTGGGATAGAGATTTATTGGGCCTTCCTATAATTAACATAACTTAGACTATAATGTGGTACCAGTTTTAATCCAAATCTTGAGGCCTATTAATAATCAAGTTCAATGCATGTAGTACAATCCTCTTCTATTTTCTGGCTATATCATCTAGAATGTTGTTATATCTTTACTGTCCCTAATATTGCCATGACACAGGAAAGGGATAGAGGACACATCCCAGCTCTAAACTGCCTCAATTCAGAACTTAGTTCAATGATAGGTGTCACTTCTCCTGAAGTCCATTGGCTAGAATTAGTCAAGTGGGCTGGCCCCAAAATACTGGCAAGACAGGTTGAGAGATTTTAGGAAGTACATATAATAGTTGGGGAGTACTGCCTCTACCACAGTCTATCCTTTGATCTCTCCTTAACCACATAGACTCTACTCAACTCATTCCCATTAGAGACAATTCCAGATTTCTTTCACTGACTGAAGCAGAACAAAGAATAGGCTCTCCCGGAGGAGATACTTACTATCTTCATCAGCTACAGTGTAGCTTCTTTATTTATAGACCTGTTGGCTAAAAGGACAAATCCAGTAATTGGAAGAGGAACAAGGATGAGATAAGCACAATCGATAATCCCATTCATAAAGGAAACAAACAGAGACACAAAGAATACTATCCTCCAGTAATTCTCAAATCCCGCTGGGCAAATATTATAAAGGTCCTCTACCCTCCGGTTGGGAAAAAGTGTCTTGACTGGATTCTGTGGTATCTAGGAGGAGTCATTTGCCCATTGTAATGTTTCCAATGGCTGTACTGTTTGAGATTTTTGCTTTTTCATTTTTATTCCTGGACACATCTTATGTGCTACTTTGGGATTATTCTCTTCTCCAGGATGACATAGTTTTCTCAGGTTTCATCCTGCTTTTACAAAGTTGGAGGCCCAAGATTTATTTTGTCTTAAAGTGTCAAAGATATTTTTGTTTTAGGATTTATGGTTTCTTTGGCAATGATATTCTTTCAAAAATTTAGAAAACTTCTCATGTACTTGCTATATGCAAATACTTTTTAAAAAACGGTTTTAGGGGATCCCTGGGTAGCTCAGTGGTTTAGCTCCTGCCTTCAGGCCAGGGTGTGATCGTGGAGTCCCGGGATCTTGTCCCATGTCAGGCTTCTGCATGGAGCCTGCTTCTCCCACTGCCTGTGTCTTTGCCTCTCTCTCTGTGTGTCTTTCATGAATAAATAAATAAAATCTAAATAAATAAATAAATAAATAAATAAATAAATAAATAAATAAATAACAGTTTTAATTTTTCTGCATTCTCACCCCAACTTGGTAGCAGTTGCCTGGAAAATATCTGAAACATACCTTAAAAACTATACACTCAATTTGATTTTTGCCCTGAGTTCTATTTACAGAGCCTCTGTCACTTGGAGTAGTTTCAAATCTTTTTTATAGCGTTTGGGATCTAGAAGAAGTCAGTTCTTTCAACATTTTGAGATCTTGTATTTCTTGACTCCCTTTATTCCCTTTTTATTTGTTGTCAGATAGTATTTGGGGGGTAAATAAGGCAAACTACATTAGGAAAATAACCTCACAATCTCAGTGATATAAATTGCTTTAAGATTTATTTGTTGTTTACATGAAACCTTGTGTATGTTGGTTATCTTCCTTTACTCTGTACCTATTCTATGTGTCCCTGTAGTAGAACAGGAGAGAATTGGAGATAAACACACTCTTAATTGTCCAAATGAAGCACATGATCATAATCTAACTTAACAGGGTCATGACAACACCTAGAAAATGTAAAAAAACAAAAACAAAAACAGAAAAAAACCCACAAGAATATTTGGAGAGTCATATCCCTACTACAGCCATGCATAACAATATCTTCCCAGTATAATAGGCCTCCTTATGCGCATTTTGTAGTTTCAGTTACCTGTGGCCAACCATGATCTAGAAGCAAATGATCCTCCTTCTAACATATCAGAATTCTGGTCAATAGTAGCCTAATGCTACATCATAGTACCTATGTCATTCACTTTGCTTCATGTCATCACATAGACATTTTATCATCGCACATCATCACCAGAAGAAGGTTGACTATAGTATAATAAAATATTTTGAGGGACAGAGGTCACATTCAGATAACTTTTATTGCAGTATATTGTTACAATTGTTACAATTGTAACTAGAACAATTGTTCTAGTTTATTATTGGTTATTGTTAATCTCTTACTGTGCCGAATTTATAAACTAAACTTTTTCATATTAATGTGTGTATAGGAAAAAAACATAGTATTTATAGCATTCAGTACAATCTATAGTTTAAGGGATCCATTAGGGAGGGGTCTTGGCACATATCCCCCACAGATAAGGGGAGACTTTTGTAATGATCTGAATAGACCATTGAATATATAAATTTGAAGTTCAGGGAAGCAGCTCATATTGGAGATAAAAATTTGACAGTTATCAGCATATCAATTTTGCTTGGTATTGTGATCATACCGCCTAAGGAATGACTCTAGATAAAAAAGAGAAGACAGCCAGAACAGAATCCAGGGCGATTCCAAAGTTAGAAATTGGGCAGATGAGAGAATCAGCAAAGGAACTCTTGATAAGAGTAGCTACCAAGGAAGGAAGTGACAAAGGAAGGCTGCACTGTTTCCAGGAAGTAGTGAAACTGTATTTAAAGTTTTAATAAGTCCAGTAAGTTGATAACTGCAACTTTCCTTCTGAACAGCAATGAAAGATTATTAATGGATTTGACATGAATTTCTTGGTGGACTTTTTTGTTAAAGAGAATATGATAAAACAATATTTTTATCATTTGTCAGGAATCACTGACAATAGACACTACTTTTGAGAAATTTCATTCTAAAGAGTAGAAGAAATTGGGATATCAGCTAGAGAAGTTTGAGGGCATGTCAAAGAAACTTCTTTGTGTTTTAGCAAGGAGATATTAAAACATATTTGTATGTAGTAGGAATAAAGTAAATATTTGTGGTGATAAAAGATATGAACTGAATGCCTAGGTTAAGTCACAAAAACAGCCTACATTATATTTTAAGTGTGATTCCATTATGTAACTAGAAGTTGTCTGGTATAAATAACATTGTATGAAAGCAAAATGGACCCAGAGATCCAGCTAATGCACTAATAACTTATACTTACTGGGGAATCTTATACTTTGCTTTAATCATTTAATATATCGTGATAGATGCCTACTAAATTCATTAAGAATGTTGCTGTCTAATGTGATAAAACATCTTTCATAATAAAAACTCTTAATATATTGGGTATCAAAGTATCACAACTCAACATAATAAAGGTCATATGTTACAAACCCACAGCTAATATCATATTCAATGGAGAAAAATTGAAAGGGATTTCTCTGAGTTTGGGAACAAGACAAGGTTGCCCACTTTCACTACTTCCATTCAATATAGTACTGAAGTCCTATCTTGAATAATTAAGAAAGACAGAAATAAAAGTCAAAGAAGGAAGGAAGAAGTAAAATTGTCACTAATCGTTGATGACATGATCTTATATATACAAAATCCCAAAAATTTGATAAAAAAAAACTGCTGAAATTAATGATTTCAGTAAAATGGCAGATTACAAAATCAATTTACAGAAATTTGTGGCATTTTTTTTATACTAATGATGAAGCTTTGGGAAAAAAAATTCCAGTCACAATAGCATCAAAAACAGTAACACTTAGTAATACATTGTTTTATTAAATTGTAGTTGGTCTTCAAGATTATTTTAGTTTCAAGTGTATAACATAATGATACAATATTAGGAAGTGATCACTAAGATGAATCTAGCTACCCTATAAAGCTTTTAAATATTATTAACTATATTTCCTACGCTGTACACTGTGCTCCCACGGATTATTTATTTTATAACTGGAAGTTTGTACCTCTTATTCCTCTTCCTTTATTTCACTCCCTCCCCTCCGGCAACTGCCAGATCATCCTCTGTATCTGAGTCTATTTCTGTTTTGTTTTGTTTGTTCATTTGTTTTGTTTTTTTTTAGATTCTACATATAAGTGAAATTATATGGTGTTTGTTTGGCTTATTTAGCATAATACCTCTAGGTCCATCCATATCACAAATGGCAAAAATTTCTTTTTTTAATGGATATTATAGTGTGTGTGTGTGTGTGTGTGTGTGTGTAATGTCTTCTTTATCTATTCGTCTATTGATGGACACTTAGGTTGCTTCTACATCTTGGCTATTGTAAATAATGCTGCAACAACAGAAGGATGCATGTATCTTTTCAAATTACCACTTTAATTTTCTTCAATTAAATACCCAGGAGTAGAATTGCTGTATCATATGGTAGTTCTATTTTTAATTTTTGAGGAACATCTAGACTGTTTCCCATCGTGGCTACACCATTTTTCATTCCCACCAACAGTTCATGAGGGTTCCCTTTCCTCCACATTTTTACCAACAGTTGGTATTTGTTTATTTTGACAACAGCCACTCTGACACGTATGAGGTGATACCTCATTGTGTTTTTTATTTGCCCTTTTATGATATTTAGTGATGTTGAGCATTTTTCATGGTCTTTTGACCATTTGTATGGCTTCTTTGGAAAAATGTTTATTCAGGTCCTCTGCCCATTTACTTAGGAAAAAACTTAACCGCGGAAGTGAGAGATCTGCACAGTGAAAACTCTAATACTTTGCTGAAAGAAAATGAAGAAGACACAAATGGAAAGAAATCTGTGTTTATGGATTAGAATAATAAATATTGTTAGAATGGCTATATCCTCCAAAGCTACCTACAGATTCATGCAATCCTCACCAAAATAAAGAAGGATACTTCACAGAAATAGAAGAAATAATCCTAAAATTTATGTGGCACCACAAATGACCCCAAACAGCCAAAGATGTCCTGAGGATAAAAGAACAAAATCTGATTTCAAACTATACTGCAAAGCCATAGTAATAAAAAAACAGTATGTTACTGGCACAAAAATAGATATGTAGACTAATGAAACAGAACAGAAAGCCCAGGATTAAATCTTGGCATATAGAGTCAACTAATATTCAACAAGAGAGCCAAGAAATCCAATGGAGGAAGGATGATTTCTTCAGCAAATAATGCTGGGAAAATTGGAGAAACACATGCAGAACAATTAAATTGGACCCTATGCCTCATACCTCACAAAAATTTATTGGAATAGAGAGAAGACTTAAACATAAGCTTGATAACATAAAACTCTTTGAAGAAAATATAGAGTAGCTTATCAATACTGGTCTTGGGAGTGACTTTGGATGTGACACCAAAATCACAAGCAACAAAAGCAAAAAATAACAAATGAGACCACATCAAACTCAACAGTTTCTGCACAGCAAAAGAAACAACAAAATGAAATGTCAGGTTATACAATGGGAGAAAATCACAAGCAACAAAAGCAAAAAATAACAAATGAGACCACATCAAACTCAACAGTTTCTGCACAGCAAAAGAAACAACAAAATGAAATGTCAGGTTATACAATGGGAGAAGAGAAATTCTCTTATCCATATATTGGATAAGAGATTAATATTCAAGAAATATAAAGAATACAACTTAATAACTCCAAAAACCTCTAAAAACACCTAATTGAAATGAGAAGAACTAGATTTTTTTCAAAAATGATATCAAAATAGCTAAAAGCCACATAAAAGATGCTCAAGATTCACTGATCAGCAGGGAAATGTAAATCAGAACCACGATGAGATGTCACCTCACACCTGTTAGAATGACTATCATAAAGAAAGCAAGAGACAATAAGTGATGGTGAGAATGTGGTGAAAGGGAACTCTTACACACTATTGGTGGGAGTGTAAATTAGTCCAACCACTATTGAAAACAATATGGAAATTCTTTAAAAAAATTAAAAATAGATTTACCATAAGATCCAGCAATTCCACTTCCAGGAATATATATATATATATATATATATATAGATGAGTGGATAAAATTGGTGTATATCAATAGATAAAATGGTATATATCAAGAGATGAATGGATAAAAATGGTGTGTACACACACACACACACTGGAATATTATCCAATTATGAGAAAGGAAAATATCATTTCCAACGACATGGATGAAACTTGAGCACATTATAAGTCAGACAAAGAAAGACAAGTACTTTATGATATCCCTTCTATGTGGAATCTAAAAAAGTCAACCCAGTGAAAAAAGAGTAAAATGGTGGTAACCAGAGGGCTGTGGAGGCAAAGGGGGTTTGGATCAGATTGATGATGTTTAAGTATACAAACTTGTAATGAGCAGTAAATAAGTCATAGAAATCTAATGCACAGTGTAATGAATATAGACAATGATATTGTACTATAATGATGTAATGTGACCTATACTACTCCAATGGCAATCATATTACAATATATAAATTTGTCAAAGTAACACTGCACACCTTAAATTTACAAAATGTAATGTCAAATTTAGCAAATAAAGAAGAAGAAAAGGTCTCTTAGCTCTCACTTTGGTTTACTTACTTAGTTGCACTCAATGACTTTAGCTTTTTGGCTTCATAAGCTGACATAAGATGGAAGCAGCACACTTGAAGAAACTTGGGAAGGGGAGATGAAAAATAAATAAATATATGGCTGTCCAATGCATAGCATCCTGCTAAAAATAGGGATACAAGAGTGAACCAGACAGACATCAACACCAGAATGATAGTGAGGGATTTCCTTCATGCAGATGATAAATGGTAGATAAGCACTGAAGAGTTTGGCTCTACTGGGGATATCATTCATGATACTTCCTTTCATCCAGGTCCAGAAAATTTCCCAAACTGTATTCCCATTGCATACTTAATCGAGCCCCGCATGAGTAATTTTTGGATATGTGTACATTTATATCTTCCTGACAGAGTTATTCAATGATATCCAAAGGGCCAGACAGGCCAGTGACGATAACTTTTTGAAACACATTATAAAAAGAAGATTGAATTAGTGGGCCAAGCTCCTCAGTTTAATGTCTGAAAATAAACTCTTTTCATAGGATTTGAATGTGGTTTCATTAAAGGAAGCTGCGGCTCATGTAGAAATGAAAAGTATACTCTGAAGCTGTCATAACACTGTGTGTGTAGGTGGTGATGCACTTGAGGGTTACTGGTTTACAGAGGGAATGGAGAGGGAGGGGAAACCTGGCAAGCAGAGACTTTTATCATTTATTTCAAAGAGTATTTCAAAGAGTATCTTTGTAAACTCTTTTTTACTGTGCGTCCCATTCATCAATAGTGAATCAAAGACCTGTCCTCTGAGGTCTTAATTTTCTAAACCACTTAGACTGAAGGAAATCAGAGAATTTTTTTTTAAGATTTATTTATTCATGAGATACACAGAGAAAGAGAGAGAGGCAGAGACACAGGCAGAGGGAGAAGCCGGCTCCATGCAGGGAGCCGGATGTAGGACTCAATCCTGGATCCTGGAATCAGGCCCTGAGCCAAAGGCAGATGCTCAACCACTAGTCACCCAGGCATCCCAGGAATCAGAGAAATTTATCCCAAATTCTATGAAGCTACTATAAGTCAGGTGATTGGGAACAACCTATAGAAGATTTAAAATGACTCATTTGTGCATTTGAAGGTTAAAGAGTACTGTTAGAATTGGTTTGATTTTTCTGAAGCATCATTTTTATGGTCCGAATGTGAAGACTCAATGTGACGATCAAATTGTTTAAATAACATTTGGTGATTTGCAAAGTGAACTTTAAACTCTCTTCCTTCCTTTCCCCTCCCTCCCCCATAAATCGAACCATATTTATCATAGTTTTTACTCATGTGACTTCCTCTTTGGAATTTCAGTCACCCCAAATATAAAACAGAGAGGTGTATCTAATTGGACAACCTACTGTATTCTCTGAACTGTATTATGTGCATTATTATGTAGAACAGTGCTATATAAATGAACTTTCTGTGATGAAGTGACCATTATGGTACTCACTGGTTACAAGTCACTATGGAGTACTCTAAATGTGGCTAGCGTGATGGAGAAGCTGAATTTTTAAATTTTATTTAATTTTAATTAATGTATAGATTCACATGAGGCTCATAACAACCACATTGAACAATCCTGTTACCAAACTCTCTTGCTCATACTGAGCTACACATGAACTATTTTATTCAAATGTGATGCTTCATCAAATATCCTCCTAATAAAGAATTTGTTTCATTTTCTTTTTTAGCCTGCTTTTGGAAATACTGTGTCTGAAGTTTTTTCTCTGGATACAAAAAGAGAAGAACATTAGAAAAAAGAAATACGTCTACTTATTACCGCTTAAAGATTGAAGCTATTTTAAGCATAAAGTAACGGTGGCATTTATTCTGCATATTGCATACTTAAGGTTTAAGTTGTGAATAATGGCAAGTCGGTTGCCCTTTTGCCTGGCATGGGCTATATCAAGTGGACTTGTAGTGCTAAAGTTGACAGTGTTGTATCTATAATTGTATGCTTTCCATAGATTCAATGTCTATATATGGTTTTGTCTGGTGATAGCTATTGAGCTATCAATTAAAATATTTTAAAAAGCATCTTGGAAAATTAAACTCTATGGTCTCAATTTATGAAAAAAAATTGTCCTTTCTCTTTCTTTTGGTTGCGCTAGCTATTATCTCTTTTCTGTTCATTTGGACAACTGTCACTGAAACTACTACAACCAAATAAATATGTCACTAGAGAGAAGGAATACATGATTTATTGGGCTCTGGGAGAAAGTAACATTAGATGTCTCAGAGATAGATATTAAGAAAACTTTCTTACAAAACTATTTGCCTTTTGGTTTCTTAATTCCCATCACAGCATCATGAAATATTTGAGACTCAGCATGTCTTAAGAGACTACACTCATTGTGCTAAAAAATAAACAAAACTCTGGCGTTTTCTTGATTCTATTTTCTTTTTCACATCTATACATCAAACTGCTCTTGATTGCATCTGAACAAGCTTATTTAATCAACTCAAGGCAGGGAGTTCAATTTTGTCTGTCACCTGTGCTAGCACAGAAACATCATCAAAGTAACTTTACAGAATATTAAGGACTAGAATAGGGCAGCCCAGGTGGCTCAGCAGTTTAGTGCCACCTTCAGCCCGGGGTGTGATCCCGGAGACCTGGGATCGAGTCCCATGTCAGGCTCCCTGCATGGAGCCTGCTTCTCCCTCTGCCTGTGTCTCTGCCTCTCTCCCTCTCTGTTTCTCTCATGAATAACTTAAAAAAAAAATCAAGGACTAGAATAGATGGCCAGATGAGCCTACACACAGTTCCTTATTTCACATGGGGTAAATGCAGCTTATCTACATAATATTAATTTTGTGGTGCTTAAAGAGAAATCTATCTCGTAAGAGAGAATGGACAATATTGTTTAAGTTTAAAAACCTATAAAACAAATCAAGTTGAGTAATATATCTATAGTGTTATTTATATACTTGTTAGGAGCCATCAAATGTACATAAATATTAGTTGCTCAATAATGCTTAATTATTCTCACATATTTATACCAGTTAGAAACACAAACATAATACCGTTATAAAGAAAGTAAAAAACTCCTGTGTTCATCATCTCATGTTTATTAACTTTGGAATAGTTAAACAATATGCATTCTGAACATTCAGGGCTAAGGTCATTTTAAAAAGTTATTGCTACTTCTTCCTGTTAGAAGATTCCACCAAATTACCTTTTAATAGTTTGCTTTGAGAAATTTGATTCCTTTAAGTTATCTGTAGATTAAAGGTATAATTTGCTAGACTTTTTGTAGTGTGAGTAAATTTTAAGATGATATAACCAGGAATGAACATCCCTCATGAAAAACAGGTTATGTAATTGATGCCAGAAGATATAAATCCATATTTATAATTTGCTCTATGAAGCTTCACAAATGAATGAGATGATTCATCATATTCTTAACAGAAATTATGTTTTAATTTCCTGCTATGTTAAAAGAATGGCTTACTTCAAACTAGTGTACTGCTGACTTATTTTCTACTTTGTATAAAGTAGTGGTAAAAATTAAAATAGAAAATAAAATAGCTATGAGTGGAGAAAACATTTTTCTCTTTTTGTTCTTGAAGTCTTGTGTATATATTATGAGATAAATGCATTACACATTAGAATAGAGTATAAATCCATATATTGTGACCTCTGACTTTAATTAAACTGAAGGCCATACGCATAACTTTGCATTAAAAAAATAAAGATGATAGGAAATCTATTTGTTTAATTCAACTTTAAATCTTCACCATAAGAAAATCGTAGGCTTTAATACCTTTGTCAATGCATGAAGCAGCAGCACCTCATTGGATTAGAAGCTTACAAACACCCAGATGGGAGAAAAAGGGAAGAAAGAACTTCCAAGGCCTAGAACACATTCCTATAATTCAACAGAAGGTTGGGGAAAGATGGCAAGATACATTCTAACTTCTTAAATAATTCTTTCAAATGACAAGTCCTACAGGATATTTACCCACTGCTAACTTCCTAATGCAAGTTTATGGAAAACAGAATTGGTTAGTTCTCTCAAAATTCATCTTTCTTTGCTACAGTCCATCTATTACATTTAACAGAACCATTAATTTGTTGTTTATTCTCTAAATTTAAATGTGAAGATTTTCAGCAGTTGGAAAGATTTCCCCAAAACTAAGAATCTATATGCAAACCCACTCTGTATTCTAAGTATACATGTTCACTTCTATGTTCTTTGAGTCCACTTTATTCTTTGAATGATATATTTATTCATTTCTTAGTTCAAATTAACAACTATCCATTTTTTCCTCTTGTAATATGAATATACCATCTTATAACATTCTTCCTTTTATGCTAAAATAAACCTCTGTCCTACTGACCAAACTTTCTTCCTCTCATATGTCAGATCTGTTTGACAGTGATTACTTGGGTTTAAAGAAGTGTTTTCTAGAGGCTTTAAAAACTTCTGCTAACTTATGCTGTGTCTGCTTCAAGAAATAAGTTATCTTTGTGTTTTGAAAGCATACCCAATGCACAACGGGCTCATGTACCTAAGTTGCAGTAACATCACAGTTACTGTTGAGAAATGAACTTTCCAGAG
The DNA here is from genome assembly GCF_048418805.1 of Vulpes vulpes. Taxonomy (NCBI): domain Eukaryota; kingdom Metazoa; phylum Chordata; class Mammalia; order Carnivora; family Canidae; genus Vulpes; species Vulpes vulpes. The sequence goes on from NC_132782.1 coordinate 51,069,692, forward strand.
TATGACACTTTACGCTTTAATAGATCAATGAAAAATAATTTGAATCATTTTAAAGAAATCATTCTTAAACACAGTATACTTTTCAACACCTTATTAGACACAGTGTATGAAACCAGTTTTGTAGGTGAGTCACAGTATAATAAGCATCAAGAAGATACTTATTATACTGTGCTAAAATTATGTATATTTAATGAGCCCCAGACTGCTTTAGTAGTTAACTTTAGTAGTTAACTACTTAGTGATTCTTAGCCTTCCCCCATAATTTCATCTGTTACTCCTGTGAGGTTGTTCTCACAATTAACCACTGCTGCTCTTAATTAAATACCAGTTGTAATTTAAAGAAAAGAAAAGTTGTTAGGGGACATGAAACCTCCAAACTTGACAAATGAGTGATATCCTTCACTTCCTAGTTCTGTTAACGTGCTCTGAACTGCAAGTATTTTCTCAGTTCTTTAGAATAATAAAATTGATGGGCTTTATTACTGCTGTTTTTTTTCCCTTGTTTATAAATCTTTCTTCTTTTATTTCTGGAACTGGGGCTACATTTTATTTGGTTGAACCTGACTGATAGGTGAATACATTAAGAGAAGCCTAATTTCATAATTATTACCCAAGAGGCTCACAGGCAAAGGATAAGAGAGAAATAAAATATTTAAGAGAACATATACAACACTGTCTTTCCTTGTTCCTCAATAAAGAGCAAACAGATTGTATCCAAGTTTTACAGAAACAAGTTGGTCTTCAGTTATTATTCTTCAACAGCATGAGTGTATCTAGTAAATGCATATAGAAAGCATTTCACTGTACAGTGTTTCGATTGTTTCTTGGAAAAGCAAGTTTTGGAGTTAGGTAACCATTCCTCTTAACTAAAATACATATTTTAAAAAATCCATGCTTTGAAATGGTCTGCATAATTTAATTGAAGTTATAACAATACTTTGATGTGATAGACTGAAGTTCAAACTGTGGAAAGGATTTGCAGAAGGTCAGTTTTTTAAATGTTTTATCATTCAGAAGTGCAAAGAATTTCACTGAAGCATCTTCCATGTTTCTGTGATGTTTCCCCCGAGGAAGTTGTGTCTGCAAAAATGAAAATTGAAATTGTTAAAGCTACTGAGAGCTCCATAGATAAGGGAAGTACCATGAACATCGATTGACAAGAGCTAAAACTCTACAAGATGTTTCGTTATAGCTTTTTTTTTCTTAGGACATGTTTTAATTGCAAAGACAATAATGCAAAATGATAATTTCAGATGAAAAAACATTAAAAGGAGCATCTTCAATGTACAAGCCAGGTGCTTATGCTCAAGCCACAATTCCTTGCTTTGGATACCTGCTACATTCTATTTCTTTTCAGTCTTCAATCTTGGCTCAGGGATGTTGCCATGACATACAAAAGAAATGATCAAACTAATACTTTCAGTTTATTGCTATGAAAGCACATTGCTAATTGTATATTTTGCTCTACTTAAAGGGCCCAACAATAATACTGACATTTAAACATGATATTTCTGCTCTTTGAGAGTTCTTTTAATATATATGAATGATAGTGTGTCAATATTTATCTAAAATAAAAAATTGTCAGGAAAATACAGCAACATATGCCTTACATTATTAAAAGTCTTCGTGCATGTGGCAGCAAGGGAAAGCATAACTAATAGTCCTATTTCTACCAAATTTCATCAGGAAGGCATCCTAGTTTCAATGGCAGTGATGTAGAACTTGCTAACTGTATTTAGAGAAGATATGAAATGTTAAATAAAACCCATTTGAGTTGCTTAGAGCTGAAGCCTATAAAAAACTCAAAACTGTGGTCCAATATGTTAATGACTTGGAGAAGACATTGTTCCAAATACCAGGTTATCTTCTTTTCTAAAACACATATTGAGAAGAGGTTATTTGTTCTGGAAACTAGGTAACATACAGCAGCTGCATCTAGATCTAAACTCAAACCACGCAAAACTTCCACGATTAGAACCAGTTTCACTTTTAGTATGAAGACTGAAACCGAGAAGGTGAAAACCCACAAATAAACCTACTTTAAAAGAGTACACATTAATTCCCACAGAAGTGGAACAAAGATTTTCACAAAGTATAACATCCCACTTCTGTTTGTTTTAGAAATGTATAACCAGAAAAGTTGGCATCCAGCAATGACAACTTAGCATCCTGAAGACTTTATAGGTCATGAAGAGAATGCTGGCCTAGAAGTTCAGAGACACCTGGGTTTGGGATTTTGCTCCAAAAGTCTGTAAAATTTTGAGCAAATCAATTTCCTCTCACAGACCCTCTCACAGACTCCTTTGTTAAAAACAAAACAAAACAAAAGGTTGGATTAAGTGAGATTTTATGTTTTTGAAACTCATAGTGACTTAATCCAAAAAATACTGTACCAATAAGAAATAACATACAAAAGTGATTTTGTAAAGTTAAATGGAAATCAGATATATTTTTTATGTTTTTTTTACTATTCATAAACTATAAAACACTAAACTTCATATGAGGAAGTAAAAAAGCATCTGAGAAATCTCAGTGATAATGGCAGGAAATAATAAATAGAAACCTAATGGTTGAACGGCTGCACCTGCAATGATTGACAAAAGGGAAAGAGAAAATATATGATGCTAAATTTTATTCTAAGCCTGTTCTTTTGTTTTATTACTATCTTGAAACTTTAGCAATAAGGATAGTGGTTGTCATCATACCACTATGAAGGACATAATATATGAATTTGAATTTCACCCATAGTGATTCAGGAGACATTATATTAATTCAACTACCTTTTCATAGTTCAGCGGTTATCTGGAGTTTGTATGGTCTAAAATTTCATATGAAAATGTATATGTAAATGAGTTTCCTACATGATTTTTTAAATCATAACCTGTTTTGGTTTAATTCAGAAATACTAAAATGGGTGATAATCCAGCATGTCCAAGGTGATAGAGTACATGTAGAAACCTATTTGTTTCAATCTCAGTGTCATAATGCTCTCAATACATCGAGAAACTGGAGGTTTATGATCCTAATTTCAAGGAGTTACTTGGTTTTTAATAGCAATTAGATCCTACTCAAAGATAATGTGGTGATTTTAAACAGTCCTGAAGAGTAACCATACTTGGTATATCTCTAGATATAAGGAAAGTTCAATCCGTGTTTTGAAGACGGTAGTGCTCAAAATGCACTGTTTTATTCACAGTACTCATTAAATCCTCTCATATTGGTGGACATCAGTAACTTCATGATTTCATTGATCAAGAGCTCCATGGAGAAAAAAAAAAATCTTTTAACTGAGTCATTCTGAGAATAATAAAGTTGAAGTAAAAATATTGGCTTCTCATTATGGTTTAGGGCATTTGATGAAAATAAAAAACTGGCAGGATTTAAATTGAGAGGTTCAGGGATAGTGTGATGTTTTGGGGGATCTGTATCATTGGTCTAAGGATCATCCTGAGAGAAATAAAAAGCATGAAATTCATGCTTGAAATTGGCAAAACAGTTCCAGATTGTCTTATCTGCTTAAGAGGGAGGATGCATCCTCTGTAAGCTTTACTGAGAAAAAATACGTTGCCTAGATTTTATGTTTAACATTTTATTTTTAAAATATATAGTGTATGACTAAATATACTTTTGAAAATGTAAGCTCAGAATTTAAGCTTTCTGGAGTTTAAGCTCTGGAATTTAAGCTACTTACATCATTTACTAGCCATATGGCATTGTGGGTTAATATGCCTTTTCTGCTTATTGTATATTAATAATAGTATTAGCTATTATTATGGAGTACTTACATGTCAGACACTACTTTAAATGCTTAATATGTTTCAATCATTTAGTACCCTGGACAATATAATTTGATAGAATTTATTATTGTCCTCATTTTACAGAGTGGAATTTCAGAATTTAACCAAGGTCCCACAACTAACAGATAGATGAACTGGGGTTTGATCCACAGAGCTGGCCTCTCCAGCTGACACTTCACTCCTCGTAATGTACTACTTCTCAAGATACTGAATAGTGATCGGATCTAATTTATGGAATGGGATGATCGCACCAAGTATAGGGCCCAGCACAGAGTACATTTTCAGAACTGTAATCGAAGATCACATTGTGTAGTGTGTGCCCCATATATATCTAATTTAATTCTCATAATACCACTATGTCACTATCTAATGGTACAAGATGTAGAGAAACAAGTATGGAAACAAGATAATGAACAAGTGACAGAGCTAGGATTGGGATTAGGTGTTCTGATTCCATGGCTAATACTCTTTCTGCTATACTATTCTCTCCCCTATGGTCCATGTTATTACAATTCTGGGGATGTAGTCATTAGCAACAAAATGGTGCGTGTCACTGAAATCTGTCTTCTTCATAATAGAGGGATTACTACACAGTTATGTATTTATTACATCAATTACATCAATGATTTATTACATCAATTAGAATTTTAACCATGCTCACATATTAAATTCAATAATTATATAAAAATTGGTGGGAATAACTGAATCTTTTTATGGTGAAGTAGATCTCGAATATTCTTTTGCTTCTTTAATGTATTTAAGTTACTTAACATCAATATACTGAGTACAGGAATGTTGAAACAGTGAATTTATAAGCTAGGAAATCAAAAGGGCAATATACAAATCAAGATGCATCCATTAGTCCATTGTGAAATGTTAGTCCGAAGCCTGCATATCCTGCTACACATTCAAATTGTACTCACGTTTGGTATCAGCCCCTGGAATTTGAGAGACGGTTTCCACCAATCCGATCCACAGGAACACCAAATCGCCTTTTTGGATGATCTATTACTTTCCTGAAACAAACCAAGGAGAACATTTTTAAGCTAAAGTCCAAGTTATCAGTTATGACTTTTGTTCTTTTATATCTTGCAGATCTAGGGGCTTTCTTTAGGAGTTGGAATACACACACTAGTTACCATTCATCAGCTTCATCAGCACCCATTATGTGCCAGACACTATCTCTTATCCTCTCAACCTTTGTCAAAGTAGGTATAACTACCTCTACTTTATATCTGAGGAATCTGAAGGTTTGAGAAATTAAATTACTTATCCAAAATCAAACAGTGCAGATGAAAAGCCGGGTCTAATCAGCATATCAATCTGCTGAGTGTTTAGCTTGGGTAAGTCCCTTTCTCTTTTCAAATGTTGGTGTATTCCTCTGTTATGGAAGACAATTGCACTAGGTCAGTGTTTTCCCCAATCTCTGACTCAGAATGGTTCTTCCAGGGAAGAATGATGGTGGGGGTGGTAACAGTGCTTACTTATGTCATCACTTATTTCGTCATTCAGATTTTACCCAGAGAAGCTTTGTACAAAATGGCCTTTGTCTGTTACATATTCTCTATGTCAATTATTATTTGAAAAAAATAGTTTTATTATTAAAATGAAGTTTAAAAAATCAGATGAGAGGACTTCTAGCTTGTATGTTTAGTAAATTCTCTCTTTAGAAAGAAGAAATGTTTTAATTTGATTTGTAATTGCCATCCCTTAGTTCCACCAAATAAAAATCCTAATAGGGGAGGTCCCAGAACTCTCAGAACATAACTCTCACTGGCCTTGGAACTATGAGAAGTTTTCAGTCTTCTTCATGAAGACAGAGACAACTGAATCAATTATTTTTAAAGATTTTGTTTGTTTGTTTGTTTATTCATGAGAGACACACAGAGAGAAGCAGAGACACAGGAAGAGGGAGAAGCAGTCTCCTCGAAGGGAGCCCGATGCAGGACTTGATCCCAGGATCACAACCCGAGCCAAAGGCAGACGCTCAACCACTTAGCCACCAGGCATCCTCAACTGAATCAATTTTCAAAGGCTTAAAGAATTAACATATTTGTTTCAGAACATTCTGAATCGCTTCTATTCTACCTGCATTAGATTGTCGATATACACTACACAATTTAAACATTAAATATGAACAAAAACTTCAATATCTATGATTTTTTTCTATTATCATTTATTATGTAACTACCATTTAAGGCTCCTGCGGCTACCTTGGGATTGATAAATCAGGCATAGCCTTTGCTTTCAAAAATCTATGATTAAGTACTCTTAGATGAGTAATGAGAAAATAAGAACACGCAGAGATAAAAATATCTCATTTTTATTGACACAAGGTCTTTATTAACTACCAGGTCTAATAAGTGTTCCTCATATCATTATTAGGTAAATAATTGATTTTAAGGCTCTGAGAAGTATAGAGAAAAATGGAAACACGGGGTATTTTTATTACTGTGTCTTGCACATGGAACATCCATTTACACTGATTGTAATTAAAACAATAAATTGGATGGTAATTAATATTTAATGCTTTATATATGTCAGTCATATGTGCTTAGTACTACGTAGACAAAGATGATAAAAATAGGCAATGAATCAAATTTGGAGGTTATCTCCAAATGATATTGGAGGAACAGGGCCATGTTATGTGTTTTTTGTTTTGTTTTGTTTTGTTTTGTTTTGCTCTGTTTTGTACCTAATGCAGCCTTCTTTTCTATTGATTCACATCCACCATCTTTTCTAGGTTGGCTTGTGGTTCTGTTAGTCAATGCAGATGGCATAGTATATATGATCTTATAAGGCTGTCTGCTAGACAGTAGTTCGATCAGTGGGGGGGGGGGGGGGGGGAATCCAGGAAAAAAAATTAGTGCTTATTCTTAACCTAGCCATAACACTACCTCTACTCTTTAGATTTCTGAAAAACATACCTTCTTAAGTGGGGTCTATCTTTGTACTCTGGATTTTTTGATACTACTTTGACTACATATTTTTCAACTTGATAGTCAAAGGGGAAACATATTCTCTATAAAATAAGCACACATTTAATGATGAAGAGTCATAGGAAATTATGCATATCAGTTGTGCTATGGGTATTCTGATATAATTATAAGTAATTATTTTTGGAAAAAAGAAAAAACACCTTTTATATTTTTTATTTTTATTCACATAATTTATAAACTTTTATTTTAAGCAGTTATTTTCCTTATGGTAGTAAGAATAAGGTCTCCTCAAGGACATTCACACCATAACCTACAGAACCCATAAGTACATCACCTTACATAGCAAAAGATACTTTGCAGATAGGATTAAAAAGGACTTTGAGATGAGAGGATTATTCTGAATTATCTGAGTAGGCCCACTCTGACTGAAGAGTGGGTTGGTTGGAGAGCTTCACTCTGAGAAGGACTTAACCCACCACCACTGGCCTTGAGGATGGAGGAAAGGATCAAGAACAAAGGAATGCTAGGGGTGCCCATGTGGCTCAGTCAGTTGGGCATCTGACTCTTGATTTCTGTTCAGGTCATGATCTCAGGGTCCTTGCTTGACTCTGCGCTCAGTGGGGAGCCTGCTTGAGGATTCTCTCTCCCTCTCCCTCCACCCTCCTCCTCTGTTCACACACACACACATACACACACTCTCTCTCTCTCTCTCTCTCTCTCTCTCTCTCTCTGTCTCTCTCAAATAAATAAATCTTAAAATAAAAGAAAAGGAATTCTGTGACTTCTAGAGGTTCTCAAAAGAAAATGAGAATATTTCAAAAAAAAAAAAAAAGAAAATGAGAATATAAGTCCTACAACCAAAAGGACTGAATTCTGCCAACAACCTAAAAGAACAGGAAATGATTTCTCCTCTGGACCCTCCAGGAGTGCTACCTGCTGACCTCTTGACTTCTTCCTTAGTCAGCTGGCACATCAGGCAAAGGAGAGCACAGAGTGGCCAGCAGGGAGAATTATAGCTACACAGTGGCTAACAATCCATCACATGGCTGCACCTAATTGGAAAGGAAACTAAGGAAAGTTGTGTAGATTGGCATATGGTGACTGCCAAGGTTCTATTGGATTTCGGACCTATAGAATTGTAACAGAATATATTTGTATTGTTTTGAGTCCAGAAGTTTAAGGTAATGTATTACCATAGCGATAAAACATGAATATATTTGTGTGATTGAGAGCTTATGTCGTGGGCAATGTTGTGTATATATAAAAAATGAGACTGATAATGACTTTTTATTCCTTGAACCCTTCAGTCACTTTACTGACTAACTCCATCAGGGCAGGGGTAAGATAAAAGTCACCTCAGGGTGGAGGAGAGTGCTCAGAAGTTCCAGACAAGTAGGAAGAGGAAGAAAAAAAAAAAGAAAAAAAATGTAGGAAGAGGAAGTGAGAAAGCAACCCCTTCCAGATGTTTTTAAACACCTTTAGGCCTGGTGAGAAGGGGAAGGAAATGGCATACTTTTTAATCCTATCTGCAAAGTATCTTTTGCTATGTAAGGTGATGTACTTATGGGTTCTGTAGGTTATGGTGTGAATGTCCTTGAGGAGACCTTATTCTTACTACCATGAGCCTGGTGAGAAGGGGAAGGAAATGGCAGAGTAGTGCCACACATGTGATCTGACCTCCCAAAGCGCCTGTGGCATGGATGGTGGCAGGAAAAGTAACGCTTCTGCTTTTTTATTTATTATTTTTTTTATTATTATTATTATTTTTAATTTTTATTTATTTATGATAGTCACAGAGAGAGAGAGAGAGAGAGGCAGAGACACAGGCAGAGGGAGAAGCAGGCTCCATGCACCGGGAGCCCGATGTGGGATTCGATCCCGGGTCTCCAGGATCGCGCCCCGGGCCAAAGGCAGGCGCCAAACCGCTGCGCCACCCAGGGATCCCCGCTTCTGCTTTTTTAAAGGAAAGTATGATGTGTTATTATAAATTAGAACATAACATGTATTGGTTAAGAGTCCTAATGCATTTTTTTAAAAATAAAGATAAAATAAATGAAAGTAGCATTTTCCCCTTTCTTTCCTGCAGTTGATCTTTTTTTGCTCAAGCAAATAAAAGGCAGCTATAGTGATGGAAAGGCAAATAAATTATTTTTTTCCTTACATCTTCCCTTGTTCCATGTCCTTTCCTTCCATTCTTTCCCCAAGACTTGATTAGGAACCAGGATATGAAAGACTTTGATTCTATTTGGTTCTTCTACTTAATGGTAGTGTAAGCGTTTGTAAGACTGTTGTCATTCTGAGCTTCTCTCTCTCTCTCTGATAAAATTTAGATAATACCTGCTCGCCTATCTTTCAGACCTGTTTGTTTATTTAACACACTTATTTCTTAACTAAATTTGATTGCTTTATGCAGAACCATTGTTATTTATTCTCTGCGCTGGGCATACAGTGGTGAATGAGATATGCATTATCTGTTAAAGCTCACATTTTACTTGAGAAAAGCTAACGAGGCCTCCCTCTCTCTCTCTCAAATAAATAAAATCTTAAAAAAAAAAAAAAAAAAAAAAAACCATGGGGCACCTGGGTCGCTTGGTTGGTTAAACATCTGTCTTTGGCCCAGGTCAGGATCCCAGGGACCTGGGATCAAGCCTCACATTGGGCTTCCTGCTCAGTGGGGAGCTTGCTTCTCTCTCTCTCTCTCTGTCCTTCCTCACCTATCATGTTCTCACTCTCATGCTTTTTCTCTCTCTCAAACAAATAAATAAAGTCTTTTAAAAAATGGGGCACCTGGGTGGCTTAGTTGGTTAAGCATCTGCCTTCAGCCCAGGTCATGATCTCAGGGTCCTGGGATCCAGTCCTTCATTGGGCTCCCTGCTCCCTGGGGAGCCTGCTTTTCCTTCTTCCTCTGCCTCTGCCCCTCCCTCTGCCTGTGTATTTTTTCTTTCTCTCTCAAATAAATAAATAAAATCTTTAAAAAAAGAAAAAGCTAATGAAATCATTTTTACACATTTTAACTGATCCTACTATCATTTTCTATCAGTCCTCCCCTATCCACTGGTTTTCAAACTATTTGTAGTTTACTATTTATACAAATAAAAGGTTTGTAAAAGAGATCAATACCTAAAATGTTAAGTAAAGAACTGTCTCTATAGGGGCGCCTGGGTATCTCAATCAGTTAAGCATCTGCCTTTGGGTCAGGTCATGATCTCGGGATCCTGGGATCCAGCCTTGCATCAGGCTCCTTGCTCAGCAGATAGTCTGCTATTCTCATTCTCTCTCCCTCTGCCACTTCCCCTGCTTGTGTTCTTGCTCTCTCTCTCTCTAATAAATTAATAATAATAATAATAATAATAATAATAATAATAATAAAAAGACCTGTCACTGTAAAGAAGTGCCCCTCCTTCTCCCTATATGGTGGTCCCTGAAAGAGCTTCCAGAAACACTTCAGGGTGCTTACAGCAGAGTTTGAAAACCACTGGCCAAGTGGATATGAATGCTTTTGTTCTAGCCACAGATCCATATAATTACTTTGATATTTTTTCTAAAATTTGGAATTGGTTTCAAATGCTCATATGTATCTTTAAATCAAAGAAGAAAAATCAATAAACAAATATATATGAAAAGCCATTCAGTATTTAACATTTTTGGCACTAAAACAAAATGAAAACAGTTATTCCCATAAAGCAGTTAAACCAAAAAAAGATCATATTTCAGTAAGTTAAATTATTTCTATACAGCCTCCAACTATTTAGAAGTAAAATGGCAAACTAGTATTTATCTTAACACTTTTGCTGTTATGAAATATATATCACTGTACTAAGCTCTAAACAAGTACACTTACAGGAATAAACAATGTGTAAAACATAAAAGTTAAGAAAGTGAAATATTCTTAAGACCAAAGGGGAAAGCTGTACTTTCTGACTATCTAGTCCCTCTTGTGACAAAATAATGGTATGACATGGCTTATATTATAGATCTGTGTTCATTTTCCATTTTAAACGATTCTGAAATAGTTTAAGGATACAAAAATGTCTGCCAAACTAATATAGAGAATAGATTGATTATTTTAAACACAACTTTAAACTTTACACTAATATATACTTCTTGTGTTAAATAGGATTCTTTTAAACATTTATATTCTTTGATCATCTACCTTCTAGAAAGCTTTTTACATTCTAAAACAACAGTTATAAAATATGTATTTAAATATTTTATTGAGAATCACTTCACACATACGAAATAGCCTCTAGAATTATCTATTTGCAGTTTAAAGAAAAATAAAATGAACATTCTTGTTGGCACCAAATGAAGAAATAGAATATTACCTGCACTTTGGAATTAACCTGCATTCTTGCTCCCAAATTTCGTCCCTTTCATGGCTCCATTGCCAAGGTAATCTGTAGACTGCATTTTGGTCTAATTATCTCCTTGCTTTTCCTTATAATCTAGATGTATTATTCAAAACTCTCTTGTTTAGTGTAGATGGTTCTAAAATTTTATTTAAAAGAAATTGGGATCCCTGGGTGGTGCAGCGGTTTAGCGCCTGCCTTTGGCCCAGGGCGCGATCCTGGGGATCCGGGATCGAATCCCACGTCGTGCTCCCGGTGCATGGAGCCTGCTTCTCCCCCTGCCTGTGTCTCTGCCTCTCTCTCTGTGTGTGACCATCATAAATAAGTAAAAATTTAAAAAAATTAAAAGAAATCATGTACGAACTCTTCTTGACTTCTTTCAGCAAGTATTTTGCTTTGAGATTTGTCCATGTTGATATATATAGCTTCAGTTCTTTATTTTCACTGCTGTAAATATTTCATTCTATTAACATAAAACCACTTATTTAGACATTCTACCATAGATGGAAATTGGAATTATTTTCTTTTTTTTTTTGTTACGTATTCTTCAGATGAAAATTTTCTTATAGATGCCTTTAGGGCACATTTAAAGATTTCTCTCAAGTGTGTTTTTAGAAGTACCATTGTCAACTATGCCTATGCTTAATTCTATTACCTAGTGACAGACTGTTCCAAAGTTGTACCAATTTACATATCCAAGAGTGGTGTGTGACAACTCCCAATTGTTTCAGATCTAGGCCAAACCTTGCAATGTGGGCTTTTCATCTTCCCCTATATTCATCTGTTTTGTTTCAGAAATTCCACAAATGAGTGAAATCATATGGTATTTGTCTTTCTCTGACTGACTTATTTCACTTAGCATGATATCCTCTACTTCTATCCATGTTGTTGCAAATGGCAAGATGTCAAGCATTTGCAATTTTATCTCATTGTGGTTTTAATTTGGTTCCCCTGAATAAGTTTCTCCCCTTTTCCTTTGTTTATTGGCTGCTTGGATTTCTTCTCATGGAAGTACCTGTTCAAGTCTGCTGCCTGTTTTCTATTGGTTAGTTTTTGTTTTGTTTTGTTTTCTTTTTTCTTTTCTTTTCTTTTTTTTTCTTTTTTCTTTTTTCTTTTTTTTCTTTTTTTCTTTTTCTTTTTTTTTTTTTTAGAGAGGGAGAGAGATAGACAGAGAAGGTGGGGAGGTGCAGTGGGAGGAGAGAATTTTAAGCAGATTCCACACCCTGCTTGAAGCCCCAGGCAGGGCTCAATCTCACAACCCTAAAATCTTGAGCCAAAAGCAAGAGCCCGACACTTACCACTCAGGTATCCCAGTTAGTTCTTCTTCTTTTTCTTTTATTTTTTTTTTAATTTTTTTTTTAATTTTTATTTATTTATGATAGTCACAGAGAGAGAGAGAGAGAGAGAGAGGCAGAGACACAGGCAGAGGGAGAAGCAGGCTCCATGCACCGGGAGCCCGACGTGGGATTCGATCCCGGGTCTCCAGGATCGCGCCCCGGGCCAAAGGCAGGCGCCAAACCGCTGCGCCACCCAGGGATCCCCTTCTTTTTTTTTTAATATTGATTTGTAGGAGGGTTACAAATACTCCAAAAGTTAGATTTTTGTCAGTTATATGCGAAATACTTTCCCATTTGTGGTTAGTCTTTATTGTGTCTTTTATGAAAATCTTTAATGTTGTTTTTAAATTTATCAATATTTTTACTTTTTGTTTATTAATGACTCCTGCTCTAATGTTATGAAGATATTCCTTTATTTCATCCTAAAATATTTTTGTAGTTTTTCCTTTCACATTTACGTTCTTAATTCTTTTGAAATTTTTTATATATGGAATGAGACAAAGGTCATTTTTTTATATTCATACTCAGTTATTTATAAATGTTAGGTTCATGGACAATCCTTTTGCAACTTTACCTCAAATTGTATCGAATCAAAGGTATAAATAAGTCTGGAGAGAACTGAAGTCTTTACGATATCGAATCTTACTATCTAAGATCTTTCTTTAGGTTATCTTTCATGCCTTCTCAAGAATTTTTGTAATTTTCTCCATAAAAGACCTTTCATAGTTTATTAGATTTTCTATTGTTGTGACACCATTTAAAAGCATGGGCTGTAAGGTTTTTTAATAGGTGCCCTTTACTTGGTTAAAACAAAGTTTCCCTCTATTTCTATTATTAGTTTATCAGTGATTTTGATCATAAGTAGATGTTTAATTTTACTGAGTGCTTTTTCTGCATCTATTGAATGATCTGGCTTAGCTTCTTCAGTCTATTATCCTGTTAATTGACTTTCCAAAGCAAACCAACCTTATATTGTATTTTTGTGATGAACTCAAAGATGATGCTGTATTGTCTTTTTAATACATTACTGGAATTGTTTTGATATTTTTTTGTAGGAATTTTATCTTCTCTCCTTAATGCTACTATTTTAAATTTTTTTCTTGTTCTTTCTGTATATAGTTTTGATGACCAGATAATGCTTTCTCATGAAATGAATTGAAGATTGTACCTTCTTTTTTGGTTATCCTATTTGGATTTAATTACATCAAGGTATGAAAATATGTCCCATATGGTAACCAGAGCTTTAAAAATTTTAAGCTTAGTTTGTGGACTGGAGCTTCATTGAAGTTAATAGCTATTTCATGTGAATGTAAATGTTTTCCTTTTCTTTCTCCCAATTGTTTTATACAACAACAACTTTTACCAATCCTGCTTTACAATTTCGAGCTCCAAGGAAAGAAACCTAAGAATCAGAGTGTGGGGAATGTTCTCTAAAAACAACAGTCTTATCTGCTGGTATCTCTTAAATGGTCAATAAAATGTCAGGCCCTGTCAAGAAAGGCATGCCACTCCAGCAACTTTGAGTAATATGCAGAAAAGGAACATATGCAGTAATGGTAAACAGAGGATGTTCTTTTTAATAGCTCAGAAATTTATTTTTTAAGATTTTATTTATTTATTTGAGAAAAAGAGAGCATAAGCTAGGGAGAGGGGCAAAGGGAGAGGGGCTTAACAAGCTCCTCGCTGAGCAGGGATCTGACAGGGGGTTCGATCTCAGGACTATGGGATCATGACCTGAGTTGAAGGCAGATCCTTATCTGACTCAGCCACTGGGGGTCCCTTAAATAATTCAGTAATTTAGATTAGTAAAAGATGGAATTATTATACTATGAGGCTTAGATGAGTACAGTAGCCAGGATCCAACATGAACCTCAGTAACGCCACCATAATGCAGTCTCCTTCCACACTGAGCAGGGCTGACTTCTGTAACCAACAGTATATTGTGATTAATGTGTGACTTTCAAAGCTAAGTCATGGAAATGTTGCAGCTTCTTCCATATTGGATCACTCACATTATGGAAGTCATCTGCCATTTCCTAAGGACACTCTGACAGTCCTATAGAGAGGTTTATGTGGCAATGAACTAAAGCCTCCTGCCAACTGCCAGTGAGGAACTAAGACTTCCTGCCATCAGCCATGTTGAATGGGTCATTTTGGAAATGGATAATCCAGCCCTGATATACACCTCCAGGTGACTGCTGCCTTGGCCAACTTCTTCACTGTAACCTTTACAGGAACATTGGAGCCAGAATGCATTCAGGCAAGAGTTTTCTGGGTTTCTGATGCACAGAAATTATACAAGAACATCAATGTTTATTAATGTCTTAAGCTGTTAAGTGTTGGGTAGTTCACCTGTATAGCAATAGGTATCTAATACAGCGAAGTTCAAAATGCTCTGGGATTCCACAAGAGATCACACCTAATTTGCAGGTCCCAGGAAGAATTTTTGGAGTATGTGGAAACAATAACAAATGATGGCCTCTGAATCCTGCAATCTTTGTTGTTGCAATTCAAAACTAAGGTATAGAATTAAGAAATGACTGGATGAGGGGGTGCCTGGATGGCTCAGTAGGAAGAACATGTGACTCGATCTCAGGGTCATGAGTTCAAGCCCCACATTGTGGGTAGAGATTACTTAAATAAATAAACTTCGGGTGCCTGGTACCTCAGTCAGTTAAACGTCTGCCTTCAGCTCAGGTCAAGAGCCCAGGGTCCAGGGTTGGAGCCCTACATCAGGCTCCCTGCTTAGCAGGGAGTTTGCTTCTCCCTCTCCTTCTGTCTGCCTCTATACCTGCTTATGATTTCTCTCTCTCTCTCTCTCTCTGTCAAAGAAATAAATAAAATCTTTACAAACAAACTTAAAAAAAGAAGAAATGACTGTAAGAGGACAGCTATATGAACTTGAAAGAACTAATGTATGAGGATAGACTAAAATGAAGGACTCAGCAAAGCCCTTTAAATCATGAAAAGGGAAATCATCAAAGTCCACAGGGTCATGTTTGAAACAGACAATTGGGCTTTTGAATCTAAATTCCAGAATATTAGGATGAAGGACCATAATAAGTCTGAATGATGATGTAATTTTTAGGGACCAATACATAATACCCCTTTTCCCCCAGAATCCACATTCAGAAACAATAGGTAAACAAGCTATGATCAATGAAAGGAAATCAAAATGTCATTTTTCTTAGTGATCAGCCGAATATAAGATATGACTTGACATCTGCATTTGAAAGGCCTTCTTCATATTTCCTGCTAGTATTAGACAGCTTTATGTGACTAGTCATGGTTATCTAATAACAGGAAGAAAGGGATCTACTAAACATGCTCAACTCGTCCTCAATAAGTGGCCTATTAGATAAATGACTACTTTCTCTTCCAGAAGGGAGTGAATCAAGGGTAGGTAAGACAAAAAGCCAGTCTTTCCCTTATTAGAGTTCCTCTACATGGAAATTTGAGGCTTAATAAATGGGATGTGTTTAGGAAGATGGAAGAAAGTGCTATTTGGCTTAGCAGAAAGTTGATGTATGACTTTTGGAATTCTATTTCAAAGTAGTAATTCAAATTTAAGTGGATTCTATTAAATTTATGATGATGGTGCTGACTAAGCATAATGTCACCTTCTGAAGTATTATCCCAAGGAATGAGCATATGAACAGGCCTTCAGAAACAAACCATGAACACGAGTAAAAAATGAGATTCAAGTTTCTGTAAAGTAATATAGGCTTGCTTGATTTTGTAATTGCTGTAGAGTGCTAGGATAAGGTATAGGGGATCTTCATTTGCTTGGCTCATGAAACTTTGTGAGGACCTAATGAAACCTTCAGAACTTCTACCCAGCAAATAGATTTACATAAAAATGTCTTCTAGAATTTTTATTTATTTATTTATTTATTTATTTATTTATTTATTTATTTATTTATTTGCGGTGGGTGATGTACATATCAAATCTTATCCATGGAATCTTCTTTGGGGAGAAGGTTTTAAACTCATTCATATACGAGCTAGGGTAGGAAGTGAAGGCAAAGGGACTGTCTCAGTCTGTGGTGTTGAGCTGCTGTGATGAGAGGCTGGCAATAAAGAGCAGCTATAAGGAACAGTAGTCCTGGATCATTATGCTTAAGAGCATTTCCTATTATTCAGCCAGGCTTTTTGACTGGGAAAAAGGAAGCAGGGAAATAGGGTACCATACTTTGAATTATTTTCCTGTGTTTCTCACTCCGAAATTGAGCCCATTTTGAACTACTTCCTTGGGCATCACCAAATAAGAGCTGGAAAGGAATAGCAAAAACCATGAGACGTCTATGTCAGTCTAGGTCTGTATCATTGTTTCACAATTAATTAGAAAGGCAAATGAAATGTTAGGATTTTTATCTTTAAGCTTTGGGACTGTCATCAAGAAGGGCAATCATATCTGACAAGATGAAACCACAACTTCTATTCTCAACTGTCGTCTGAATTTTATGTCTGGCTTTGGATTGAAACCTATATATCATTGGTATAATTTTTCTCTGAAACTATTTATTTAATGTATACATTCTAAGTAAACCTTGCTGTTCTAGGCCTTGGAAAAGTGCCTTATTCATGCAGGACTTTAATTTCTTCATTAGAAGCAGCTGTTTACCTGGAATGTCATTGGGTTTGTATTTAAACAATCTAATGTTATGGCTGGTAAACTCAGGAAAATCATTTTGTCTCCCTGAAAATATGCAAATAAATGAGAATAATAATATCTTCTTAGGGAGTTATAGGGATTAGGAAAAAAACCCATATATATCAGAATGTTAAAATGGGATTTTTTTTTTCTATCTTAGTTTTGGCTGTGGCCTCAAAAAAGCTAAGGAAAAACAGAAGTAGGTAGCAAATGTTTCTTCTTGCATTCCAAAGTGGGATGCTAGACTCACAAAGTTTTTGCAAAGGGGTTTCCTAAAAATTGATTTTCCCAACTTGACTCCAGTAAAAGAACTGATGTAGAGTAGGTGATTGAGGAGAATTACTGTGGAGTGAGATATTGGAGAACAGTGGTATTTTTCCTCTTCTTTCATATGTGGGGCAAGCTTCAAGAAAAAATGTAGACAGCCTGACATATACCCATGGAAGCAGGCAGGCCTCAGAGATAGTGTCAAGAAAATCTGAAGAGCAAGAAGCTATGAGTTCCACCAAGCAAGAGTGAAGAGATGGTGACACAGGGAATAGCTTTAGTTTCAGTGACCAGAATCAAAGGTGTGGGTTTTCTGTGGAGCAGATGCAGGGCAAGCACAATGGGTACAGTTGGCCTAGGTTCATTACAAGAGGCACCTTCCCTGAAGGCCTTGCCATCAGGGGTGATGCTGGTGGTGGTGTCAAATGAAGAATTTGAGAAGGGAGGATGAGGCTGAGGGGCAAACTGACTTACCAGGGGAGAGACATTGCAGGAAGCAAGGATGTGTATATCAACGTTCCCAATGGGGGTTATGTGATGACCCCCCCCCCAAAAAAAAACATCCTATGATAAGGAATTAGCTTTGGTCATTTACTGAGGCCACAGAGCACCAAAGCCAGGGCATAACAGTATCAGTCAGGTCAGATTTTTTTTTTTCTTTTTACCACTCTGTACTGCCATCCCCAAGACCAGGGAAGTGGAAGGCAGCCCACTGTAGTAGGAGGAGGGGTGAGGATCAACTGACTAGAAGCACCCCTACCTTTCCCATTACAGTTTTACAGCTTGAATGGGGCCTAAGCAGGGGAGCAGAGAAACTTTAATCATATCTATGGTATGGGCTAAGACGTAAGAACAGTTATTTTGATGACTGAAATATGGTTGTTTTCTAATAAAAGTGACCAGAGGGGTCTTTATTATTTCAATGGGACCAGTGGAGTCCTAGTACCTGTCCTTGTCTTTATCTAAAAGATAGGAAAAAAAAAGCCAACTTCTACTGAATGGGTTAGATTGCATGTAGGTGAGGATTAAAATGTTTTTTCTGAGTGTGTCCCACAGGGTCCTTCTCTTTGAATTAAGTGGTTATAATAACAATGTCCTGGAGCAAAGTTTATTGACCTGAATCTGTACAATGTGTATAATTACGTTGGGAGTCCAGCGTCTGCTTGCCAGAATTAATCCCTGCCTTTGCTCATTTGACTTTCAGTCCAGGAGGCCGACCTCTTTGGGTCACATAAAAGTTCCTTTGCTCTCTGTCTTTGGTTTGGTTAGGTAATGTGCAACCTTGGAAAGAGACTAGAAAAACAGAGGAAGTGACATCAGGATAATTCCCCCTGCCTCCTGCCCTCCAAGATCACTTCCTCTTGATGGAAGGTCACTGCTTCTCTTGACCCATCTGGCTGTTAAGGACTGTCTCTCTGACTTTTGGAAACCTCCTCCCTTCCTTCTCTCTTCGGACCAGTGTCTCAGGCTGTTGTGCCATCCACAACAATTCCTCTCTGCTCTGTCTTTTATAAAAAGTCCTGTTGTGAACAAATCCTTCTCAAATTTTCCTATGTCACACGTGCTGCTTGTTTCCTGCAGAAACTCTGACTGACACAATAATATCACTTGCTTGGCTGACCCCAAAATATTAATGAGGGAATTCAAACAATAACAGAAAATACTTAGAGCAAGTAAATATAGATATCGAGTACTAGTACTGTTTTTATTTCCCCAAGGTAGTCTCAGCATTGTGGGAGGGAATGAAGGAACACAGTTTTTAGAGAAATTCCAGGCCAATTATTAGCATCTTCTAATATTAGAGGGTCATTTATGCAGTAGATACTACTTGGCCAGGGATATAATCATAGCTGCTTTATTTGCATAAATGAGAAAACCATTCATTAACTTCAGGCTTTAAACAGATGAGCTGAATGAGGAAAATACTTTGGACTTCAAAGCATGGTTAACTTCGCCCTGTGAATTAAAGTAATTTACACATCCATTTGAAAGTACAGCCTGTGTCAAACTGAGGTAGGAAAAAAGCTAAGCATCATACAAAATAGGAACCAATAGGTGGTTCTTTGCTTCATTTTAATATGATCTGGCATAGACTTTGCTCTGTTTATCCTTTCATGATTTTTTTTTAAATTTTTCCCCAACTATTCATTTTCCTATTTCCATCTCTTATGAAGCTTTTCAAAAGCAGAGTGTAAAATCTTCCTTTTCTGAATATTTTAAAATAATTGGAAATAAAATAATGCATGTCATATACTTGAAAGTCAGATTTTTAAAATATGGAGTCCTGTACCAATATAGTTCAGGTATCTATAAATGTGATGGGAAAATGTTACATCTTCAGTTTCATTGCCCTCTAATGGAAATATGAATGCAGGGAACAAATCACAATAACATGAGGAGTGTCTAGACCTCTGTTACAAATAGAAATCACAGCTACATTCAGATCACATTTCAGTCACTGTAGATACTTCGAAATTGCTTTTATGTTCAGTGCTACTTGAATTGATTGTTACTTTTTAGACTTGGCTCTTAGAACTTGTTATTTTATGTATTAATAAACATATATGCTGTTATTTACTGATTAATTTAAAATTTTTGGAAAATTCTATATACAGAATAATTCTATTGGTAAGATTTGAACTTTACGAATATTGGTAAGATTTGAACTTTATGAATATTATTCACTTAAAAATAATAATATAAGAAGGAAGTTTCACCAAACTACCCAAAGTGGCCCATGACCCAAAAAAGTTTATGGATCCCTGGATTAAGTGATGGATACAATCTTGGGGCTATTGTATGAAAATTGATCTCAGGCCCATGCTCCTCTCTGGGTGAATATGAGAAGATAGAGAATGCATGCCTGGGAAGGATAAAACTTGATGGCATAGTCACAAAAACCATAGGTTGTAAGCAACAAAGAAAGTGTGTACGCATGCATTTTAAAGTAAACGATATTTCCTAATTTTGTGAAATTTTAAAAATATATAGAGAAGAGTTTAAAGCTACCTGGATTAATGGACCAAAGCTATTGTCTCAAATATGATAAAAGAGCAGCAAATAACCTTATGTGTGACTCTCCCAAGCAAAATTACTATAGTTCTTATGAATTTTCTTTTAATAAAAAAGTTGCAGGATTCTAAACTGTGTCTTTTTCTACTAAATATGGGAAAATGCAAATTTTTGTCCTGTCACTGTTTTATATACATTTCAGTGATACAAAGATACTTTTTTTTATCAGATGATTGAAAATTTTAATCTTTAATCTTGAGTTATCATTACATTTTGAAAAAATCTAATTATTTTTCTATTAAAACTCAAGAAGGTATAGAGAAATATTTTATATAAGAGCTACTACTTATTTTAAGTTTCTCACCTTCCTAATATACAAACCAAATATAATATTTAATTTAAGACCAAGAACAGGAATCCCTATTAAAAATATAAAACCGGAACACTCCCCACACAAGATGTGCCCTTTGAATTTACTTTGAAAGAGTAAAACATCAACTATTGAAAATAAAAATATAAAATGCATAAATAACTTACATCTACATGAGAAAATTATTAATGTATATAGGTAATTCTAAATAAATTCAAAATAAAATAATCCTGACATCGGAGCTCACCTTTGTTGTTATGCCAGAGACTACAGAAAAGCCTTGTCTTTGTATTTTAATTCCAGACGTGAAACAAGATAAAAAGTCTACATTAAGGGAAATCCTCAATTTTTAAAACTCATCAGGAAACTACTGTGCAAATATATTAGTTTCACTTAACTCATTTCCAATTTCTGGAAGTAGTCAGAAGTGAAGGGTAAGGTAGAAATAAAGGAAATAGAAAACTAATTTTTGACCTCCTAAGATCATCAGTTACTCTAAGATGCTTTCTTGATTTATATACGTTAGATGGGACTTTCACTGTCTAGCTTCAGAGATACTGAATGAGTTTATATATGGGGTTTGCCTGGTTTTTGAACATAGTTTTTGAACATGATGTCCCTGTGTGGCCCCAAATCTCCTTCCCAATTTCGTTTCCTATATTGCTTCTTGTCTGTATCTGATATTGAGCCAACACCATGCTATTAAGCCCTTGCAAGAACATGCCCTGAATGTTCAAGCCTGTAAACCATCTCTTACATGAGTTCCTTTCCACAGAATAATTATTCTTAATCCACTTAATGATCAAAACCAATACTAGTTATTTCAGTCAAAATTTGTTATTACTGCTGAATATGAAAATTTATATTTTATTTTACCTTTTCTGGAAAATATTGAAAAAAATAACCCCATCTCCTCAAGTAGTGATTCCTTCTGTTCTATTTGTTCCCACTAAACTCTTATTAGATTAATTTATATGTTGTAATTTCTCATTCTGTTCTCCATCTCTTGGTGTATTCTAAAGTAATTTCCTTAGCCTTCTCATATGATGAATTCATTACTGTTTGGCCAGATCTAATCTACTCTTTCTTTCAGTGTGTAGCTTTTTTCCCTTTAATTTATCATGGGACATTTCAGGCACCTGTCAAATAGAATAGTATAATAAGCTCCCAAATATCCCTCATTCTAAGTCAGCAATCACCAGTTAGGCAAACCTGTTTCATCCATTCTGTTCTCACTCCTGTATGACTTTGGAGTAAATCCAAGATAAACACATTCAATGAAATATTTAAATGAGAACCTCTCTTAATGTAACCACAGTACCATTTTGATATTTAAAAGTACACAATAATTACTTAAAATCATCAAGTAGCTTTTGCTCATATTTACAATTGTCTCCTACATAAGTTATTTTTTAAATAAATCACTTGTTTGAATTAGGACCCCCTAACATTGTGACTGGTTAATAAATGTCTTATTCTGCTTTCATCTTTAGGATCCCCTTTCCCTTCCATCTCTTTCTTTTTCTTCAAAACCTTGTAATTCTTTTATTGAAGAAATTGGACTATTCGTTTTGCAGTTCCCTATAGTCTGACTTGCTGTTCACATCCCTTTAGTGTCTCTGAAGTAATTTCTCTGCCTTTCATATTTCCTGAAAATCCACCTACTAGGTGGATTTAGGGCAAGACTATCTTGTCTTTTTAATGGATTTTTGCCAATTTAACATACACAAGAATAGTATATCAAAAAACTTTAATATGCTTTTCTTCTTAGGACAATAGTTACCATCTTTTCATTTGATTGTGCATGATTTGCATTTCTTTTCTCGTGAACTATTTTTACCCCATTCTTCCGTAGGCCTGTTTGTTTTCTTCTCCACTTTTAAAAGTTCTCTCTCTATATTAAAGTTATTAACACTTTGTCTTTGGTATAAGTTACAAGCCTTTCTCTAATTTACTATTTTTCTTTTTACTTTGCTTTACAGTATCTGTAGTCATGGAAACTTTAAAAACATGTAATCAATCAAGTGTATCTAGTTTTTCCTTATTTTCCTTATTTTCTGAATTTTTCTGGATTTTTACATCAGAATTTTGAAGACTTTACCTACTGTCTCTCTGAACAGAACTTGTCAATATTTTCTTCATATCAATGGATTCATCTGTTTTCTCACCTAAATCTTCTGATTCATTTACAATTTATCACAATGTATTGTTTGAGAAAGGATCAATTTTATCTTTTGTTTTCCATATTTCCAAGTCACTTATCAGATAAGTCTATCCTTTTACTCACTAATATCTGAGGCTGCTTTTAAATCAAGTTATACGTCTATTACTTGAATTTCTGTTTTGTTTATTTAATTCATTTATTTTTTTTAGTTTTGGT
This sequence comes from Vulpes vulpes, assembly GCF_048418805.1. Classification (NCBI taxonomy): domain Eukaryota; kingdom Metazoa; phylum Chordata; class Mammalia; order Carnivora; family Canidae; genus Vulpes; species Vulpes vulpes. The sequence goes on from NC_132782.1 coordinate 51,092,797, forward strand.
CTATCCATGGGCTATTATACTACTGTATGGAAAGGAAAATATTATATTTTAAAAAGTTTTGTAGGGCCCTTCTTTTTTCGTCTATGCCAGTTATTAATTTTTTCAAGTTAATTTTGTAATCGATTTCTTTAACAAAAATATCTGATAGTATTTTTTTATTGAAATTGTGTTGTATTCTTATTGGTTCCTTATACATACTTGTAAATGGATATTCTTTTTGTTTTTATTTAAATTTCAATTAGTTAACATACAGTGTAATATTAGTTTCAGGTGTACAATATAGTGATTCAACACCCAGTGCTCATCATATGTGCCCTCCTTAATCCCCATCACCTATTTAACCCATTCCCCCAACCGTCTCCCCTCTGGGGACCTTCAGTTTGTTCTCTAGGGTTAAGAGTCTGTTTCTTGGTTTGCCTCCCTCACTTTACTGTGATTCCATAGTGAAGTGTTACACTCACGCCAATTCCTGTGATGATATTTCTCCAATCATTTCTGTCCTCCAAAGAAGCTCATCTAACAGTTTTTTCAAGAAGTGCTCAGGGGAATAATATTCCCTAATTTTTTAAATGTTTATAATAGTTTATTTGTAGCCTTTATATGTGAAAATCTGTCAAATGGGTATCAAATGCTTGCTAATCTCTTTCTTGCAAGCTGGGGTGTGTGAGATAGATTATGTCTCCTGATATGGTCCCCCCTTATGATACTTCCTGAAGAAATTTTTAGGATGAAACTTCAATATAGGTTTTATGCATTTATGATATTGATGATATATGTATCTGATATATATGCTATGTATTTATGCTATTATAAATCTATATTTAAATACTTATATATGGCATCTATATGTTGATTTTTGAATTATTTAATTGACTATGTTGCAAACTGAGGAATAAAGAAATATAATTTATTAGAAGGCATATTTTCTCCATTAACATTCCACTGATTCCTTGAATTTCCATGGCCTTCTATAAATTGTTCTATAAACATAACTCTTTTTGCTTTGTACTGTAATTCATTATAAATATTTTCATATTTCTTATTAGTATGTGATTTCTTTGAGGGAAAGAGACTATACTTTCCTCCTGTTTTCCACCAGAACTCAACACAATGCCTACAATAAGTGGAACTAATTTGTATTTGTTTAATTAAAATAGGGTCTGAATTTCAAAGTATGAGTGAGGGACTATTTTTCAAGTACAAGTAGGATAAATTACACTCCCAAGTGGTAATTTTATTTCTTCATGTAGCTTTGAGACTCTCAGAAGTGTAGCAAATTGTATCCTGTATACTGAATCATGGAGCAAAGTCATGGCACTATGAATAAAGATGACAAGTCCTCAAACTCCAAGTAAGCAGGTGATACTGTAGCAAAGGACGTGGAAATGAGTGTATGAAAAAATGAGGTGCCAGATGTTGAAATTCTTTGTAGGGTGTGCTGAGGAGTTTTCTTTTATCTTGTAAGCAATGGGAACATTCACCAAAAGATTTTTGGGTTAAATGATCTCCCCTGGCAGTAGAGCAGAGGATACACTGGTGATAAAAGCTAATGATGGTAGTAGAAGTGGAGATGAAGGAGGATTGGAGGAAAAAATAAATATGAAAAAGATAATTTAGACCCAAATTAGGAAAGCCTTAATAGGAAAAGATATTCTGGAGATATTTAAGACACCAAACAAATGAGTTTGAAGAATTTCATGAAAAATAAAATGTTTAAAGTAAGCAAAAGGTATCCTAGCAAATTCCTCAGATTCCTGACCTTGGTAATTGGGTGGTTTTTTTGTGCAATTTCTAATATGAAATGTATGAGATCAGGAACAAAGACTGAGAAAGTAGAAAATGAAAAGTTTGAAACTGATTCGAAATTACTATAGTTACTCAACGATTAAAGAGAGATTTAATGACTCTAATTCTCTTATAATAACAGTATACCAAGTACTCATTGAATTTTATAGAGGTTAAGTAATTATCCCCATTTTACAGATAAATAAGCTGTGGATCACAGAGAATAAGATTCTTGTAAAGTCATATAGCTAGAAATTATCAGAAATTTGATTTAAACATACATGTCTGACTCCAAGTCCTGAGAGATCTCCACCACCTCTTGGTATATGGGAGTAGGTTCATTCACTCATTCTGGAAAGCTTTGTTTCATAGGTGAAAATAGAAATGGAATTCTGGGTAGCTCTATTAAATTGAAGACTCAAGTAGCGAGAACATTTATCCCATAGCACACACACACACACCCTCACCTCCCAATGCTGTAATAGTCTGATAATAACTATTTTACATTTGCATGCAATGGAAGTTTCCTCAGGAAAGTATAACAATATTAATGCACACTGTAGCAGTCATTTTAGATACTAAATCATTCTGTTCAAAATCATACTATTAAACTCACAAGTTAGCTAAAACGCTGTCAAATATACTTATCTACAAGGTTTTCATTACACTTTTTATGTGGAATTCTGTTTCTGAAATTAGAGTGGAAGAATTAAAAAATAAAAATGTTCCTTACCTCTGTTTACCTTTATGATCAACGGAGCCAGCTGAGAGTCTGTCCAGGGGAGACCCAAAACCAGAGAAGCTCCTTTTCTTCTTTGTTTCAATTACATCATTCTCCAGAGACACAAGTTCATTAAGAAGCAAGAGTTTTGCTGCCAGATTAGTAGCTGACTTCTCTTCCCTGACTGTGGGTGGCGACTGCACATCTATGACTCCAGAATCAAAAGCCTGCAGGGCGGGAAAGGTGATTCCATTTGTTCAGAAAAAGAAACCTCAAATGTGTATAATCATCTCATTTGGCTTTTGTTACCTTTAGCTGACCTGCCTGCCTGTCGTGAAAACTTGATTTCTTGTGGATTTATGGTCTTGAGAGAAAGCCTTTTGGGGACAAAAATGCATAGAGGTGAGGTATATCCAAAAGAATTAAAACAACACACATACACACACACACATACACACACACACACACACACGCACAGGAATAAAGGAAAAAAACTAGAGGCTTGCCTCTAAAATTTAGTATATTAACTGATTATTCTTTTCACATCTTTTTCAATAAACAACTGCATCCTTCCTTATCATTCCCATAACATTCTATTTATACTTCTTTCATCATTGTGATCATTACATTTTCCCTTGTATTACATTGGTTACCATATATTTGTACTGATTCTGATTGTGAATATCCTGAGGGCAATAACTGTGTCTAATTAGTCTTTTATTTGTTTATTCTATTCAATGCTTAGGCCAGTAGTTTGCTTATAGTTAGTACTCAGCAAATTTCTGAATATTTGTTTAAGAATTTTTGAAAATGCAAACCTCACACTGCTTTCTTTTCACCATTCATTCACAATTTATTAATTCAAGCCATTAAGCACTCACTATGGACCAGGTTCTGCATTAGACTTGGCAGATGTGAAAATGAACAGAATCCAGTCTCTGCCCTCATGAAGCTTACTATATCTTTCCATGTGATGTGTTACCACATGCTTTTTTTTTTAATTTTAAAGATTTTGATTTATTTATTCATTCATGAGAGACACAGGGAAAGAGAGAGAGAGACATAGACACAGGCAGAGGGAGAAGCAGGCCCCACGCAGGGAGCCCTACGTGGGACTCGATCCCAGGACTCCAGGATCATGCCCTGGGCCGAAGGCAGGCACCAAACCGCTGAGCCACCTGGGCTGCCCAATGTTACTACATGCTAATGAGAGTCTACTGTGAGTCAGAACTATCCAGATAATTTCACCCTCCCACACAAAATTTCTTGTTTGTTACATATTTTGCCAGTTTGCACTTTATGCAAATCAGAAAAGTGTAGATGTCATTTATGAAGCCTGTCTTTTCCTTTCCTAAGCTTGATCACAGCATTTAAAAATGTTCCTAGTGGGGCACCTGGATGGCTCAGTGGTGAGTGTCTGCCTTCGGCTCAGGCAGTGATCCCAGGGTTCTGGGATCCAGTTCCCCGTGCAGGAGCTTGCTTCTCCCTTTGCCTATGTCTCTGCCTCTCTCTATGTGTCTCTCATGAATAAATAAATAAAATCTTTTTTAAAAAAATGTTTCTATTAATTATCTATAGTCATTGTGCAATTGGGGGGATATACTTTTCTAAGAAAATGAGAAAATTCCCCTGTGGGAAGAAACTAGTCCCAGGGGCCTCCTCCCTGCGTCCTCCACTAGTCACGTTCCTCCTTATGCCAGACTATGGGTCTTGGCAAGACATTTTCTTCCCTTCCTGTCCTTCTTCGATTATTTCTTCCATTCTCTATGTTCTTCATTTTCCCTCAAAAAATGAAAGAGTGACATTTTTCTTTTCATCATTAGCCCCAGAAACTCTTGAAATACATATAGTCTGACACCTAAACTCAAAGCTATCAATCCTCCTCTTTCCTGAGCCAACCAAATTTGCGCAGTCTGGTCAATAGTTCCTGGAAAACCCCTCTTGCTCTTGCTCTTTCTGATTCCCATCAAAGGCGACTCCTTACTGCTTAGTGTATACTCTTAATAACTTTATGGCCTGCTTCTCTATCTCCTATCTCCCCTTTTTCTCTTCTATCCTTAACACTGCCATGAAGCTGATTATTTCACGCACACTGTCATCATGTAGAAAGAATACAAGAAATCTCTCATGGCTCTTGTTATTTACAGAGCAGACTCCATAATGTCCACAAACTCATAATGTCTATCTCTTCCCTACATGAGCTTGATGACATAGAAACTGGGAAGGGAAGGATGCTATATAATAATGAGAAAGAAACTCTAAAGACTAGTAGACAAACTTTCAAAGGGCAAATATAGGAGATCTTCTATTATCTCTTAGAGGATCCTCCAAAAAATATGTTTTCATTCTTCCAATCACTGCACATACAAAATAGAGTTTGGTTCTTTTTCAAGATATTCTTAATCCTCAGGGGAAAAAAATTCATGGAACTCATGTAAAACTTTCTTTCAGTAAAATGCATTTCAAATTCTCACTTGTTTAGTTACGAAGTACAGAGAACACTTTCTATAAGATCAGATAAGCCATATTACTGTTTCTCTGCATGGAGATGTCCTCACATTTCTTTCCCTGTGTACTTTAGTCATGGCAGCAAGAAAACATTTGTATAGTAGTACAGAGTTTGGCCAAAGCGAGTTAAATTTTGACAGTTAACAACTTCAATTTTCCCACAAAAGCACTTCACCTTGATGTAATTGATTTCATTAAAAATATGGCTGAAATGATAATGGAATTTCTCTTAATGCTTTTTGTTCAGGGAATACAAATCTTTATTACTTCCAGTTTTTTTTTTGGACAGTCAGATAACCGGCCTTCTCCGAATCTATAGTGAAGTCAAGACAATACAAAAAAAAAAAAAAAAAAAAAAAAAAAAAAACCTATCTCCCTGATTTTGTGCTACGAAGGCTTCTATTTTCCAGCAGCACCTGCTTCTGACACTAGTAGAAATGGCTTCTGTTCATAAAAAATATATGATCCCTTAAGCTAGTTTCCATTAATTACCTCTGTTGCTACATCCACTGAGTGTACTTTTCCTGAACTCCACAGCATCAACGTCATGGCCAGAATAAAATGTGCATTTGCCAATCTCCAGTCCAGCATCTGAGGGTCACATACATCAAAGTCAACATTTATTAGTTTGGCATATAAAGATAGAGAACAAAAGCTCCTGTAAAGCTTGTTAGATGCAGGTGATAAGCCAAATCATTCAGCTTCTATGTGCTGGAGTGCATCTCTGCAAAACTTAAATAATACTTAATAGAAACTGTCAGTTTTCCTGGCATGAACTCTATCAAGGCTTCATTTCCATGGAAACCTAGACTGGGGTTGTATAGATATAATCATAATTTGAACTAACCAAAGTCTGAGAAATCTAATTTGTATAATTTTATTCTTTGACTATCTAATCCAAGGATTATAACCTCATATATCTAGGGGAAATGTGTGAAATTGGCCAGGTTTTAGAAAATAAGGCCTAGCAAGGTCTGCATGAACCTGAGAGAATGTGCTCTGTCTAAAAGCTATCAAATTCACAAATTCAAAAGCACCACGTATCCGATAGGCAAATATATATATGTCTTCGTGTTATGAGAGGATTTCTTAAGATTCAAAAGGTGCAAAATGGGATATACCTTCAACATACTGTATAAAAGAAAGATTAGCATTTGAAATGCTTAAAACTGATAAATAAAATTAAAAATAACAATTAGTGAACAATTATATTAAAAATTGGCCAAAGTTATGAATGGGCATTTCATAAAAGGAAATAACTTAATGGAAAGTAAACATCCAAAAATACATCATCCCAAAATACTTGCAACTTATTTAATACAAAAAAGAGAGAGACATGTATCAGGTTGGAAAAATTTAAAGTGAACATTGCAAATGTTAGAATGGTGCTTGGACACTGAAAAACACAAGTGATGCTGGTGGATTTGGAAACCAATCCAATTGATTGGATTGGATTGAAGAAAATTGGACAATATCCGGAAAAGTTGAAAATGATCATGTCCTACACTATAACCCATTTATTTTACTTCTTGGTATATATTCCAAAGTATCTCTTACATGTTTATATGGAGACATGTATCAGAAAGTTTGTATACTCATTGTTTATAGTGGTCAAAAACTGGAATCAACCCAAGTACTCCACCCAGGAGGAAATGGATTTATCAATTGAGGTACATCCGTATTATGGACTTAGAACAAATGACTTAAATATATCTGTATCTACTGTTAAAACAATGTCTTAAATGCTATGTGTATTTCTATGCATAGATTTCAAAGAAGCTACTTTGGGGGAAATGAGAAGTTGTAGAACAACATATATGCTATGCTACCATTTACCTAAATTGGGGATACACAAAGCAATTTTATATATTTTGAAATCTATACACACACTTAAAGTATAAACCAATGGAACTTGATTCATGACTATGATTGCCTCTGTGGAGGGAGGGAAACATAGGGACTTAGTTTTAATGAATATATTTTTTAAAGCAAATATGTCTCAATTGTACATTTGTTAATTCTGTGCAGTGAGCACAAAGATGTGTTATTTATACATTTGTGATTTCCTATATTTTAAAAAAACACTATATCGACAATTAAAGCTAATCTATGGTCTATACCGAGTCTGCTAGCTGCCAATTTGACTGCTGGTAAAGGGGAGGCATTGCCTGTTTTAGGGAAGTTTACAGTCTGTGGGTTACAATAGAATGGGTCCAACTTCGTTACTTAGTACGTTATATTGACAAAGTCTCACCTCTCAACTCTCCCGCCCCAGCCCCCAGTTCATATATGATGAGTGAGAAGTCTCAATAAACTTTTTTTTCCATAAAAAAACATTTGGAAAACTTCTGGGATTAAAAAGGATGGGATGCTTAGATGGATCTGAAAAATTGGACTTGAGTCTCCTTGTATTAGTAACACTGGATGTGCATCACCTAATCTACTTGAGCTTTATTGTTTCATTAGTGAAGCAAGAAAGAATTCTCACCTCAAAAGAGCTTTGAGAGGATTGACTTGATTTGTGTAAACATTTTTTATCCCCTATAGTACTTGTAATTTGTTAGTGAAAGAACACTGATGAGGTATTACTAAGTATTTCTTTAGTAACTACATTCGCTTTGGTGTGATCCAAGAATTTTTTTATGACATTTCCTTATAATACTGCTATTGTGAAACCTTAGTGTAGATTTTAGCAAGAAAGATCATCTGTTAGAATACAGACAAATAAGTGTTTTATATAGACAGGGTAGCGTCTGTGCTAACCATGTCTATTAACATTTAAAATGGGCATAAGCAGATTTTAGTGTTGTTTATAACATTTATTGAATATAATTTTGATTTTGATGTTAGTCTAAACTAGTTCTTCAATATGTCACCAACAAATATTTTGGACTCTTACTATGTTAACCACTAGTTGCTTCTCTATATTCCACCCTTTCTGGAAGAGGGCAGTAAATTCTGTGTTCTCTAACAAAATGATATCTGAGCTGAGCACTTTTGTGAGTATCAAAGAACAGTAACTCATGACTAGTTCTCTAAATTGAGACAGTAGAAAAATAACAAGAAAGAATGCAACAGCTATCCGATAAAAATGCATTACAAATTCTTTAGAATATCTGCCACAGAATTATACCTTTTCCTCCTGATTATTCTGATGTCTTTTTAACTGCAGAAGATACATCAAAACCTGAATTATTTTAAAAATGACTTCATATTTCTTGCATATCTTTATTTTTTAAAAAATAGCTCTCTTATTCAATCAAAGTTAAGCTACAATTGTGATGTTTGCCTTCCTCATTTTTTATCATGTTAAAAACAGGTTACAAAGTGTGAAACTGTCCAATTTTATAAATCTTTCCATGTGGATTTCCTTTAACTATTTTTATGTACGTTTTACTAACCAGGTTTCTCTTCATCTTTGCGATATTATAAATGGCACAGGATGATGGGCATTTATAATATTGATGATTATGTCCAAGGCATATATTTTTGTGCTTGGGTGTATATAGGAAAAAGTCATAATGTATCATCTTAAAGATAACCACATCCTGATTATTTGGATAGGGAGATGTAAAAATAAATGCTGAGTTTAAATACACACATTTAATGGTTTAAAGCCATGCTTGTAGCCAGTTAACCAAAAGGCCAAGTTCCTAAATATGGCAGTTGGTACACTAATGAAAACAAACACCCTGGCACCTGCCACACAAAAGACATTTGATTAACTAGTTGAAACTTGATTGCCACAAAATTAGAAATAGAGGAAATTATAGGGAGGGAAGGAAAAGAGTAGGTTGAGCTCCGTTTCCCTATTTTGTTGATAGTGGATAAATATAGCCTATGACTTAAAATCTAGTTGGCCCCATGTACACTCCAAATCACAGAAAGAACACTGAAGGATGTTCATTGTAGGAATATACTAGAGCGTAGACGTTTGTCATTTTTCCAGGACATCAGTAATTTACATTGAGCAGTTTTTGAATATTATTCCTCTGGCTAGTGAGGATCTTCAAAGGAGACAGTGAGGGTGGGACCTGACTGATAAAATTAGGTGCAACACTTCATTCACTGTCAGCCAACTGGTCTACTATGTTCCTGAATTTTCACATTGTGAATAATACTGCTGAACAAACAAACATTCACATTGTGCAACTTCTCAACCTTTGTTTCAAAGACTTTTCCACATGTCAGAATTATATCCCAAAGGGATCCTCAAACTGTAGCTGGAGTGGCAGTGGAGGGAGCCAGGTGTGTGAAGTTTTGTCCTTTAAGTTTGGGAAGCAACATATATTGTAGATCCCCTCAAGGAACACGGAGCGTGCATATTGGCATATTAAAGGCTCTGAAAGTACAGTAGCAAAGAAACTATTTAATTATATTTAAGCTAGAATTAAATGAGAATTCTGTTAGAATGAAGAAAGATGTTTGCCTTATTGAGAATCGGTGAGAAAATGAGTCATCGTTGTTACAAAAAAAACCCAACAAAACAAAACAAAAAAAAAAGCCCTCTCAAGTGGAAAAAAGAGAAAAGATCAAAACCCACAGATCTAAATAAGAAAGCAAACAGGAATGAGGGTAGGTGTCAGAGAGAGAGAAAGAGGTTAAGCTGGAAAAAAAAAAAAAACAACACTGTGAGCCAAGATCTGACTGTATGCACTTTTTAATGACACTTTTAAACTATCTGCCTTGAGGGCTGGCGTTGAAAAACACAAATTACTCCGGTGATGAAGAAAACTTCTCTTCAATCTAAGACTATCATTGCTGTCTGACCTATGGGTAGTAGAAATGTTAGAAAGTCTCAAGAATACTGAGTTTAGGGGTGAACCTTGATAACTTTGGGAATTTTTAATTTACCTAGTTACTTGACTGGAAATACTCAAAATAGACTTTGCCCCACCCTTATTTTCAACAAAAACGAAAAATAAAGGGCTTAAACATAAAGGATAAAGGACTTACAAACTAATTAAGGCTTTATATATTTTTAAAGTGAGATTTAATAGGACATATTGTAAAAGGTCCCTAGTTCTGACACTATGCAATGACCATGGGTACCTGCGCGCTGCACTGCTCACTATCATCTTAGAAAGCGATGATGGTGGGATGCCTGGTTGGCTCAGCGGTTGAGGGTCTGCCTTTGGCTCAGGTCCTGATCCCAGGGTCCTGGGATCAAGTCCCTCATCGGGGTCCCCACAGGGGGCCTGCTTCTCCATCTGCCTACGTCTCTGCTGCCTCTCTCACTGTGCCTCTCATGAATAAATAAAATAAAATAAAATAAAATTTAAATTAAATTAAATTAAAAAAGAAAGTGATGGTAGTCATCTAAGCAATTGGTGAATCAGCTTGGCTCCGAGTAAGTCTGTAAAACAGTAAGCTCAGTGTGCCCTGTACCCTGCTCCATGAGTTACAGTCATCCAGGTCTTTTTGATAACAAAGAAAAGCTTTAGGAATGATAGATAACAGAGTGACTATCATTTTTTTATCTCAAAAGAGGACCTAAAAGGGACAATGCCTGACACAAAGTCTATGTGGCTCACTGTACTAGAAAGAGACCTGCTCCAAGTCTTGGGAGACTGAGGCCCTGCCTTGGCTTGACCATATCTATTGCTTGGGCTAACTCTTTCCTCTCTAGGTGAAGTGAAATGGGCTTGGTCTAAATGACCTCTAATGTTGCTTCTAGCTTTTTAAAAGTCTATTGGTGAATCTGGCTTTTTTCTGGCAGAAGTGCAGACATTGTAGGCAATGATAATAGTTGGTGCAGGTGTCGCTAGAAAGACCTTCTGCTGTCCCTCAAATCATCCAGTCTATGCATAAAATTGCATGTAGGTTTTGACATAAACACATTCCTCTTGAATTTAAAGTATTTCCAGCTGAATCAGGAGGGCCTCCAAATCTTTCATTTTAACATGTCATTTATAGTAAGAGATCCCATCTAATACATGTATTTTAAAAAGAAAACATGCTACCAATTAAATTATGACATCCTATCAAGTGTATGATGCATTCCAATTTCCAAGATGTTAAATGTGCATCAGAATGGATGAAATATAGTACACCTAATGTACTTTCAAATATTTACTTGGGCTTTTTTACTTTTTTCTCATCATGCTTACTTAAGTCATTATGCTTAGTATTTTAAAAATATAACTCTTTCAGTCAACAAATAGGCAGAAATATCATAAAAATTTCTGTGATGGTGAGAAAAACAACACAAAATTAGATTTGAGGAATAGAGAGAAGTGTCCTTGCTGTGCTACTTATTGGTCTGGTGACCCTAAACAAGATGCTTAAATTGTCAAAATAAAATTATTGTCTAATAAAACCCACTATGTGAATTCATAAAATTTCGATATTAGTTAATTTAAAATTAATTAATTTACCAGCAGCATAAGCATTGTGATTTGGTTTAGGATGCCAAATATCAGTAATAAGTGTATTTAATCTTATATTTCATATTATTTACTAATAATGTATAAAGATAATTATTTATGAAAATATACCACATCATTTTTATTATTATTTTACAATAGGTAAAAACTTTTCAATGGGAACTCTAAATTGTACATGAAAACGTTTTGTAAACTATAAGATCATGAGAAAAGATTAACTACATTGCTTCAAGGGGATTATATTTGAGCTGAAGGCAGATCTTTGAAGCCAAATTCTTCCAGGGAACATTAAACTTAAACTCAACAACCAGGTAGGAAACTGAAAATTTGGGGGCATTGATAAAGTATTACAGATTGTGCAACATTACAGTTTGACATTGTACAGATAATTTTGATATTTTGGTGAGTGACAGTATTTGAACAGAGTGGTAAGAAAGTTGCTACTAGTTTTCTTTGAAGTGTGAAGCAGCCAGGTGCTGGAAATGCTTGAGAGACTCCCACCAGGTGAATTGAGGGTCTCTTCCTTACTGGAGCTTCAATTCCCTGCCTCTGGAATTTGGCCCCAGTGAACAACTCAGTGTAGCACTTAGAATTTTAGGAATGGGTAATTGCTTTTGTATAATCATAAATAAAAGACTTAAAAATCACTGAGGATTTTTGTCCAAAAGCAGTTTGAATTATAAGTTGTAGCTTCTGTCAGTATATATATATATATATATATATAATCTACATCATCCTCCCAAAAATACATCTGAGAAAAATACTTGTGTTGCTGAGACATTTATTTGAAATTCTCTTTGTAAAATTTGTTATCTTGAGTAAATTGTGTGATGGGTACTTTATGTTTCAAGTACAATCCTGAAAGAAAGGTGCAAATTGAGATAGCAGTTTAACATTTCCCTTTTTTTTGTTGTTTTAATTAAAATATCAGGAATGTGTTCTTTCTCATTCACATTGCTCTTCAGTAGGCAATAGTACATTTCCCAAAATCACAGAGCAAGTTAAAAGAGCCAGAAAAACAACTTACATTTCAGACTCTCAGTTTCATGCTCCTTCAAGTATAACCGATTTATAAAAGCATAAAACATTTTTCCATCTCCAAAACAAACTGCTTATAAAGTAAAATGTTTACGGATGACATGTTCTTAGTGTAGCACACACCTGCATTTTCAAAGGACTTTCCCTGAATGCTATGAATCAGGAAGAATGTTAATTTACTACTATACATGTGTTAATTGATTTTATTCTATTTGGCACCCTTTTCATTCTTTTTTTAGACATTATTGCCTTTGGAAAAATCTCAAAAATTTTGTTGTTCAGTCTCTCTTTTTGCTTAGTTGGAATTTGCAATCAGTACTAGTCTCTTTTCTTGCAAAAATTTAAGAGGGAATTTATAATGACAATAAGGGAAGATTGCATTACTAAAAAGCCCAGGTAAATAAATTTAACAAAGTATTTAGAGTTAACATGATGTGTTGAGTGAATGAATGAATGAATGAATGTAGCAGCTTTTTGTGTTAGGTAAATAGGAATGCAGACCATATTAACATTCCATCTTTATTGATATGAAAACAACTAAGGCTTAGAGAAGGGAAGAGATTTGCCCAAATTGTACAACCACAGTAATATGGGACGAAGCTCATGACAGAGTCCCAGCAAGTCCATTAATGTTTCAATATCTCAGATTCTCATTCTAATGAAAGCATCACAAATCAATATTCTCCAATAATTATCCCAGTAGAGTTTAAGATTGCTCCTTATCCAACCTTAGCTTGTGCTTAGATCCCTGAATTAATACAAGTTTCTTGAAATAAAACAATGTCACCTGGAAATAGAAAAAATCTTTAGTGTATGACTGTAGACAATTCTAGACAATTCTGCTAATGGGAGTTCTTGTTTTATTCTAATGCTTGATCATGAGAAAAACTAGTATCATTAAAATTATGGGTAGAGAAAAGCTGGTAGATTTGTACATAAACTAGCTGCTTGGCCATTTGATACATTGGAAGGTTTTTTATCTGGCATAAAAAGGCTTTCAAAGGATAAATGCAATTAAAGATGACATAGATTAGCCTCAGGATATTGTGGAATGTTACCGCCACCTTTTATCTTTTATCTCATTTTGTACTTACATATAATATATGATAAAAATATTAACTTACATTTCAATTACATTAACTGGCCAATATAATCAATAAAAAATACTGTCTAAAATTTACATGAAGGGTCAAAAATATAAATTTTATGTACTCAATAGGATGTGCTTATTAGGTATATATTATGTGTCAAGCGCCAGGGAGATAACAGTGAGTAAGATACCCATCTTGTCCTCAGATGCTCACAGCCTGGTCAAAGTGGAGAGAATCCTTGACCACGTGCTCTGCCCAGGAATTTCTTCCTGCAAGAACAGGCTCTTCCATTCCTTTCAAGTACAATTGTTGTAAGTAACCACTTTTTAAACATTTGCATAGTACTTTATTATTTTGAAATTAATGTTTCTCCTTTCATCACCACATCAATCATGCTAGATCTAAATGAAAAAATATTATAATTGTATTTTTTAAAATAGATGCCCTGAGACAAGCAGAGTTACTTTAGAATACTGGTATACGAACTCCCTGTACTGTGTGTATACTTTCTGTATACAATGAAGTCAATTAGCAGGAAGAGGTTGGTCCTTAAGTTACATAGATATGGATATGATTCTTGACTGGGTATGCTACTTAGCCTCTTGCTTTAATATTTTCATCAGGAATATGGGGCACAAATTTATTTTGTGGGTTTATTATAAGGATTACAAATAATGCAATTGACTAGCACAAATTAATTATGCAAATAGTAGTTATCATTATCCTGATAATGACTTCTAAATCTGGCAGCTTAATGAAAGATGCCATACTACTTTTTTATGTAATGAAAAATATTTTTTATCCTTATGCATTTTAAGGATGAAATTCATTTAAATTACTTGAATTCTAGAATTATGGCAAAGTGGTATTGTAATTATTAAATGAATTATAACAAAGTAATATTGAGCAAGGAAAGAAGTTTCACCAAAGAGAGTTATAAGTGGCAACCACTCTGACATTTGGTGTTACAGTATATTATGCATTATCATTAATTTCAGCAATAACATTTCTATGAAATATTTCTATGAAAATATTAGCATACAACGGAATATCATAATGGGAAGAAAACAAAGGGAAGTAATCTCTTTTATACTCAAAACATAATTATTCAAGTTCTCATTGTAGTAACAAAAGTGAATTTTTAATAGAATTTTAATAAAATTTTATATGATACCTATTTTTGTTTTACAGTTCATAAAATGTCTTTATTGACTTTGTTTTTTTGAAAATCTCTATGTTGTTAGGATTATGATTTTCACAGAGTTTTTATGATATTGACTGTATAGCAATAGTCAAGCTGTGTCATGAAAGCAGAACCACCATGGGGATTAAGGGAATAAAGGATCTTGTTACTGGAACTAGACCTTACACAAGCACTGGAAGAGCTGGGAAGGGATGGACCGCAAAAGAGACAGAGGAAGAGAGGATGCCTCTTAGAGCCTTGGTGTGGATGGACAAGTCAGAGCTTACAGGAAAATGCACCCGGCAAAATGATCCCGTGGGAACCACAGCTCTGACTTGGTGGGCCAACAGCCAAGTTGCCATTGGTGGTATGGGTGATATTTTAAAAGTGCATTTTTTGCATGGTTACAGCCTTATGTGTCACAGGAACATAGAATTTTAGAAAATGGAGGGGATGTTCATTGGAAACTGTCAAATTTAACACTCTCAACAGATGGAGAGAGCAAGGCTCAGAGATAATTAGGTTGGCAAAGGGAAAGGAGATGAAGGAAAACTTTAAGATGGATAAAGAAAAGGAGGGAGTAGGGTGAGGCATGGTGGAGGAACTGTTCTTGTGAGAGCAGCCTCATGCTGAGGCCTAAGCTGATGGGACCCTGATAAGGCTAAGGCTGGGCGACAGTCAGTTCAAGCCAGCTAAGACATCCGGCAATGATGACAGCTGGAGCTAACCACTGCTCCACAGAGATACCCTGAGAACTATCTGATTAAAGACAGGGAAAGGCTCACTTAAACGAGACCTCTAATCAAAGAGACCTCAGGCACAGGGGAGTTGGCCTACATAGAGAGGTACCCGGGGCTAGGAGGGCACCTGGTGACCTGGGGCTCACCTTTTATAACTCTGGGGGAGAATGAAGCCTCGGAGAAGGCTGAGCGAAACGTGCTGAAGTCAGGACTGGGATTAGAAGTTTGGTTTTCTGACCCCCAAGCTCATGTTCCTCTGAGGGCACCATAGTCTCTAAGCAAAAGTGGTCCAGTAGATAGAGATCTCAGTAGATGAAATATAGGCAATAAGATTAAATTAGGCAATGTGTAAAGATTAGCTCCAAAATACTGTGAAACTGAGTCTTCATTCTCTAATATAGAAAAACTAGCTGATGTGGGAGCTTCCTTTGGCCATTTTCCCACTCTGTATCATGGCATTGCCAGCTTTTTTATTTCTTTCCATAATAACAGGATATTATTGAACCCTAGTCTGTGCCTCAGACTTGCCTGAAGCTATAAACTACACAGTGACAGAGTTGGGGCAATATTTTGGGACTGCTTACTTGAGCTCTGTTCCTTTGGGACAAGTTCCATTAATCTAATTTTATTAATCAAAGGTTCAAATCATTGAAAGTATTTTAACAAGAAGTTAAAATTATAGTTCTGAAGAGCCCAAATCTAGTCTACTAAACATATCTGCTTCTCTACTGCCCATATTCATTATACTGGAATCAGTTCAAAACTCCAAGAAATAAGGGGGAGAAAAAAAAAGCCTACTCTAAATGACTTATTCAATGACACCACAGTGCATGCAGTTTGCTTACAAAGAGGAGACTTGAATTCACATCCATGGGAGAGTTTCCTTAGAAAAATTCTGTAAGAATACTGAAAACTAGTACCAAAGTATGGAGGAGATACATGCCATGCCTGATGTTTTTGGGGAGACCTATCAATTTCATAGCTTATGTGGGCATTAAAATCTTCATAATGTATTATTATTATTAACATTATTTAATTTCTAGAAAGATAATTTAAAAACAAATAATTATCACATTCCTAAACCTATGGAATCTATCATTGTATTTTGAAGGAGCAATATTTTGCATTGGTAAAACTGAATTTATTGAGTGTACACTATTCCTACAGATCAAAACCTGAAATAAAGTTTTAAATTTGTTCTTAAACATAACTCAAATATATGTTTCAGATTAACTCTCAATGTAATCATTTAATAGCAAGAGCACTTCAAATACAAAAGAATTTGTATGACTTAAGTCTAAACTGTTATTAATATCACAGTGGCATATTTGAGTTTTATAAGAAGAAAACCAGAGGATAATTTAGGTTTGAAGAATATAGAATATTGAATTTAGAATTTGATTAATTTAGGAATATCTCTTAAGCTTTAACTTTGATAGAAATCAAGATAAGAGAAAACCTTCTTTTCTACCGAGGCTTTTAAAAGTTGAGCACTTTTATACACTTAAACATTTTCTGACATTGGACATCTTTGATGAAAGCAAAATTAATACTGTTAACATATATAGAGAATCATCGTCTTGCATTGTCTTTCTCTTTGTTTTGAAGTGGGAAATAAAAGCAACAAACAATATAATAAATAAATATCTGAACAATTAGCTCCACCTTAATTTTGTGTTACAAAAATATCTTCTTAGATTTTTCTACTCATTTTAGAGAGGGAAATATTACCAAGAAACATTCAAAATCAAGATATAATCGAAACATTTTAACAGTATGTGAAAATTTAAAAAGTAGTTTAAAAGAAAAGTAAACCCTTAAGTTTTTCTCATAGTTTTTATATTTAACTTACCTTGTGAAAAATCAGGAGATTCTAACTTTAGAGTCCTGTCTGTGCAGTTTCTCCCAAACTCAGCCCTGATGGTGAGTTTTCTCTCTGAGTTTTTATAGTCTCAGTTAGACACCCCTTACTCCAATCCCTGTCTTTGCTTTCTCTTACATCATTTCTAGATTTTCCACTGAACATTTTCCCAAGCCTTTCTTCAGTCTCCCCCCCCCCACTCTCTCTCTCTCTTATTCTCTTTCTCTCAGCTTTTCTCTTTCCCTCTCTCTTCTCCATATTTATCTATTGCTTTGCTCATGGTATTTAAGTAGCAACAGGAGCTTGGGCTCTGGAAAATTTAAGTATACATTTAATATTGTGTTCAGCCTGAGACCCATCACTTCTCCCTGAGGTTTTATGTCTAGCTCGGATAATTACAAATCATATTTGGGAAACAAAAATGCACTAGGATTTGTTAAAAAAAAAAAAAAAGAGGCTCACCAGGCTATTTCAAAGTAAGATTTAGGGAGATTATACCCAGAAACTCAAACTGATTTATTGGGTTATATTTTGGACTCTTAAATGAAATGATCATCTATGGAAATGGTGAGCAGTTTCAGCCTTAGTCAGGTGCATAGTGCTGTGTCAGGGAGACTGACAGCTACTTCGTAATTAACATTGCTATACTGGGAAGGTTGTCACTAACAACCTATAAATACCGAACTGTGACATGTGGGCTATAAATGCAGGCGTTGTAATCATTCTTATCTTTCTCCGTCCTCCAGTATTTTAATTTTCATTTCACCAAAACATTCCTGCCTCTGTCTGAAAGGTTTCTTCATTTCATTTCCTAGTAATCACATTTGCAACCTTATACACACAGATTGTAAAAAAAAAAAAAAAAAAAAAAAAAAAAAAAAAAAAAGTTACTAAGTTCTAGAATACGTATTATGCTGTTAGATCATTATGAGCTCATTTGATTCACCACCAGATGCCCATTTAATGGATAAAGGAAACTGAGTCTACATAAATCAAATGACTCTATGAAGCCACACAGCTGGGAAGTAGTAGCAGAACCAGATTTCAAATACGTATCTTAATTCCATATCCAGTTCCTTTCCCACAACGTCATCCTGTCTCACTATTTAAAAAGCTAGAAAAAGAATCCCAAGCCAGATGATGTTTTGTGAAAATAGAAATAAATTTGTTCTCTTTGGTTTTTCTCTAAAAGTCATTAAAAATACTAGTCACTAGGGTAGAAACAATTACATGGTTAATTTGGATCTAGATAGGGACTGACCAGAGCACATCGAATTGGTGGGACAGTAAAATGTTTCATTTTTTAATGAAGGGTTTCCAGGATAACATACCTCTCAACAAGCTTGAAATTTGAGTAGTTGGCAGTGATAGTTCACAAGTCAAGATAAAAATACAGCCTAATTGTGGACCCTTGTTTAGACATTACTGCCATAAAACGATTATGTTAGCTTGAATCCACATGATGGAAAACTCTCAGTATAGATTTAATGGATACATCATAATGCTACCAGAAGCCAATATTTTTGACGTACCTTCTACTCTTATTTGAAATGCCTCCCTCAGCATGCTGACAAGTGATATCTGCGGCTGATTTATTCCAGATCTGTCCCTGCTTAGACAGTCCAAAGATTCCACCCTATTTGTGGATTTTGTTGACCTAATTCAAAAGTTTGACTTAACTGTTCTGCAGCAGTCGAAATAGCAAGCTTATTCCAGGCACATAACCATGGTACATTTAAGCCATTTATGCAGGGTTCTGCACATTATATACCCCCTGTATAAATTGCTTATGCATTAATACATTTTAGGGAAATTCTGTTACCTTGAAAGAGCAGAAACAGGAGCATGTGAAGAAGTTGAAAGAGAATATACATCCAGTGATAGAAGGGAGAGACTAAGATGAAAAAGGGAGAAACTATTAATGAAAACTCTTCAGCTAGTATATCATTATTTAACCTGCATGACAACCTTGCTGAAGAGGTATTATTATTCATGTTTAACAGATGAAAAAACTAAAGTTCAAATATGATAAATGCATGGGCCAACTGCTCACAGCTTCAAAGTGATGGAATTAGGAGTTGCACCTTGTTCTATGTATCAATCAGGATTGTGACAGTAAAGAGACGGCACGTTGAAATTGAATAAGTTGTGGAGAATTTAATGTGGGCAGGGTGTAGAGGGACCTCTCTGGTCCCTGAACCCAATAGTAGCCAATTATCCCTAATCTTGAAGGGTTAAAGTTTAAGGAGAGACAGAGGAATATGGGTAGACAAAGTTGCCTGTCAGAAGAAATGTGACCTTTCATCAAGGGACATGGCCAGTCCAGAGCAACCCACAGGGGAGGGAATTGTGTGTGTGAAATACACACCGAGATGTCATTCTGCTTTCTCCCCATAATCTGCTATTACGTTTACTTTCAGTCACACCCGGCTGGAAAAGGGATTGGATGGTGTAGCTAAAAGACCCAGCACCTTATCTAACCTCACAACTGTGTTAAAAAGACATACAAATAAGATCCTTTGTAAAGACCAACGTGACTGCAAATACTGTGGTTTACCTGAATTAAAATCTGTTACTTCCTAACATCTTTTTTAAGTCAAGTTAATTGAGATGCAATTTATACACACAAAATCTGACTTTTTAAAATGTACAGTTTTAGGGGTTTTGACAAACATAAACCGTATGTAACCTCCACTAAAATCAAGATATAGACTTTGTCCATATCCCACCAAATTTCCCTCATGCCTCTTCACAGTCAAACCCTACCCAACCCCCAGGTCCTGGTAACCACCGATTTGATTTCTATCCCTATAATTTTGCCTTTTCCAGAAGGCTGTAGGAAATTATACAGTATATAGTCGTTGGTGTCTGGCTTCTCTCACTTAGAGTAAAGCTCCTGTGATTTATCCATGCTACTAAATGTATCAGCACTTTGTTTCTTTTTAATGAGAGTGTTCTATTGGATGGATATACCACAATTTACTTATTCATTCAGGAGTTGGTGAAAATTTGGGTAGTTTCCAGTTTGGGATGATTATGAATAAAGTCATCATAAACATTAATATAGGAGGCCTGAGTTGAGATTTATGTTTTCGTTTCACCTGGACAAATACATAGATACAGGATTCCTAAAATCACGTGGTCAAGTTTTCACTTAATAGGAAATAGCTACACTGATTTCCCAAGTGGATCTACCATTTTGCATTCTTACCAGATATATATGAGAGTCCCGGTTGCTCAGTATTCTTGGTACCATTTGACATGCGTTGCCAGTTTAAAAAAAAAAAAATCAGCCATTTGAATAAATGTATTCTGGTATCTTTTATTTTAATTTATATTTTCTTAATAACTAATGATGCTGAGAATCTTTTTATGTACTTATTTCTCATTCATATATTTTTGATGAACTGTTTAAATCTTTTGCTTAATATTCAGTTGTGAGAGTTCTTGATATATCTGAACACCAGAATTTTATAGATTTGTGTTTTCCTTTTTTTTTTTTTTCACTAGGTGGCTTGTCTTTTCCTTGTCATAACGTTTTCCTTCACAGAGTAGGTATTTTTAATTTGATTAAATCTGGTCTTTTTTTATTAATCATGCTTTTTTGTGCCCCCCCAAAATCATTCCCTTACTCAAGCTTGCAAAAAATTTTCTCCTAAGTTTCCTTCTAGAAGTTTTTCAAAAATTTTTTGGCTATTTTAGGTCTTTTACATTGCCACAAAAATTTTAGTATCAGTTTGTCAATGTATACCAAAGAACTTACTGAGATTTTGTTAGGATTTCATTGGATTTTAGATCAATTTGGGAAAATATAACTTCTTAATAGTATTAAATCTTCTGATCTGTAAGCATACTATATTTCCCTTTTATGAAGATCTTTGATTTTTCTTGACAGTTTTTTTTAATTTAAAAAACCATATAGGGGCACCTGAGGGGCTCAGTGATTGAGCATCTGCCTTCGGCTCAGGTTGTGATCCCAAGGTCCTGGGATCGAGTCTCGCATCAGGTTCCCTACAGGGAGCCTGTTTCTCCCTCTGCCTGTGTCTCCCATGACTAAATAAATAAAATCTTTTAAAAAAGCGTAGGTCTTGCATGTATTTTGTTAAATTTATTCCTGTTTCATTTTTTATTGAGGTATAATTGACATATATTAGTTTCAAGTGTGCAATGTAATGGTTTGCTATTTGTGTAAGCTATGAAATAATCACCACAATAAGTCTAGCTATCATTGATCTCCATACAAGATCATATTTTTTCTCATTATGAGAATTTTCAAGAGTTACTTTCTTGGCAATTTCCAAATATACAGTACATTACTATTAGCTATAGTATCCATACTGTATGTTACATCCCCATAACTTATTCATTTTGAAGCTGGAGGTTTGTATCTCTTAACACCCTTTACCAGTTTTACCCATCTTCAATCTCTTACTCCCTAGTGAATTATAACCTTGCCTTCCTGGCATAAATTCCACTTGATCAAGACATATTATCCTTTTTCCATACTGCTGGATTTGAAGTGATACTACTTTTCAAAGATCTTTATTAATGAGGGATATAGATCTTTTATCTCCTTGAAACATATTTTTCAAGTTTTGGTAAGAGGTCTCATAAATGTTTAGGAAGAACTACATGCTTGCCTTAGTCCATTGAATATAACACAAATACCATAGACTAGGTGGCTTAATCAACAAACCCTGAGTTCCCATGTTCTGGGAAATCCAAGATCAAAGCGTCTACAGAATTGGTGTCTGTTGTGTACCTTATTACTGATTCATAAATTGTGGTCTTCTTAAAAAAAAAAATTGTGGTCTTCTTACCGTGTCCTTACATGACAGGGAGAGTGAGAGAGCTCTCTGGAAGCTCTTTGATAAGGGCAATATCCTGTTCATGAGGGCTCCACTTTCATGACCTAATCACCTACTAAGAACTTCACCTTCAAATAACATCATACTGGCGGTTAGGGTTTCAATCCATGAATTTTGCAGGGATGTATTTAGTCAATAACAACCCTCATCTATTTGCTGGCAGAGTTTGTGTCAAGTTTACATCATCTCCTCCTGAAATGTTTGATAAAATTCACCAGGTGAGGTTATCCGTGCGGGTAGATGGCTTTGAGGGAAGGTGTTTAACTAAAATTTCAAATTCATTAATAAAAGGTACAGAACTAATCATTCTAGCTAATTTTCCTGAGTGCATCTCATAGCTTTCACTTTTCAGATATGTTCATCTCATTAAATTATTAAAGTTATTTATACTACTCTCTTTTTTTCCTTTTGATATTTGTACAATCTGGGTGATATCCTTATTTGATTACTAATTCTGGCATTCTTTTTCCTCAGTCTTTTCATTTTTATTTTTTTTTTTCAGTCTTTTTAAAAATTCGTCATCCTAAAGTTTTTTAAATTTTATTTATCTTTGAAAAGAATCAGCACCTGGTCATTTTATTTTAATGAATGCTACTTTATGTTGTTTTCTTTCTGTTTCATGATTTTTGTAATTTTGTTCATCTTTTTCAATTTTCTTAATATGGATGCTTAGAGGGATGCCTGGGTAACTCAGCAGTTGAGCATCTGCCTTTAGCTCAGGGCATGATCCCAAGATCTGGGATCGAGTTCCACATCGGACTCCCTGCGAGGAGCCTGCTTCTCCCTCTGCCTATGTCTCTGCCTCTGTCCCTCTGTGTCTCTCATGAATAATAATGAAATCTTTTTAAAAATATGGATACTTAGATTATTGAATATAGATACTTATTTTCTTTTAATATAGACATGTAATACAATGTATTTTCCTGTAGGCACTGCTCTAGTTATATCCTGTACATTTTGATATGCTCTGTTTTCACATTTTATTTAATTTGTAATATTTTCTAATTTTCCTTAAAATTATTGACAACTAGTCCTAGGCATTTAGCATATATGTCATTTAATTGGCAAATATTTGATTATTTCTGTATAATTTTTGGCTATTGATTGCTAGTTTGTTTTGTATTAAGGAAACATACTTTGTATTCTTTTAATTCCTATGAATTTTTCAAGATTTGTCTTATGGCCAATAATATAGTTGTCTACTCTGGTGAGGTTTCAGTGAAGTGTACTTCAAAGAGAATGTATATTCTATTTTTATTGGGTGGAATATTTTATAAAGCTCAGCTAAGTTTGCTGATACTGTTCAAGTCTATACTTGAATGATTTTTGTCTGCTTGTTCTCCCAATTACTGAGGAAGGACTGCTGATGTCTCCAAGTCCAAAATTTCTCTATTTCTGTTTTCAGTTCTATCAGCTTTTGCATTCCATACTTAAGCCTTTTATATCCCTGTATCATTATGTAATTTATCTTTGTATCTCTAGTAAAAATCTTTGTTTGGAAGTTTGCTTTGTCTGTTATTAATAAATTTATCATAGCTTTCTTTTGATTATTGATGGCATGTGTATCTTTTCTCCATATCCTTCCACTTCTAGTCAACCTATCCCATCTGACATTCTGATAATCTCTAAAATTTGATTGCTGTGTTTTGACCACTGCCTTTAATGTAATTATTGATATTTTTAAAACTAATCTTAAAAATGATTTTCTTTGGTTTTATCTTTTCCCTGTTTCCTCTTACTCTGCCTTATATTGGATTATTAGTTATATCTCTTGCTTATTTTTTATATTGTTTCTACAGGTTTACAATATACATCCTTAGGCCACCGTAGTCTTCCTCAAATATTTTTCCATTTAATACATAATGTAATGATCTTTCAACAGCAGTCTTCTACTTTATCCCTCTCATCCTTTATGGGATTACTATCACGCATCTTAATTTTACTAGTTATAAACCCTGCAATTTAGTTCTCTTTTTGTTTTGTACAGCTAATTATTTTTAATTATTTTTAAAATGTTTAAAAATTCATATTTATCACATCTACTGTATTGATGCTTCTCTGTGTGTGTGTTTAGATTTACAGTTCCATGGAGTACTATTTTTCATTTTGCTTGAAGAACTTCTTTTAACATTTCTTATGGCATTTTGTCCAGAGAAGTGTTTAATTAATCTTTACTTTTAAGTGTTATTATTGCTCAGGATAGAAATTTGAGGTGATAACTTTTCTTCTTTCAGTATTTCAAAGTTCATGTTCTATTTTCTTATGGATTGTATAGTGCCTGCTGGAAAGTCTGCTATCATCTATTTGCCTATGATGTGTTTAATTATAGTTTTATTTATATTTATCCCTAGGTTTTCTGAGTTGCTGGTTGTTTTCTTTAATTGATTTAGGGGGAAAGTTGGCCATTGTCTCTTCAAATATTTCTTTTGTCCCATTCTCTTTTTCCTCTCTTATTCCAATTACATGTATATTAGGTCCTTTGACCTGTCCCCTGGAAGTTCTGATATTTTTTAAACTCTTTTTCTTCTCTGTTTCAGTAAAAATATTTTCTATTGATCTTAATTTCAAATTCATTTACTGTTTCATATGCTGAATTCAGTCTCTGATATTGTGTGTTTTTAATTTTAGCATGTCATAGGCTTAGCAAATTAATGAGATTTCATGATGTCTTCAGCTTCCAGGAAATCTAAATTCTCACATAGCCAATACATTCAGTTAAAAAAATTAAAATATTAATTTTTTAGATCATTTTTATGGTGACCTCTACCTTAGATGCCCTACCAACAGTCCAACTATTGTGTGCCCCTCTCTCCCCTCAGAGGGGCTATAACCATTTGAAATTTCTACCCTTGGTAGTCTGTTGACTCAGCTTTCTCATGCATGCACTGAAAAAAGTAATGGTTTTGCATGATTTTGTGAAAGTGACATTGTCATGTGGCTTCCTATATGCTTAGTGGAATCATGAGTCTTATTCTTTACATTTTTATGTGTGTTTTGCAATATAAGAATATTTTGATAATCTCTGTTTATTTTTTTCTAATAATATTGTTTATATTATCATCCCAATTTTGTAGACATGCAAACAGATTTGAGAGATGCCAAGCTTGTCTTCTTTCTTCGCTACTGCACTTGTCATCTGTATAAATCATCCCTCTAATTAAATTCAGAAGTGTTAAAAAATAAAAAATAAAAAAAAAATCAGAAGTGTTGAAACTGTATTCACAAGCTTCCACATATTTTCATTTGTATTTATCTTGAAGTGAACTCCAGAAAGCTACATTTCCATTTCATGTGATCTTCCAAGTCAGAAGACTGAAACGCTACCTCTGGCCCTTGTAGAACTCCTCGTGTCACTCTAGTTTGCATAGATTTTAGATGTGTTCCATGCCTAGCTCACATTGCGCCTATGTACTTGGTGTAGTGGAGCATTCTACAATGGACTAGAGTTTTACAGACCTCCTTTGAGGCAAGGCACATTAGTTTTATTTTATTGGGCTAGAACCTCAATTAGTCTTGTTGGCTGTCTTTCAAAAATGGTTTTTATAGTCATGCCATTTGCTGAGCCTGTTACCATTTGATACCTCTGCCCCTTCACTCTTTCCCTATTAAGATCCCCCCTACTGGTTACGTTAAATACAGGAGTCTGTCTACTAAATTCTGACAGTTCAAATCACTAACTTTATCTGTTTAAGTACAAGGAAATGCCGGGACACCAGAAACCACACTAGAAGACCATTGACATATATATCCTTATTCCTCTCTCTCTCTCTCTCTCTCTCTCAAGCACACACACAGTAACTAAACATAGAATGATTTAATGACCTGTCAGCAATAGCACTTCAAAATTTACAAGACTTTATATAATTTATTTTACTACTGTAGTAACTGTTCTCTTGTGGATATAACAATACTCTTACATAATAGGCAATTATTATTAACACCATTATATAGTTGAAAAAACCTGACATTTAAAGAATTATACTTACCTGTCCTATTAATATGCAAGGAACTCTGCTGGGTCTGTGGAAGTCCTGATCCTGATCCTGTTCTCAAGGAGCCTATATTTGAATGGAGAAGACAAAATTGAAACGCAAATAACTCCAGGATGGTTTCCATATTACCCTGTGAAGAATTTAACTCTCTTATTTTAACTCATTTACACTATTTTTATAAGGGTTTCTTTCCCTAATGAATCACCTGATACTCTGGAAAGCTTTCCAACATCATATCAAACATGTTTTCTCTCATGTTGAGTCAGGAATTATTTGTCTAAAGTTAAGGTTATCAGAAATTAGAGGGGTAGACACCAAAAAATAAGGTTAACTATTTATTGATTACCTTCTTTGATACGGGCATAGTATTATGTTTTTGCAGTCATTATAACAATCAACATAGTTTATTGAAGACTTACCATGTGACACCATTGTCATTAAATTCTCACTTCTATACAGTAAGGGGGAGATTATGATTATCCTCATTTTAAAGAAGAAATCAAAACTTAGCCAAAGTCAAGAAACTAGTTAGTAGGAAAGCCAAGGTTTCAGTCAAATTTTTCTGATGCTCAAATTTCTAACAACTGCACTGTACTAACTTTCCATGTCATCCTAAAAATTATCTTACAAGTTAAGTATTATCTAAAATTAAATCATGGGGAAACTAGGTTTGGAATATGTTCAAAGTCATGCAGATATAAATGAGAGAGCTGGGATTTGTCCATGAAAGAATACTTCAAAACCTTTCCTCTAAACCCTACTCAAGATTGTTTTCCACTATACAACACCAGTGACACTGAGGTCAACCTGACAGCTCTGGGCATCCCTGCCTTTCCTGCTATTCATCTATTTAGGCCATCTACTTCCATCACTGTGGAGAGGTAATGTCTCTGTGAATTATGTATCCCTCAAACTTGTCTCCATGAACACACATAGTGGGAAGGATCCTTGGAAATATAAAAATAAACAGACTTTGTTCAATATACACTGGGACCTCTCAAGTAAGTAGGAAATGTCACTAACAAAATACTCCAGTTGTCGAAGCATCTAATAAAGCAAGGTTTATCCTAAGTAAACATATCCAGTACAAATAAACACCATGATATAGATGATGCTAACAGAACTTTTAAACATGGATATGATATCTGAAGGATGGAGGTAATAGTCCTATTCTTTGTTGGTAAGATTGCATCATACTTTAAAAGAGAAACAGACAAACTAGAGTATCCTTAATGGATGCTCAGCATAGGGTGGCATCTGGACAGCAGTTAATCTAAGGACCATTAGAAGTACAGATATATTTCATTTTAAGATAAATCTATAGTCATACTAATTACCTTGGATAATAAATTACAGGAAGTTAAATTTGATTTCAATAGGAAGAAACTGATTGTTTATAAGTAACATTTTTATTTGATACCTTCTATTCCTCTTAAAGGACATTTAGCCCCCCCCCATCAAAAGATATTTGGGAAGAAATGGAAATATAAGATGTGCTAAAGAAAGGATTATCACATCAAGGGGGAGGTAAGATTAGGAAACTAGGAAGGTTCTTCCAAACTTTGTGGGTTTTTTTTTTAAGTTTTTATTTATTTATTCATGAGAGACACAGAGAGAAAGAGGCAGAGACATAGGCAGAGGGAGAAGCAGGCTCCTCGGGGAGCCCAATGTGGGACGAGATCCCAGTACTCCAGGATCATACCCTGAGCTGAAGGCAGACACTCAACCACTCAGCCATCCAGGCATCTCTCCTTCTAAACTTTGTGATTCTATAAACAAAAATGGAAAATGGATACATACTTATGTTCAAATAGATAGGATAAAGGCTTGTTTAGGTAATCTTCCATATGTTGATCAAAATTCAAACTTGTGAGGGGCACCATGGTGGCTCAGTCAGTTAAGCATCTGACTCTTGATTTTTGCTCAGGTCATGATCTGAAGATCGTGAGATCAAGTGTGAGGCTCCACACTCAGTGGGGAATGTGATTTGGATTCTCTCTCCCCCCCGCCCGCCCTTCTTCCTGTTCACACATGCACATGCTCTTGCTTTCTCTGATAAATAAAACCTTTAGAAAATCATACACATGAAATTTTTAAAATATAAAACACCTACCCTAGTATGATTGCCAGACATTAGCTCCAAATATTAAAAATAGTGATTTACTCAAACTACAGGCAAATCGTTCTAGAATCACAAGTTTTTTAATTCATTGATTTCTTAAAGAAAAACAATGTTTAAGCTTAGTTTTCTCTGAAGTTAGATTGAGGAAAGTAGCAGGGAATGACTTACCAGTGATTTGGTAGTTCTTTTAAACTCTGAATTTCAAGTTTCAGGTTACTCCTAACCTGAAATATTGAGGCATATTGAGGGATTCATAACTCAATGATTGGGAATTGAAAATAAAATATGTAATAAATATATAGTTAACATGTATATTTAACATCTATTGAGCGCATACTATGAACCACATACCTTCCCTAAGATGTGTTACATATAGCAGTTTGTTTAATCATCATAATAATCCTATGAGGTAAATTCTTCAGTTGTGTTCATTTTGGAAATTAGAAAACTGAGGTATATAGAAGTTAGTTAACAGATTCACTTGGTTCAGAGGCCTGATGCTTAGCCATCATTATTGGTAGATAAAGTGTACTCTGTATGCTAAGGCAGGGATAGGTATTTATTTTAGCTGGAATAGCAATAGGTTTTAGTCACAAAAATTAGTTGGTAATTAGCAAAGATAATGTTTTCCTTTAAAATTTTTTAGCAAGTCAATATTAATGTCTAAATGTCATTGTACTTGTTTTTATATTTTCATGTAATTTATATTTCTTTGGGAATATTTTCTTATTCCAGATTTGTTCTTCTTGCTATTCATTCTCTCTTTTAAATACACAAGCACATGCACTAGTATTTCCAATGTCTTTATGACCTTGTGTATTAGAGGTGAACAGATATTCAGCAGAGGCAAGCAAGTTGCCTTTTTCTTCCCACAGAATCTTCATGTCCCACAGCCTTCTTCAAAACTGGACGTTAGCCTTCCAGGCATGACTTAATTTAGAAGTATTCCATAGTTTTTCCCTCTGCAGATTATAAGTAAGATACTCATTGGAGCAGTAACCCCAGCACCACTTGTTCTTGCTTCTTTGACAATGTGTCTGCATAGACTGCTCTATTCTTAATTGCATTTCCATAAATATTTCCCAAGAATCTATTGTGCATCAGGTCCCAAGGTCCCAAGAAAGTCATAGTGCAGGAAAAAGATAGCCATGTCCTCAAAGCAATTTAAAGTCTTGCAGAGAAGAGGTTAATTTTGAAAATAATGACATTTCAATATGATTGGTACTATACAAATGGTATGAAAAGAAAGTTTTATGGAGGCGTATTTTAAACATGATTTGAGAGATTTACCTTCTGTCATATTATTTTAGTTGCCAGGGTGCCTGAAGAGTGGCTGACAGATCTCACCCTAACATTAAGTATGTGAACACATGTTTTTTAAATAAGGAGGTATCTTACCATCCACAGGCCAAGATCAGAGGGGACCTTTAAAGTCCACACTTAAAATCATAAATGCACGAAGTAACTTTTTTTTTAAATATCCAAGAATCAAGTCTTTTTTTCAGCTTCCATGGATGTATATAAGAAAAGGGCAGCTATCAACCTATACATCAAAGTCCAGGCTTAGAATTATCTTACCTACAATGATCACCACGGAGTATTTCCTCCAATAGGAATCATACACTCTTGTCCCCCTATATATCTTAGAACATAAAAGAATGGTGTTTCTTCCTCTTCACACTGAGTCTTTGTTTCAGCATTTATACCGATCTGCTCATTACCTAAAATAAACTCTCACTCTTTTGTCTGCCAAGTTACTTGAATTCACTGACCTGACAATCTGAAGCAAAACTGGATACCTCTCATTAAAATGTATTCTTTCCATGAATCTAATTATAAATGTGGGTATGGTAATATGAAGTTGAGAGTGAAGTTGGGGTTTAACTTTGTGCATAGTTGACAAATAGAAGCACTGTGGGTGTGAGCAAAGCCATCTTCTTCCCACTCTGTCCCACAATATTCTCTAGTTTCATCGGGCCATCTCTGGACACAGTGGGGTGCTGCCATTTGCGTTAATTTTTCACTAATGTTTAAAGTCCAGTGTGAAATAGCAAAAAATACATTCAATTATTGGAAAAAAATTAATTACTGTATAAAAGAAACAGAATGAATTAAAAAATCACAGAGGATGAGAAACATTGAAGTTCAAATATTACTGCATTGAAATAATTGCTTACTTAAAAATTATAAAGGATAGGAGCAGTTCTTCATTTGTTAAGTTTTAAAACACTTTTCAAAGATTCTGCATTCATTAAGCAACAGAACTCCCAATAAAGTGTTTCCCTTAATTATTTTATTAATAGCTTCCTTGGCATAATGATATTAAATAAGTATGATTTATGGATCCTTGTCTCATCAAGGAAAAAGCATCTACTTAATTATTCATTATTTATGATTTTCTTATGTAAATAAATTCATCAGCATCCCTATGAAGATAGGAATGAAGAAAGGTGATATTTAAGTGAATGTAGAGGAAATTGAAACAAAGAATGGCCCATTTACCTTCATATTACCAAAATGTGGGGTCTAATCATAACAATAACTATTACAACATTTATTCAGTGATTCCTCATACCAGCCCTCTTGTTTAATCTTCACAGTAATTCGAAGAGGTAGGTATTCTTATTAGCCATAAGTTTGAAAAGAAATGACTTTGGCAGGAAGTGCTTACATGTTTATAAGAAGTCACCCAGACAGGAAGTATAGAGGTGGGGTTTAAACCTGATGCTTTCAGAACCCACAATTCTAATTACATACTATATGCCTCTTGAATATAAGTAATTTCTGTTCAGCTTTTTAATTAGAGCTGGTTACCCAGAATTATACATCTATTTTTTTCATTATTTCTTTCTTTCTTTTTTTCCCTGGAACCCTGCTAGGGTAAAGAAAGTATTTGGGAAAATTCAGAGAAAGTGTATGGAAGACCTTATACTAACCACAGGTATATTAAAAACAAACAAACAAAAACAAACCCTTTTTTAAGAAGTAGGGCTAGGTAGATTAAGGAAGGAAAAATCAGATAAAGGGTTATAGAATCGAGCCCAGCATCTGTTATGTCAGTCCAAAGAATTCTAGATCCCAGGGAGAAAGCTCCCTACCAGTTGGGTATTTGGAATGCAAGGCTATTGACATATCAAACTACTCTGAAGTGTCTGCTGGAAATGTTTTTCTAGATCTAATGTCTTAAAATCAAAGCTTTATCAAATGGATACATTTATAAATGCAAGTGAAATGGATTCATTTAGCTCATATTTTTTTTTAGTTGATTTAAAAATATTGATCTGGGTATGGTATGTAGTATACAATATTGTACTTAAATTCAAGAGCATTACAAATGAATTAAAGATGAAAAGCAGCAAAATTCTATTATCACCTCATCTGATTTAGACTATCTTTAAAAATTAACTTTCACTTTCTCAAAAGCCTCATTTTCTCTTCCTTATCAACACATTATTATTGGAGCAGAGAGAAAACTTTGATTTTCCAAACGCTTCTCTTCAGAGAGGTTTATTGCTGCTGCTAGAAGAGATTTGCATCTAGGGATCCTGTGGACAGACCAGGTAGGCGTGAGCCACTATTGGAAACTAAAATTAAAAAGGTAC
This sequence comes from Vulpes vulpes, assembly GCF_048418805.1. NCBI lineage: Eukaryota > Metazoa > Chordata > Mammalia > Carnivora > Canidae > Vulpes > Vulpes vulpes. The sequence continues at coordinate 51,124,694 of NC_132782.1, forward strand.
AGCTTCATTTTTAGTGTGTACCATTCATATCTTCTGTATAAAGGGTATATCTTCTGTATCTTCTCTACTCTTTCTGTTCATTTCAGGCTCTATCAGATACTCCTGATCTACAAAACCTGACTCTCTTGTGTTCAGCTCATTGGAGTTACCTTCTTCCATTTCAGGAACGTTTCTAGATCACTTCCTTTTTGTTCCCTCCATGACTTATGCTTTGTCGTTCTGGTTTCTCAAACGAGGTGGTTTTATAATTGGCTCCCAATGGTCCCCTTACTACTTGCTTTGACTATTTGATTTTTTTAATTGCCATTGGATTTTAATCTTTGATGCATGGCTTCTGGCATCTCTTCTCTATTTCCAAGTTACCAAGGTAAAAGAAACCCAATTCTGAGCTCTATTTCAGAACATGTCCTAATAAGAATTGCCTCTCATTCATACTTTACCCGACCAGGGATAGAAATTACTATTTTCCTTTATGAAGATGAAGTGAGATATGTAGAGAAAATAGGGAGACGGTGATTGCAAAGAGAAATACCCATAGAAATGGCATGAAAAATGCAATTTATTCACTAAACATTAAATTATAATTATAGAATTCAATTAATTAGGATGATAGAATTTCATTTAATTTCATAATTAGTTTATTTTCAGAGACACTCTTCTCATTTCCTATTGCATAGATCTTATTAAAAGAGGAACTAGGTATGGTTGTTTTGGATTCTAAATTTGGCTAAATTTCAGGAAGAAATGCAAAACATGAGCCAATTTGTATCTTTGCAGGTTTCACTGCTGTCTGAGGATGTACTTCTTAGATAAATTATAAACCAGTATTTTATCTTATTCCTTAAATTCTGATGATTACTGTGATCGATCCCATGATAATACCTTAAATTTGTTTAGAATTTAGATTCCATTTTTTTTTTTGGACATATCTTTTGGATACTTGTTAACTAGAATAGAACATTTCAGTATTTTCCAAATAGACTAGATCCTCAAGGAGATATTTCTAAGTAGTACATGATAGCCTATGTTAAATATCTTTTCTTCCCCAGCTTTTAACTATTGTTCAGTTTCCAAAGACCACAAACATGCTCTTTTCTAATCCCTCCAGTTGGGTTAGTTTTTTCTTTCTGTGACTTTACATAATACAAGTATCCTTCCTTTCACTATTACCTTACAACTTGCCTACATCCCTGATCCTCCCACTGGATTATAAGGTCCTTGACAGTAACAGCAGCATGTAATCACCTTTGCCTCTAGCACAGAGGTCTAGCTTCATACCTGACTTGTGTTGGTTAGTGGTAAGTTGTCCTTTGAGCTGACAGTGTGTCTTAGCTTCATCAGGATTACATGGCCTCTTTGGAAATTCTATCTCTTAAGCCCTTTTTGGTTATTTGCAAAAATATTCTTAGATTTTTAATTTTTTGTTAAAAAATACCACTTCCTTCTTGAAAGCTGGTTACTGGTTTATGTCTTAACAACCTCATTAAACTTTATGAAAATCCATATTAACTGAGTATCTTATCTCCTTGTTCTAGCTGTTCACTTGTTACCTTTCAAATAAGTCTGACCAGATTACTATACTAGATATGTTTTCTCCAACACATGCACACATACATACACCCAGACATAGACATACACACACACACCCCTTTGGGCAAATTTTCTGTAGAAAAAAACCACTAACACCTATTCTGTAATGCTGCAAGGATGATTAAATTTAATAATGTATGTAAGGCAAATGTAAGTGCTTAATATGTATTCAATATGTGTTGATCATCATCATAATTTCACATTCAATTTTTTTTTTAAAGATTTTCATTTACTTATTTGACTGAGAGAGAGAAAGCCAGAGAGCACAAGTGGTGGGCCATGGGGGCGCAACAGAGGCAGAGGGAGAAGCGGACTCCCTGTTGAGCAGGGACTCCCCTCACAATGCGGGGCTCCATCCCAGGACCCAGAGATCATGAGTGAGCTGAAGGCAGACACTTAACTGCCTGAGCCACCCAGGTGCCCCTCAATTGAATTTTACAAAACAGTGATGAGATTTTTGAGTAGTTACTATCATTCTTACAATTTTTCAGTTGAGAACTTGGGAGAAACAGATGTCAAGTGACAGGCTCCAAATCACACATCCAATAAGCTGTAGGGATTGTGTTGAACTTCAAGCAGAGTGTTCTCTCATTCTCAGATAACTTGTACATTGGAGAGTATCAGCACACTAACATGCAGAGAAATTAATGGTATATCTTTTCCAGAAGTGTTTTTGGAAGTCAAAATCAGACTGAGCAGTGAAATAAATGAAGATACTCTGATGGCAGAGGTTCTGGCAGTTGAGGAAATTCTCAGGCGTTCCTTAAAATACAACAGAGAACACAATGCATCAGTATATTGAGTATCTATGAAAGTTTTCTGTCTCAGCCATGAGGCAGGCTGATACAACTCTTTGAACAAAACCATTGTAATAAAAATTATGAAAGATTTTATAATGGTAATTAGTCCTCTCTGTCTGAAGCATAATGAAATGCATATAAAGTACTGGGATGAGGTATTAGAGGAGAGAAGATCCAGAAGGCAGATGGATTCATTTAGCAAGTTACTATTTTTCTCAATTATGTTCCAGAACTGGGTTAAATAATCGAGCCATAAAGAAGCAAGACATGCCACTCCTCTGCATGAGAAACTCATCCCAAGACAGGAGGTTAAAAAGCAAGTTCAATGGTTGCAGTAAGTGCAGTGGGAACAGACAGGAAGAAGGGAACCTAATTGCCTCTGCCTGGGGGATGAGAGGAAGGTTTCATAAAGTGGGAGATATGTGAGTTAAGATTTGAAGGATGTGTGAAACTACTAAGTGATGAGGAAACTCTATATGCAAAGTCATTCATGGATTAGACTGCAGGTTCTGAGAAAAGTGAATATTCGATTAGGGCCAGAATACATAACAATCAGGGATGTCCTCTTAATCTGAGAAATGGAAAACTAAAAAAAAATCTTAATTAACAAGGTAATTGCTCCATATTTAAAATACATGAAGTACAACTTTTCTATGGAGTCCAGATGTAACACACATTCACCTCATGCCCATTATCAGAGCATTGTATCATAGACTTGGGTTTTTAGACCAACATACGAACTAGTTAATAATCACAGTTTGCTTATTTTCATTGAACTATTAAATATACTCTGTTCCGTAGTACAGAGATTAGAGAAGTATAAGCTATATATAGTCAGAAAGACTTAAAAACCTCAGTAACTAGAACAGACAGTTGCTTATTGGCATAGGTACCCTGAAGGATGTCCTTTCCTCACATTACCAACATGTCAGGATTTTTAACAGATGTTATTAGGACGCCACAGTAATGCAGAGATGTATGTAAGCTGAGAGCATAATCACTATGGGGACTGAAGGCCGATGATTTGACTGTGTTGAAATTACTCGGGTGTCCCTCTAATTTGTCACATGACTTAATGTTTAAGTCTGTCATATGGTTTTCAGATCTGGGCTCTTGATGATTTCTTTTTCTTTTTCTTTTCATGAAGTGGATGATGATTTGTAAACTGACTCTTCATGTTCCTAAACCACTGAGCATTTTAAAAATTAGTTTCCATGAAATAGAAGTGGTTTCAAAGGAAGTCTTGGCTCAAGCAGCTTCTGTTTGGGGATTTTGACTGCCAGGATATCCATTCAAAGAAAGATGGTGATTTCTAAATTATTCTATTTTTACTTTGATATCCTCCCTGTAACTCTACAGTTTTCTCCATGCTATTTCCCAGGATTTCCCTCCTGTTTGTCCTCAGGATCTGTTACCATTAGCAACGGCTATTACTGGCCCTTCTTCTCCCATCAATTACCAAATCTTGGTGTAAAAGTGGAAAAATCTTCCAAATATAATTGTTTAAGGAAATATTTCCACATATATTCCTAAGGGTGATCTTCTCTATTCTTTTATAAAACATGTTGATATATGAAAAGCAGGTGAGAATCAGTAAACTAACCTTGATTATTTAGCATAAACTAAGCCAAAACAATGAACCTAATAATATAGAGGCAACATTTGACTTTCACTTGATTTCTTAATTCACTTCATTTCTATGCAAACTTTTTAAAAATGATTTATTTGTTTATTTATTCATGAGAGATACAGAGAGAGAGGCAGAGACACAGGCAGAGGGAGAAACAGGGTCCCTGTGGGGAGCTGGATACAGTACTGGATCCCAGGACCCCAGGATCAGGACCTGAACCAAAGGCAGACACTCAACCACTGAACCACCCAGGTGCCCCATTTCTATGAAAACCTGAACAACAAATATTAGTTGTTGTTGAATGCCTGTTTATATTAGGTACTGTGTTAAGTGCTTAGAAAATGACTAGAAAGTTAGAATAACAATTCTTTGGAAAATTTACTAACTAGAGGAAGAAACAAATAAGAAGATTATTTTTTATAAGGGTCATAGCAGAATTCACATGACATAATGTTAAACCTTTGTTTTTTGTTTTTTAAAGATTTTATTTATTTATTCATGAGAGACACAGAGAGAGAGACACACACACACACACAGGCAGAGGAAGAAGCAGGCCCCACGCAGGAAGCCCAATGTGGGACTCGATCCCCGGTCTCCAGGATCATGCCCTGGGCCAAAGGCAGGCACTAAACCGCTGAGCCACCCAGAGATCCCCATATTTTTTGGGTGGAAAAACAAACTCCATTTCTACGTCTTAGGGACTCACAGATTTCACTATAAACTGTAACCATAGAATTTAGATATGTTTGGGACATGTCTGGAAGTTCAACAATAGGGACTCACTTGGAATTTCCTTGCATGGGAAACCAAAGTGTTTTATGGAAAAGAACTCTGTGTAGCAGAGTAAGATACAAAAAAAATGCATTCTCATAAAAAATGCTCATAGTTACTGGAAGAGGGGATTTTTCTTTGGTTCTTCTCTTGTGGACATGTCCTTGAGTTCTAATAAGGACAGAAAAAAAAATATGTGAGTCTCTGACTTTCTGTTAAAGACATGTGGTGTACAGTATGTGAGCAAACTATGGTGGTGGTGGACCCAGTTGTCTAAGCGGGGATCGGCCTTCAGCAACGGATCAGAATAAAAGTGAGGGAAGATGCTGTGCTTTGGCGTATATTGGCAACTCTGACAACAGCATAGGCATCATGCCATCTTCTGCACGGACACCAGCAATTTTGGCCTGGGCACGGGAGCACTTGCTGACTTAGTGCCTCCCTGGCTTCTGGTGATTTCAGCATTCTCAGCAGCCATTGCCTTTCCATTGGTCTGGAGAAGTATGGGAGAAAAATGACAGATAACACAAAGAGGAATTGTGAGAAAATGTAGGACACCCTTTGGGAACACAAAGAAATAAGTTGATAGAGTTTGAAGGAACCTGGAAGTACTTACAACACTGGCTAAAAACAGAACAGAGAGCATCATTTGGTATTGTTATTTTTACACCAACTGAACCCTATTTTTAATCTCTTCTTTCAGGTAATTTTCTCTAGAGAAAAATGGTTTGTAACTAAAACAATATTTATGCTAAATAACACGCCCCAACTCACTCTTCTATATGTTCTAGATAATGTTCTATTATCATTAAGAAGCAGTTAGCTTGTAACTCAACAATTTAGCCCTCTGCCAGAAAAATACCTCCACTGAATCTAATTTAATCTTATGACAAATGTTAATTGAATCTATTTTAAAAAGACCCACACCAGACGTTTATGTTCATTCTGTTATCTTGGACTTCCACACAGGTGTCGGTTACCCACTTTCTGTTTCTCAGCTTCACATCCACCCTCCTTTGCCCTGCTGGATTCTGGGGATCTTGCCAGATGGAGAATGTAGCTCTTCATCAACAAAGAGCTCAGGAGTGAAATGAAGGTGATGAAGGCAAGTAGACTCTTCTCTGTTGGGTTTCTACCAGTTCTCCATTATTTTTATTATTCAGTGATGGAGCTCCTGTTGCATCCTTGATGCAACTACTTCCCTAGAATCAACCACCTGGAAGCAGCTCTATCCTGCTGTACTATACGCAATATGGCTTTTTTATTAGTTAACTACCTCCTAACAGTTGAAAATCCTTCATATAAATATTTCTTTGTTTAAATTATTGATGTGATGGGCACCGAGGCTCCTTCCACAGTTTGGCTATTGTGGACATTGCTGCTACAAACACTGGGGTGCAGGTGCCCATTGAAAGATGAATGGATAAAGAAGCTGTGGTCTTTGTAAACAATGGAATATTACTCAGCCATTAGAAATGACAAATACCCACCATTTGCTTCGATGTGGATGGAACTGGAGGGTACTATGCTGAGTGAAATAAGTCAATCGCAGAAGGACAAACATTATATGGTCTCATTCATCTGGGGAATACAAAAAAATAGTGAAAGGGAATAAAGGGGAAAGGAGAGAAAATGAGTGGGAAATATCAGAGAGGGAGACATTACATGAGAGCCACCTAACTCTGGGAAACGAACAAGGGGTGGTGGAAAGGGAGGTGGGTGAGGGTTGGGGTGACTGGGTGATGGGCACTGAGGGGGCATTTGACAGGATGAGCACTGGGTGATATGCTACAGGTTGGCAAATTGAACTCCAATAAAAATAATTAAAAAATAAAAAAATAAATTACTGATGTGATATTTGTCTGTTGATTGGACCCTGATTGACATATCCAATTTTCTATTTTACTACTGAAAGTCACATTAATATACAAATGGAAAATTTAGCATCAGTTATAAAAAATAATTGTTTATTTTCCTCTTATTATATAATGAAAACCCATTGTTTTACTTTTTATTTTGGTATCCAGGGAACTCAGAGTACATGATATATATTATTGGAAAATAATGGAATCCTTATACTAGAGTTAGCAAGTTTCTTCTATAAAGTGCCAGGCAGTAAAGAGTTTGGCTTTGTGGGTCATAGGGTGTCTGTGGCAAGGATTCAGTTCTGCTGTTGTAGTGCTAAAGCAACCAAAATAATACAAAAATTAAGGGGAGTGATTGTGTTCCAGTAAAACTTCATTTACAAAAACAGGCATCTGACCGGATTTGGACTTCAGACGGTTGTTTGCCAACTCCTACTTTAGATATAATCTCAAGAACACAGATACATAGTAAAAATATCACCTACTAAAAATATGATCTGTGAAATGTATTATTCTTATTTTAAAGCCATAGTGTCATAGAAAAAATATAAAGAGTTGAATGGACTTTCAAGTTAATCTAAAATGATTTTTAATTTAGAAAAGGTACAGACTTGGTGGACAGAGCCTTTAGCTATGAAATCAGACTTTGAATATGAACTCTGCCTTTTTCTACTTGTGAACCCATGAGTAGTTTAATTTCTCTCTGTAAACTTTATTTTCCTCTAATATAATATGGAATATTAATACTTTACCTTAAAACCATATGATAATGGTTAGTGTAACACAAAAATGTAACGGATGCCTAGTCTTTGAAACATCTATTTTGGTCAGAGAAAGCAGAAGCAAAAACAAACAAACAAACAAACAAAAAATGCAACTTAGACATGAAGCCTGCTTTTGAGGGAAATAATAGTGATTTGTGGAATAAACTGGTACATGAGGATAGTTTATATAAAGGCCCAACTATGTCATGTAGTGTACTATGAAGTCCACTACTTTAGCTTGTTAAATATTATATTCTTTAAATAATTGTTCAATATTAATTTAGAGGAGATGCTGACCACTGTGACAGGGCAGGATCTGGGCCAAAGAAGAGAGGACAGCTGATGTTATATCCAGTCAAACTACCCAAAATAGGTGATTTAAAAAAAAGAAAGACTGAGATACCTTTATTTGTTAAGGTCAAGTGTTGTTCATTATCAGTTGTTATAAGGCCTTGATAATAAGTTGCTTCAATTAGAGAATGTAATGTTTTCTCATACTTTCAATTTCTGATTATATATATAATATATATTGTATAATAATATACATATTATATATACATATATTTATGTGTGTTTATATATACATAATTATACTTTCTTATATATAATTATCTAAAAATTATAATATAAAAAATAAACATGTAATGTATAACATATATATGGAAAAGAATATAGGAAAAACATATTTGCAGAGTTCGATTACCACAAAGAGACCACGTCTGTAATCATCACACATTTCCAGAAATGGGATATTGCTTGCACTCATTCTCCTCCAACTCATTATTTCTTCCCTCTGAACAAACATAATGATAATATCAATTTATATTATTACCCTTTAGTTTTGCTTTTATTACCCTTTATTTTTTTGAATTTCATGTAAATGGAAACATACAATATATATTATCCTTGACTCAGTTCTTTTGATCAATATTAGGTTAGTGATCTGCAAATATGTCATTCGCTTTAGCTGTAGTCTTTTTCATTTTCATGACACATAATATTCCAGTGTATAAATAATAAATATACTGTCAGTTAAACATACATTCTACTGCTATTGGGTTTTTCTGAGTTTTTGGCTATTATGAGACACTACTATGAACAATTTTATTTGTTTTTTTTTGGTATGACTTTGTTTAATGTATGTAATACTAAGTGAAATTCCTGTCAGAAAGTATGTTTATTTCACCAGTTGATGGTTTTGTCTTTATTTCCAATAACAAAATTTTTGTACCAAGAATTACTTTGTCTGATACTGACAGAATTTAAGAGCTTTCTTTTTGTTGGTGTTTGTATTCTATATCTCTTCCCAAGTTTTTAACTTCAACCTTGTTGTATCCATATTTTAGAAGTATTTTTTATGGGCAGTGTATTACATTTTTTGTACTTTATATTTCCTTTAATTAGAGCTCTTAGTTCCAGTTATAGGTACTGCAACTCTTCGTATAGTTTTATTAAAATCCCTTTATTAAATCTTTATTAAAATCCTATTTGCGTTCTATTTCTCTCTCCTTTCTCTGTTTTCATTCCCATCTTCTGTTTCTTTTGGGTATATTACATATTATTTGGTTCCCTCTGTTGGGTAAAATTCATTTATTTTTTTAATTATATGTATACATTATTTATTGTGAATACTATTTTCTTGACTTAGTCTAATATTAATTGGTGTTTTTACCTTAAATAAATCTAAGGGACTTAAAACATAAATGTTTACTATTAAAAATAAATAAATAAATTTTTACTACTACGTTTCAACTATATGCAATTTTGTATATTTTAATTCTCTTACTTTTGATATGTATATGCATACATACACACATATCCTAAGACATTATGATTTGATTATTTTTATTTGATATAGTCAATGTTTATTTAGATTCACCTTGATATTGACAATCTTTATTGCTCTTCATTCTTCTCTGCACCTCTAATCTTGCATCTAAGATTCATCCCTTCTGTTTGAAAAATGCTCCTTATAATTCTTTGTGTCTGTTGGGAAAAATTCTCTTAATTTTTATTTACATGAAGATAATTTCCTTTCAAATGAATTTTTGAAGATGTTTACTATTTTGTTTTTCTGGGTATAACATTCTAGGTTTGTATGTGCTTTGTTTTCACACTATATAATATTGTACAGTTTATTTTATTTTATTATTTCTATTAAGGATTCAGTTCTCAGTCCAATGTTTCTTCTTTAAAAATATTTTATGTGTTTTTAGCTTCTCTTGTATCCTATTATTGTTTCAAGTTTTCAGGGTTATCAGTAAAATGTTGTTTGGTAATAATTTGCTTGGATCTCATGTACCTTCGTAAATTTTATGTTTAATCATTGGAGAAATTTCATCCAATATCTATTCACATATTGCTGCTACTTCTTTACCTTTCTTCTGAGACTCCAATTATAAATATATTTGTCTATTTCACTGTATCTTACCCAACTATTTTGCATTTTTCATTCATTTTCTTCCATGATTCATTAAGATGTTTATTTCTGACCCATTTTCAGTGTCACTGATATTCTCTTCAACTACATCTAAGCTGTTAAATCCTATACTAAGTCATCAGTTTCAGTCTTAAGATCTTTCACTTGCAGAATTTCTGAACTATAGCTTTTCAGTCTTTTATTTTTTTGAACATAATAAGCATAAGTACTTTAAATCTTAGTCTGGCAACTCCAGTATCTAGAGTTTCACTGAATAGGCTTCTATTATATTTTATTTCTGCTGGATTTAATTCATGTATTCTCATTACTACATGTTCCTGATTATTTTTAATTAAGCATATTTTTAAATTTTAATATGATTTGAAGTTGGGCTCTAGTTCCTGAAAGTGCCAGTTCATATTCAGTGCATATTTTCTCCTAGTATACATCTCTTTCAAGTTTCAACCAAAAATATACAGAAGTTTATCAGAGGTCTGCCACCTTAGCTGGTTCTCAAGTCCAAATTTTATTCACCCAATCCTATAAGGTTGTCAAAAATATGATTCAAATTTTCTTCCTCTTTGATGTCTTTAACAGTACTAGTAGATACCTCCAGGGGCAATGTCTAAAATGCTAGGCTCACCTTCCAGGGCCTCATTTCCTTTTTTTTTTCATAGTCACACTGAATAGGCAATTCTTCACTGCCTTTGTAGCTCTTTAAAGAGTCTCCAATTATCTATCTATCTATCTATCTATCTATCTAGTCTCTATTACCTATTTATCCCAGTTTTTCTATTTATCCTTAGTAGAAGAGTTGGGCTAAATTAACTGTTTACTTGATCAGAAATGGGCTCTGAATTGCCAAAATGTCTTTCTTTACCATTCTTTGAAAGGTCAATGTAAAAATGTTCTGTTATGATATCACACATCACACTATATTGCTAAAAATTATTTTTAAAAATAATGTTTCTTGTTTAATTTTTAATTCTAAAAATTACCATGTAATTGCAGTATAGCCTCAACTGTTAACTTTGAAATAAAGAAAATTATTTTTTTGTTAAAAATTGATTTTTGCTATTTACTAAGATATGTTTCCCCTTTTCAGAAGATTTGTTTTAAGTGTCTTTGGATAATGAGGAAATTCTATAATTTGAAACAACAGTATATTTTTAGACATAACATTTGCAAAGGACTTATTTAAATACTATGTTGAATATTTGTTTAAATGGCACTAAAGTAAAAATTACAGAAGTATTACATATTACTAAAATATCTTCCTAAAACTCCTGAGTTAGGCAGTGTTAAGCAAAATAATAATCAAAGGTGCAAATGCCCTAATTCTTGGAAACCTGTAAATCTGTTGCCTTACATGGCAAAAGGGACCTTGCAAATACAAATAAAGGTACAGACCTTGAAGAGATTGATCTAGATTATCTGGGAGGGTCCAAATTAATTAAATGAATCCTTGAAAGTAGAGCATCTTTCCCAGATGTAGTTAAAGAGATGCAATGTGAGAAGGCATGCTGTCTTTGAAGGCAGACGGGGCCATAAGCCACGGAATGCAGGTGGTCTCTAGAAATTGGAAAGGCAGGGAGTGAATTTACCTCAAGCTTCTAGAGGGGAAAGCAGCCCTGCCAAACACCTTGATATTTAGCCAGTGAAACCTATATATGACTTCTGACCTACAGAATGAAAATATGATAATTTGTGTTGGTTGTCTCAAGTCCCTAAGTTTGAGAAAATTTGTTATGCTAGCAATACAAACTGATGCAATCTCCTTAGGAGTTCAAAATTTTTACTTTCTTTCGTGCAATTATTTCTTCATACTGCTCCTGTGTGATCTTTTTAAAAAGAAATAAGGTAGATACTAATAATCTGCAATCATATAAAGTAAATGGATAATGTAATATATAACTCTATTTTATGGGAAATTGAGGCTAGAAATTTGAGTTGTCTAAGGTAACACAGCTAGCAATTTTTAGTACTGAGATTCAAAATCATGCAGTCTGGCTCCAAAAAGCCAGGCTCTTAATAACTAGCCCATACCACCTTCCTTCGTTTTAAGTTCTTTTTTTTTTTTTTTTTTTCATTTTAAGTTCTTGATCAAAATCCTTTAGTGACTTTACATCTCACATAGAATTGAATTTGAATGGCCAACCATGGGTCCATTATCTATTATCTGCCTATCTTATACTTCTCTCTTGACGCCTTGGTTTCAATTTTGGTGGCCTAGCCTATCTCCTTTCTTAGGGTTTTGCATTCACTATTCCAGAAGGCCATTCTTCAGATCTGTGCAAGCTGAATCCTTCTTATTCTTTAGCTTTCTGACTCAAATGGGCCATGCTCAAGGAGGCTTCCCATGGCCTATCAATCTAATAGTCACTTGGCCATACTGATTATCCAGTTTAATTTTCTTTGTGGAGTTTTTCTGTATTAACAATGCCTTTAAAATTTATTTTTTGGTTTATATATTTTCTCTCTTCTCACTAGAAAGAAACCTCTACAAAAGATTTTTGAGATCATGTATCTCTTGCTTACTTCTATATTTCACCAAACTAGAATAGCACCTGACACGCACTGAGCACATATTTTTTTTTGAATGAATAAGTGATCTCATGCACACTCATAAGCATTTCAGTGCACTTTCTTCAGTACTTGAGGGAGACATGGTGCTATGAAAATTATACAAACACCACAAATTTTTCATTTGTACTAATGTCAATCAATAATTGCAGAAATTGCCTATTATTATAAGGCTTTTCAAATATGTTTAGAGTATTTTGAATATCTACTGTTCCTATTTTAGGTGAGCAAATTGGAAGGCAGATATATTTTCTTTCCTAAGTAAAGTGATGAATAGACCAAATTATCCTACAAAGAACTAGGGCTCAAGCTACCTAATAGGAAGAGAAAGATAGAGGGAGAGAGATAGGGAGAGAATGATGATCTAATAGCAGCTGCCAGGCACAGGGGAGAAATCTCTCAAGAAGATAATGAGTTATGTGTAATTGAGAAAGTGCCATTGAGATATGTGTCATTGAGATATGTGTAATTTTATTATTTTCTTTGTTCCTCCCCCCAAAAAATTCAACAAAAACCTATTTATTTCAAAATATTTTAAGAGTTTGCTTTTGGTGTGTTTGTGTCCTTTTTTTTCAATTTTAATTTTTATTGTTGAAGCATTTGAGACTGGATTGCATAAGGATCAAATGCTATATAAGAGTAAGACTGTCCATATACACTCCATTAAACTTGTATTTATTTCTGCACAATTTATCATATACATTATTAATAAAAACCAAAAAATGAAAACAAAGCCAAGATTCTTTAGAGATTCTATTTTTGTAATGAATGTTAAAAGAACATAAGTGTAAATCTTCCAAACACAGTTTATTCTCAAGAGCTTTGGTTAACCAAATGTTCCAGTTATTTTATCAATAACACACAGAATGTACAGATACCTCCCTTCATTTCCAAGAAAAAAATGCAAAGATCAGAATAAGTTAGAAATTCCACAACCATAGTACTGAGCCTGTGGGAGATGAAGAAGAGATCTCAGAGACAAACTACAAAGGTCAAATTATAGCTGTCATTTACAGGCTCTCAGAAGTAGCAGATATAAGAGTTGGTATAGAGCATCTCCAGTAATTAAACAAATTTGTATTATGTAGAACAGAAATTTATATGTACAAATTTATCTTATATATACATATATACAAATTAACATTATAAATACATAAAGAGACTTTGTCATTATCTGACATACTATTTGTCTGCCTCAGGCCAATCACTTATTTTAATGAGGTAAGAACTGAGACACACCCAAAGCAATAGTCCATGACTTATAGGATTCTTGTGAAAATTAAATAATGTAACAGTGCTTGGTAAAGGATAAAGGACTGTGTGATGCTAACTTTCTTGTGACAAAAATTAATAAATAGGCAACTCCGTTTAATATATGTGTAGTATATTATAGTAGTATGCTATACTATAGTATAATTTAAAACAATAGCTAGCATTTGTTGAATGCCTATTGTGTCCAGCACTGTACTAAATGCTTTATAGATGAGTTCATTTGTTTCTCCCCAAACCTTAAATAATAGGTAACATACTGATGTGCAAACAGATGACGTCTACTTGAGGACACATTGTTATCATAAATCATCACTATAAATTGGTTTAATTTTCATGAAAAAAAAGAGAAATTAAAAAAATCCCATCCAAGTCTATCACATTTGGATGGCATTGTTATATACTTCTCAAAGTTTCAGAAGTTTTGAAGTATTCCCCTGGCTCAACTTAGACAATCCTGTTAGATGAGCCACATACATTCAAACAAATATATATATATATATATATATATATATATATATATATATATATTTAACACTTACTATATGTCACATACTGAGCCATGTTAAGTATTAAGATTAGCACAACTTCTGTCCTCATGAGATTATTTAGCAGACAGGCAATGAATACAAATTAAAATAATAATAATAGAGATCTATAAACATTTTTATGTTAAGGAAGGTTTATGATTGAAGAGATGAAAAATGCTAAGGGAGCAGAAGTAGAAGGATCTAATATATTCTCAAGAAATACCTCTCAAAAAAAAAAAGGCATAGCTAAATCAACTATAAAGGCAGAGGTAGGTGATGTGCATTCTTGACAGCAGAATTAATGTATGGAAAATCAGACTGGTGAGAATATAGGACATTTGAAAAGCTTGATATAGTCAGGCATTGTCAGAGGATGAAAAGTGAGGAAATGATTTTAGGATGTTAAAGAGACATGCGGAGGAAAGATCATTAGTGCCTTATTAGTCTATTAAGAAATTGATGTTGGTTATAAAGGCAATAAGAGTCTGCTGAAAGTTTTTAAGCAGAGGAGAGAGATGGTCCCATAAGTGACTCATAAATATTGCACAGCTGGTTGAAAAATAAATGAGAAGAGAAATGTACTGGATATGGTGGAACCTTTATATAGCTGGTATATAGGGGATACATGTTAGTGATGGATGAGGGTGGTGGAACTGGGAAATGAAAGAGTGGACTGACCTGAGAACTATTTAAGAAATAGAATGATAGGATAAAGTGATTTATTGATGCAGTGGAGACACTGCCTCTTGAATTCACTTTTCAGGGAGTGCATCTGCTAAAAACACCCCTGTTCCAGCTGGAAAGAGCTCCTTTATCCAACGCTGCACCCCTTCCGAGGGTGACCCATATCCAATGACTACTCAAACTGGGGATATAAATGTTCATTCAAGAACAACCATAGTAAATTGGCTGAGGAGTCCATTGAGACTACATTTCTTCTTCTTTTTTTTTAAGATATTTTTTTAAATTTTTTAAATTTTTATTTATTTATGATAGCCACAGAGAGAGAGCGAGGCAGAGACACAGGCAGAGGGAGAAGCAGTCTCCATGCTCGGGGAGCCCGATGTGGGATTCGATTCCGGGTCTCCAGAATCGCGCCCTGGGCCAAAGGCAGGCGCCAAACCGCTGCACCACCCAGGCATCCCGAGACTACATTTCAATCCAACTTGTCCCTCTATACACTACAGTTTCCATATCTTCCCCTCTATAGCTGTTGATCCCAAGAACTCTTCCTACTAAACTTACAAACACTGATTTCTACCTCAGAGTTTGCTTCCCAGGGAACCCAACCTGTGGTGATTGGCTAAGGCATTGGGGTGTGTAATAAAGAATAATAATTTCATAGACTACTAGATTTCTGTCTGAAAACTGGGTAATAAAGAGATATTTATTATTTAATAATAATATTATTTAATGAGACAGGGAATCTCAGAAGGATAGCATATTTCAAGCAGTCAGAAGTTGTGTTTACCAATGTGACATGTAAGTGAAGCTATTCAGGTACCTCTTAATTTCAGATCTGTATCACAGAAGATAAGCTATAGAATTTGAGAAAAAAAAGGATAGGTAAGGGAATTAAAGAATTTACTAGAATAGTTGAAATCATGACTGGGTAGGTGGGAAAATAAGTTAACTAGAATACGGAATACATTACAAGCTCTAAACTGTTCTGCAGAGAACTATATTTTGGCATATGTTCTACGCGAATTCTTGTAAAAACAAAGGAGTTAAGAAATGATATCATGGCATGATACTTTTTAACATGAGACCCAAAGTTCCATTTGTTGGTGAGAATATTTTGTCTTATACTCTCTGCCTGTCTTGCGAACTGATGAAAATGTTTCTGCAGAGCTCAGATTTAACCAGCTATAGGGACCATGAGAGTATTTCAGTTCATTTGACAGAAATCTTCTAATGAAAAGAATGTATCTTAAAATTAATGTCTCTGGATGAAAAAAGCATTATAGTACAGTGGAAGTTTAATCCTGTCTTTTAAGGTCAAGAGCATACTTTGGCTTTTGTATGATCCTCAATTCAAAACATCTGTCCTTATGAATGATGTGGTAAAAAGGATCATGTAAGATTTGGCACCAAAGGATTGGCTATCCTAAAAGCCAACAAAGACACTCTTTAGGTGCTTCTTTGGATCTTCTTTGCAGAGAAAGAAATCCATCTTCGCTGCACTGAAAATTGCCTGGTCAGAAAATTGTTGCTGAACAGAAAACTATCTGCCACTCATGACTTATTTTTTATCGACCAGAAACTAGATCATAGACCCAATTTTCTTTTTTCTTTCTTTCTTTCTTTCTTTCTTTCTTTCTTTCTTTCTTTCTTTCTTTCTTTCTTTCCTTTCTTTCTTTTCTTTCTTCTTTATTTCTTCTTTTCTTTCTAAAAAAGATTTATTTATTCATGAAAGACACACAGAGAGAGGCAGAGATACAGGGAGAGGGAGAAGCAGGCTCACGTGGGGAGCCTGATGCAGATATGGATGGGGACCCCAGGTCCACACTCTGAGTTGAAGGCAGATGCTCAACCATTGAGCCACCCAGGAGTCTCATAGACCCAATTTTCTAACCCATGGAAAACCAAATAAGACTTGTGGCTGAGAACTCTTGAGTGAACAGAATGTAGATTTTCTAGTTTATTTGCAAAGAGATACACAGAAGATAGAGATTATAATTATGGGTCAGACAGAAGCTCAGAATCCAACCACATGGCATTTATTTAAAAAAATAATATTTATCTGCCTACCATGGAAAAGAATTGACAAAGACTATATTCTTAATGTTGTGGGAAATAAGAGAGTCGCCATGCCAGATTATCTTTTCTTTCTCCCTCTAGACCCTCTGCTCACATTTCTCTACCTGCACTTGGCCCAGGAGAATAACCTTGGAAGCTGCATCAGCTGACTCTTTGTCCTCTAGCATTCAGTTGGTTTTGACCAATAAATGGCACTTCTAGGAGATTCTGTGAGAGGGAAGTCAAGTCAGGGTTTTATTTTCCTCGTTAGTTTTCCTCAGAGGTTGTTATGGGCTGTCTATATGGCAGGTCTTACCTTCTGTTAGGTGGCCTTTCTCTCTCGACTCAAAACTGCTCTTTACTTCACTTTTGCAAGACTTGGGGGTGGTAGTGGTACTCTGCTGTTACTACACCCAGTGTGCTGAGCTAGCTTACAGAGATCCCTATACTAGACTAGATTCTTTGCCAAGAATCCATTTTGAAAACCCCCTTCCAGTTACTCAATTTGTGTGCCTTTTTTTTTTCCTGCTGAGACTCTAAACTGAACCCCTCAAGTAAAGGTTAATACATGTAATTGTTCTTCAAATTTTCTCAAAATGTTGGCATCCAAAGTAGGATTTTTTTTATTTTATTTACTTATTCATGAGAGACACAGAGAAAGAGAGAGAGAGAGACAGAGACACAGGCAGAGGGAGAAGCAGGCTCCATGCAGGGAGCCCAATGTGGGACTCCATCCAGGAACTCCAGGATCAAGCCCTGGGCCAAAGGCCGGCGCTCAACTGCTGAGCCACCCAGGGATCCATCAGAGTAGGATTTAATCAACCTTACATGATATTTTTAAAGTCTTCTGCAACCCTGTAGATAGGCTTCTAAATATATATATTCATCATAATTGAGAATTTATTATTTATTTATTTATTTATTTTTAATTTATGATAGTCACACACACACACACACAGAGGCAGAGACACAGGAGGAGGCAGAAGCAGGCTCCATGCACCGGGAGCCCGACGTGGATTCGATCCCGGGTCTCCAGGATCGCGCCCTGGGCCAAAGGCAGGCGCCAAACCGCTGCGCCACCCAGGGATCCCGAGAATTTATTTTTTAATGCCTGCCATGTGCATGGAACTGGGCACAGAGATGAATCAAACACTAAAACAACTCTTAAGAGGCTGGCCATGGGTAGGAAACACAGAATATATTAGAAACATGTATGAGAGGCTTTGGAAATTTAGCACATGTTTCATATTCTGATTTCTAATTTTATATTTCATTTTATTTTCAGCATTTTTTTTGAATTCCTTTACTTCTAGTCTATATTTGGTTTGTTTTATGCACTTCTGTTTTCATAGTCTGGTAATTTAGGGGGCTATGTTATGATTGCAATCATTTATTTACCTAATAATGTTTCCCAATTTATAAGTTTTGCACATTATCTATTGTCTCCCTGCTTTAAAAAATAAGAAATTTATGTCCATATGTCTTCCTACCTCCTCCCCTGGCTTCCATAGTTTCAATTTTTATTGTGTGGTATTTTTACAGTGTTAAGATTTACAACTTTACATTCTCCTCAATAACCATAATTTTCAAAGCGGTTTAATGTTATTTATATTTAAAATGATTTAGTGTTCACAGAATTTTCTTTTATAGCATAACTTCTGCCATTTAGAGTTATTTTGGGGCATTGTTTATTTTGGTGGGTTTTGATATTAATAACTTTTATGTGTTCTTTTTATAGTCTAAAGATAGTTCTTAGTATTAGATGTTGCAAATATCTCCTTGCTATTTTTTTACCTTTCTGTTAAAGATCATAAACACATAAAGGATCATAAGCACAAAAATCTGAATTTTAATGAAATCAACTTTATCAACTGTTTATCTTGCAGTTTATACTTTAAAAAATAAAAGAAACCCTTTTTTATTAGTTTTACAATTTTATCTCTTATATTTAATTTTTAAAAGCTCACCTGGAGTTCTTAAAGTCTTTTTTTTACTGGAATGTGAACCAGTTTCTGTGACCCTACATACTAAGGAGTGAATGTTTTCATGCTTTGTGTTCATGACTAATCCTTATTGAGTATTTATCCAGTGCCTACCAGTGTTCTAAGTGCTTTACTCAACTAATCTTTACAACTCCATTAAGAAGGTACTTTTTTCTGGTTTATTTATTTATTTTTTAAGATTGTATTTATTTATTCATGAGAGACACACACAGAGAGAGAGAGAGGCAGAAACAGGCAGAGGGAGAAGCAGGCTCCATGTGGGGAGCCTGACATGGGACTCGATCCCAGGACTCCAGGATCCCGTCCTGGGCTGAAGGCAGGTGCTAAACCACTGAGTCACCCAGAGATCCCCTTTTTCCTGGCTTAAAATATATATTTTTAAATTTTCAGTTTTACTGAGGTGTAATTAACATGTACAGTTGTAAGATTTTTAAAATGTTCACTGTGGTGATCTGATATACAAATACACTGTAGAAGTACTCCTCCCATCTCTTCCGCACATATCCACCACCTTGCATAGTTACCTTAGGAGCATTATGCTAAGTGAACTAAGACAAAGAAAGACAAATACTACATGATATCACTTATCCATGGAATCTAAAATTAAAAAAAAAAAAACAAAGTCAAACAGAGAATAGAAAAGCAGTTGTCAAGGGTTTGGGAGATGGAGGACTTAGGGAGAGTTTAGTAAAATTGTGTAAACTTTTAGCTATAAGATGAGTAAGGTCTGAAGATCTAACGTATAGCATAGTGTCTATAGTTGATAACACTGTATTATATCATTGAAATTCGCTAAGAGAGAACTTAAATATTCTCACTACACAGAGAGAGAGGCAGAGGCAGGCAGAGAGAGGAGTAGGCTCCATGCGGGGAGCCCGATGTGGGACTTGATCCCAAGTCTCCAGGATCACGCCCTGGGCTGAAGGCGGCGCTAAACCACTGAGCCACCCGGGCTGCCCTTCAAGATAAACTTTTTAAGTAGTTTTCCTTAGTTCCTCAAAAACAACAACAAACAACCCTTTTGGATTTTGCTCCAAATTCGTGTTGAATTTATAGATTAATCTGAAAAAGCACTGATATCTTTGTAATGTTAAAAATTCCATCCATGAACATGAAATTAGTCTCTGAATTAAGCTGCTTTATATCCTCTATATCCTTTAATATAACTAAAGTTTCTTCTCCATGAATTTCTTATGCAAGGTAAATTATTTTTATGTGAATGCCTATCTTTTTCCCCCTATTGTGAATTGCACCTAATACATACTCCAGTTAGACATTACCAATATAAATACATGTTCATATTTCGTACTTTCATCCTGTATTCAGAATCCCAGGCAACTCTGTGATTTTTTTTTTCACTATGCTGAGTTTTCTATGTGGTTAATTCTATTATCTGTACATAAGGACAGCTTTGTCTCTCTTCTTATTCTTAAATTGTCTATTGATTTATTTCAATCATAGGCCTGGAGAACCAGGCCTTTTTATTTCTGATCTTAAAGATAATATGTCTAACTAAAGATTTTTCATGAATCATGAGATTTCCTGTAAGTTTTGATCAAATTAAGAATGCTCCAGTCAATTCCTAGCTTTAGGTTCTAACCATAAATACTTGTTAATATTTATCAAATACTTTGTATCTATTGATCATTAGATTTTTTTTCCTATACTCATTAATGTGATAGATCATCTGAATTTCTGAGTTAAATCTACTGAACAAAATATATTATTTTTAAGACACTTTTGTGTTTGTTTACCAGACATTTTATTGAGGTCTTTTACAACTATATTCATATTTGAAATATACCTACGCTTTTTGTGTTATCCTTAGTCTAGTTTGGGGCTTAGGTTTAGAAGGCCTCATTAGCTTCTATTTTTTTTATAACAATGTGTTAAAACAAGTTTTTGAGAATTAATCATATAATTATTTTCCTTTGGAAAGTTTTTTGGAGAATGAGGAGGGGTTGTTTTTGATTCTCATTTCAGTTTCTTAAAATGATTATTAGATTATGTCAAATATTATATTTTTGCATCAATTTTCCCATTTTAGGGATGCCTGGGTGGCTCAGTGGTTAAGCATCTACCTTTGGCTCAGGGCGTGATCCTGGAGTTCTGGGACTGAGTCCCACATTGGGCTCCTGGCAGGGAGCCTGCTTCTTTCTTTACCTGCTTCTCCCTCTGCCTGTATCTCTGCCTCTCTGTGTCTCTCGTGAGTAAATCCAATCTTTAAAAATTTTTTTCCATCTTATATCTTTCTATTTTGTCCATCTAGATTTTTACATTTTGCAAATTTTCATTGAAACCTTTTTATCATATTATTGATGATGTTCCTTTACCATCTTATGTAAAATCATAACATTATGAGGAATATTTTGCTTTTATGTTATCATTAATTACCAATTATTTATGTTCAGATTTACATTTATATTTGATATGTACATTTATAAAATCTTTTATGTTTTGTACATCTTGGTTATATCAACATTCGTTATTCTTTTTTCCTTCTTTATCATTTGGGATTTGCAAATTTTCTTACCCTCCTCTCTGGTTTAATCTAGTTTTAATGTGGTAGAGGGAGCCAAGGTTGCTTGTTAATTTGCCACATTGAGCAACATCTCTCTTAACATAGATATTTTTCATTCCATGTGTGTATTTTTCTCTTTTCCAGGAATACCAGTTATGTCTCAATTGGTTTCTTCCTTGTGCTTTCCATAACTATGTCTTTCAGCATTTTTGTCACTGTCTTTTCCATTTGGTATTGCATGTTTACATCTGTCCTCTGCCACATTGCTTCAATTTTAACAGTACCAATCATATGCCTTACAAATATTAATGTATTTTCAAATTGTAATAATGCTTTTCATTGTGATTTTTTTGTTTTTAATAATAAATTTATTTTTTATTGGTGTTCAATTTGCCAACATACAGAATAACAACCAGTGCTCATCCCATCAAGTGCCCATCTCAGTGCCCACCACTGAGTCATTGTGATTTTTAATGGCCATTCCTGATCTCTTCTGGTTTACTTTTCCTATTTTGCTGTCTTTTTTCTATTTCTTGTATCATTTTTTGAAATTTCTTTGCAAATAATTTATATTCTTTTTTTACCATAATGAATTCAAAAATTTATTTTACAAAATTTCATTTTCTGGGGCCTTCTTTCTTTCATGTTGTTTAGTTGTTTCATTATTTCTGTCCTTACCTTTTGTTTAAAATAGAAATCCCATGTTGTATACTTCCTGCTTATTGTGCTATCTTAATGTTAGCAGTACCTTCCAGACATATTATTTGCTCCATGGTGTAGCAAAGCGGTGAAAGTGGGCATGATAGGCAGTGACAGCGCACATTTTGGGATACGTTTTCACGTAATTTGTGGTGTATTCCATTCTGGGTATGTTTAATCTGTGTCCTCTCTAGGTATGCAGATTGCATTAGTAAGGGTCACTATTTTTCACAATGAAGCCTCATAGATCAGAGTTCTCTGGTTAATTTAATGGTTATTTGCATCTTCTTGGTCATCTTAACTCAGAGTTACATGGCTGAGTTAAGCTGAAGGTGGCATATTTATGTTGTCTCTTGTATGGCTTCACCTTCCTTACTTTTCTACTGAGTCAAAATAGTGAATAGCAACCCATAAGAAATGTATTTTCTTCTTCTGAGGCCCACTGATGTTTTTTTGTTATTAATTATTCTAATAAAAGAATCATGATTATGTTCTTCAGGAACTTCTCCAAACTTTTAGTGAAATCTGTACATTGCTTAATTCTAAAAGTGAGTATCTCTTCTGTTATTCTTCTCTGGATTGATTTGAATACTGAAGCATTTGGCAAATATTATTCCTAGTATATGGTTTTGCAAAATCATCGCTTCCTGGTTTTATTAAAGAAGAGACATATACATTTCTTTTTGTTGTAACTATTGAATTCCTTTGTGTATATTTCTTATAACATATTCCTAATATGAAAAAAACTAGGGATCCCTGAGTGGCGCAGTGGTTTGGCACTTGCCTTTGGCCCAGGGCGCGATCCTGGAGACCCGGGATCGAATCCCACATCAGGCTCCCGGTGCATGGAGCCTGCTTCTCCCTCTGCCTATGTCTCTGCCTCTCTCCCTCTCTCTCTGTGACTATCATAAATAAATAAAAAAAATTTAAAAAAAAAAGAAAAAAACTAATGCTAATATATCTGCATAAATGATTTAAGGCAAAATAATTATAATAATACTTCTGTCTGAACTGAGTGGATTCAGAATTTTGTATTAATTAAATCAGGTCTATGTTCAAATTTACTTTTTGAATTATCCCCCATGTCCCTTCTTTTGTTAAAAAGAGGAGTGTAGAAGTTGTTTAATAGTTTTAGGAAGATTCATAGTATATTTCACTTTAACTTGTTCTTAAAACCTTAAATTTATTAACTGCGTTTATGTTTACTAGATGAACATTATTTCGCACTTATAATATGTTGCATGCTACATTAATGGTGCATATCAGCTCATTTAATTTTAGCATCTACCTTATAAGGCATATACTGTAATTAATTTTATTTTACAAGTGAAGAAATTAAGGCACAGAAAGATGAAGCTACTCCCCCCTTTTTTTTTACATTGAATTTTAATTTATTAGTTCAACAAAGATTTTTGAGTCTATTATATGGTAGGTACTTTAGCAAACATAGCCAACATAAATATAAGGCATAGTTTCCTGACCTCAGCTTAAAGTGTGGTAGAAGAGCTCATAATTCATTAAAAATCATTTCATGGCTTCATGAATTTACTTAAATTTGGTGAGATAATGACATACCTTTGGGTTGATATCAGAGATTGGCTTCCATTATATGTTTCTTATTAATTGTTTCTTCTTTTTTTTTTAATTAATTTTTTTGGTGTTCAATTTACCAACATACAGAAAAACACCCAGTGCTCATCCCGTCAAGTGTCCACCTCAGTGTCCATCACCCATTCCCCTCCAACACCCGCCCTCCTCCCCTTCCACCACCCCTAGTTCGTTTCCCCAAGTTAGGAGTCTTTATGTTCTGTCTCCCTTCCTGATATTTCCCAACATTTCTTTTCCCTTCCTTTATATTCCCTTTCACTATTATTCATATTCCCCAAATGAATGAGAACATACACTGTTTGTCCTTCTCCGATTGACTTATTTCACTCAGCATAATACCCTCCAGTTCCATCCACGTTGAAGCAAATGGTGGGTATTTGTCGTTTCTAATTGCTGAGTAATATTCCATTGTATACATAAACCACATCTTCTTTATCCATTCATCTTTCGATGGACACCGAGGCTCCTTCCACAGTTTGGCTATTGTGGACATTGCTGATAGAAACATTGGGGTGCAGGGGTCCCGACGTTTCATTGCATCTGAATCTTTGGGGTAAATCCCCAACAGTACAATTGCTGGGTCGTAGGGCAGGTCTATTTTTAACTCTTTGAGGAATCTCCACACAGTTTTCCAGAGTGGCTGCACCAGTTCACATTCCCACCAACAGTGTAAGAGGGTTCCCTTTTCTCCGCATCCTCTATGTCACACAGTAAGTGGAGTAGCTGAGTGGTAATCTTTTCTAATTAGGAAGGATTCTTGTAAGTTATTGGCATTTATAGCTATAATTTATAAAATTCAAATTAGTAAAATTATATTCTTATTTTGATATTTCAGGGTTAGGATAATTCTTTTTCAAATTACAATAATCAATTTGTAGAACAATAAACTAGAATGGGTCTTCAAAACCATCAGGCCCAGTTCCTGGATTTTGCAAATGAGAGAAACAAGCCAGAGAGCCCTGTCTTGGTTGCTGAGCTATCTATCCTTGCTGCTCCTTCTGTGGATCTTTGATATAATCAAAGGTTCTGCTGTTTGTGAATCACTTTGAGATACATAAGAATTGAAAAATAGAATCCACCCATCCATCCTTTTTCCTCCTTTAAATACTGTCATAAAAATGTAGGCTAGAAAATATATCTAAAAATCAGAAGATAATTTTGACCTAATGAGTAGCCAAATGTGCTTTCGTAAAATAATTTATTATCTCTTAAACATCTTTATACTGCAAAATTTTTTCAGTATGATTTAAAGTGAAAAAGTGTGCCTAGACCAAGAATATAATTTTTAAAATAATTCAGGATCATAAAATTTATTCTCTCACATAAAGCTAATGAATGCTTACTAAGTGCCAGGTACTGTCCGAGCACTAGACACACAGCAGTGAACAGTGCTGCTCTTGAGTCTCTGCCCCCATGGAACTTACAGATACAAAAGTAAATAAACTAGGTTTTAATAAAAGCTTGTAGGCAGAGCCAGAAAAGGGATGGAGTGATGAGGTTGGGGGTGGTTTTTAAGTAAGTTAATGAGGAAAGACTTCTCTAAGGAGTATATATGGAGACTTGAATGAAATGATGAAATGAAACATTTAACAATTCAAGGGAAGAGCTTTTCAGGGAGATCAGGAGCTGGGCATATTCGAGGAGAGGCTGTGATTGAAGTGAGTAGAGGTGAAAGTCATAATAAGGCAAATGAGGGGAGATGCTGTCATATGTGTAGGCAAGGGCTAGCTCATGCACAACTTTGCAGAAGCTAACAAGGAGGGGGATACACTCTAAATGTGACTGCAGCCCTAGAGTATTTTAAGACTGGAAATGGTATAATTTATATTTTTAAAAGATTATTCTGTTGCTGTTTGGAGGAGAGACTATGAGAACAAGAAAGGAAATAAAAATGTCAGAACAGCACAGTAGATTATAAAGTCACAAATTGTAAATTGACAATCAAGTCAAGTTGAATGAAATAACTGTTTTAACTAGACACTCCTTATTGCTTTTTAATTCTCATTAAATCTCAATGGAATATAGTTTGGTATACTCTGCACCTTTCAATCCTATCTAAGAGAAGAGAACTCAGAATTTTATGTAAAGGGCATTTACTTTGAGCTGACAAGTCCTGTGCCACCATTCCTAAATAGATTGGTTCCTCTGACCTAAAAATAGTCTAATACAGTCTAGTCTAGGCACTGACCATTAAAGTTTATATATATATATATATATATATATATATATATATATATATATATTTTTACCATTAAAGTTTAAATCCCAGATTTGCTACTTACCAGCTATGCCTATGGCCAGTTCTGCAACATTTTTTGAGTTACTTAAGTTCTCTCAGTTTCCTTATGGATCTATTCAATAGTACCCACTTACCAAGGTTGCTCTGATGATTAAGTAATCTATGGAAGGCTTTTTAACAAAGAATTTACTGCAGAAAAAATGCTCAATAAAGGGTATTGGTCGTTGTGTTGTTATCCACTCTGACCTTGGTAAAGACTTTTTACAATGTGAGTCTTTTCCTAGTTTTACCTATTTCCATGACTTTATATTTGTTTATAGGAATCTGGGTCAAGAGTTAATTGTATGGGATAAACTGAAAGAATAACTTAGAGACAACAATAATGAAAATACTTTCAAAAATTTCAACAAAAATTTTCTCCAAGATTAAACTTGAGTATGTGTGTTTATTAATTCATTTAATAGAATGAATATAGAAATAAGAGAAAATATTAGAAAATAATAGAAAACACTTATGTCAACAACAGTAATGCTCCAGGTTCTACATGAGCCACATGGGCAGGAAGAAAGACTCAAAGAACAAAGGAAAAAGAAGGCATTTCCTTTAAACTGGCTTTCTGATCTCCATAAATTAATATGTAAAAATATACAAATATCTTAAAATGTCAGTATGATTCTCTCTGTAAGAGATAATTTGATATGTCAGTTGAAACTTTAGAATTCTGAATATGAATGGCCTTCAATTAGAAAAAAATCAGAATGAGTAAAAGAATTTGAAAAACTCTGGATATATTTTCTTTATTTTACTCCTTAATATCCTTTGGATATTGTGGAAAATAGAGCTACAGATTTACAGTTTACTCTAATTTAGCACAGCCAGGATAAGAAATTCATTGTCTTTGTTTGTTTGCACTGCAGAAAAAATATAAGGTGTCCTCTTTATTTTTAAAATTTTATTTTTTTAAGATTTTATTTGAGAGAGAGAGGTAGTGAGAGAGAGAGAGAGAGAGAGAGAGAGACAGAGCACAAGCAAGGAAGAGAGGGAGAAGCAGGCTGCCTGCAACCAGGCAGACTGACTCAGTGTTCCATCTTGGGACCCCGGGATCATGACCTGAGCCCAAGGCAGATAGATGCTTAACTGACTGAGCCACCCAGGAGCCCCAAGATATCCTCTTTAATTGGCTTTTTTTTAATTGAAATGCAGTTGACATACAATATTATGTTAGTTTCAGGTGCATAATATAGTGATTTGACGCATATATATACATTACAAAATACTACAATAAGAGTAGCTACTTCTCTATCAACTGTCCTTGCTTTAAGAAGTCTCTTCTCTGTGGAGTCACTACTCTGAAGCAACATTTTCATAAACAGTCACAATTTTTTTCTGAAAATTCTCATGGAAAATTGTGTTTCAAGTTAAAAAATAACAACAAACTTTTCAGGCTCATTTTCTTGAAAAAATGTAGCCATACAGATGGCCTGAACATAAGCACAAAAAAACAAAGGGTATTGGGGATAATGGAAGAGATTAAATTTGTAGTGTTTACCATTTCAAAATGGCAATTTATAATTTTAAAGAATTATAAAAGGGAGCAAATGAAAATAGGAATATACTTTAATCGGTAAAAAAATATCATCCTCTGTGGTATTTATTACCGTGACTTGCTCTTCTCCCTAAGTCCTTCCTATATAATTTAACTTTGAGAAATTTGAATCCAAATCAAGTTGGATGATTTGTGGTCAAATAATCAAGTGAATCTAAAATTTAATTCATTTATTTACAAATTGTCAAGAGAATCCTATGCCTCATACATCGTTCAGCATGGCATTTTAAACCATAAAGTGAAACTGTATAATTTAATACACTGGGAAACTCAGCAAGGAAGCCATTTTCTTCCAAGTTTCTCTATCATTTCTAGGGCCAACTACATAGAAAGGGCATGTAAACGGTGACTGTTTATATTTGAATAAATATGCCTTGAAGGCAAGGTACTTGATTCCTTCCATTTCAGGTTATTTTCCTTTCATACTTGAAATCCATCATTGTAAAACTGATTTTATTATAATTCAAACGATAATTTGGTTGTTTTTCTTAACAACCAAAGTGAGAATATTAATGATTATATATTGGAAGTTGTTTGCAGTTTTCTTTCAAATGTTTATTTATTTACCCTACTCTTGAGTGAAAAAAAAAGGAATTTGTTTCATTTTAGTAGCTGAGGTACGAGAACTAGAGACTGAAGCTCTATATTCTTGGACATCCACACATTTATGTATAGACATTTATGTGTAATTAGACTTGGTATGATCTGGGGTGCAGTTGGAAGAACACTGGGTATAGGAAAGTTGTGTTCTATTCTTAGCTCTGCAGTAAATTTCTGTATAACCATATTAGCCACTTCCTCTTTAGGTCTCAGTTTTCTTATATGAAAAATAGAGAGTAGGTCAGATGGTATTTGAATCCATTTATGCATTTAATTCTATGTAAATATACTGTGAAATTGGAAGAAAAAATAAATTTGATTTTTTTCCTTAAAAAATCAGTAGGCACAATTTTATATTGCATGTCCAAGATTTAAAGTTAGCAGGCAATTGCCTGGAACATTTAGCACACTGTTTTAGCTATCAAACTTACATGATGAGATTTTCCTGGAAGAAAAATCTACCTAAATAAATTTCCAAAGCACTCTATGGGATTCTAATCTGAGGTCCATAAATTATTATACAGACCTGAGTGTTTAAGAGTCCAAGTTATTTTTACAAATTGAGTTGACATTCAAAAGTATGCCATGCTCACAACCCAGTCAGTTCAATAGACAACTGCATGCACATGATCATTAGTAACCCCTTTTATTCACTGTTCAGACCACCAAAACACTTGCATCCTAAATGTAATACTTGATATTATAAGCCAATTTAGAAATCTTTTACTAGCAGAAATAATGACTTCCCTGGTGAAGACATAAAAATTAAATGAGCCTCCTCATAAAATCACTTTCCAGGGTTGACATGTTCTCCTGGCACTCAGAGACTTACCATATAACTGACAAGAAGACTAACTAGGCATGAGGGATTGTTCCAAAAAGATTTCCAGCCCCAAATATTCTAATTGAAGAACAAGAACAGGGCAACTTCTCTGCTGTTTCTAAAATTACAGCTTTATTGTTTGAAAGCTTAAGCACGATCTGTCATTTGTACATGGTACAATCATTTCAAAGTCCCCTGAGGGGACCAGGAAAGATATACTGGATACTTTTCTGGCTTCTCAAATATGGGACAGAATTATAAAGTAAAACAAACCTAGACAATAAGGTGAAAAAATCTGGCATTTTTCCAAAAATACAAATTTCCAAGGGGATTTCTAGTTCATGTTGCCTTAAGTGATCAACAAAAGCAGCATCTTTGGAAAAAAAGTTTTCTTGGGAATTTGGGTTTTGTAAAGGTTCTGGAAAATTATAATATATTTGAGATTATCACCTTAATTGATGATGTATATAAGGATAAATTACATGCTTAACATTAAACACTAATAATGATAGTTGTAGCTATCATTTTATCTTGCCTTGATGAGGCATTCCTGGGCCCCTTACCAGAGTCATTGCCTAAGACCTTCATAGTTCTGGGCAACTGAATGAAGTCCCATTACTCCTTTCATCCCATGGTCCTGGGGTTTGCAGGTCACTGGCTAATATCTGGATTGCCCTTTGGGCAATGGAACTCATGTAACCAAATTTAGTACTATTTACCCATGTCCTTTTCCCAATCTACTTCAGATAGACTGTTTGAACAGAGCTTTCCGTTTCTTGCCCATCATTAGGAAAGGGCTCAGCTCTAAACATCTCTTAAAAATAATTTGCCTTCATGCTGAAGTAAGGAGGCCCCAGTTCTTAGAAACACAACATATTTTTTCTCAGTGAAGAAGAAGATAATTTCTTTCCTAAGCTCCTACTCTGCAAATATAAAACTGGGTTGAGATACAATGATAAGAAATTAGCAAATGATAGAGACAAGGAAGGCTTTCCAAGCACAGGGCATGGTATATGTGAAGACTCCTAAGAGTTCAGAGTATGTGAGAAACCAAAAGGAATCTATAAATAGCTGGGACAGGGAAAGTGAGGGCCAATTGGAAGGAAGGAAGATTAGAGGAATAGTATACAGGGTGAGCATCATTTAGAGCCCTGTAGAAAGGATAAGGATTTATATTTTAGCTTAAATGAGATGGAAAAATATCAAGGGCTTTATGGATGTAGGGTAGTGACATGGGATCACTTACAATTCTAATAGTAACTAATAGCCTAGTTCTCCACTAATAAGAAGATATAATAGGAAAATAAATAATAAATAATGTATATTTATATCATGGAATAGCATATAATATTTAAAATGACTGAACTATATTATATAAAATAGCTAGATATTAAAATGCAGTATTGAATAAAAAAGCAAGATGCAAACAATATATATTGTTGAATGATAGTTGTATAATTTAAAGCATGAACTCTATATTGCTTATAGATATATATCCAGATGAAAGTGATTAAAAGTGGCTTGAGGAGAGGGTTCTGGGTGGCTCAGTCAGTCAAATATCAGACTCTTGGTTTCCATTCAGGTCATGAACTCAGGGTCATGAGATTTAGTCCTGCATCAGGCTCTGCACTCAGCATGGAGTCTGCTTGAGGTTCTCCCTCTCTCTCTCTCTCTGCCCCTTCTGCTCATGCTTTCATGCTCTCTTGCTCTCATAAACAAACAAATAATAAATAGACAAATCTTTTTAAAAAGTGGCTTGAAGACTACGCCTCTCATGATAGTAATTGCCTCAGTAAATGAAGGAAGAGAACAAAGCAGGTGGTGAGTAAAAGTGACTTCAAGTCTATCTGCAAAATATGACTGCAGGAAAATATGAGAAAATATTTAGTGTTTGGTGAGAACATTAGTGTCAATTTTCATTTTTTTGAGCATTTATATATTTACACTAAAAAAAAATCAAGATTCCAAAGCTAAGCTGATTTTCAGAATGGACATAGATGGAAAAAAGTAATCAATGACTGTAAGATCGGCCCTCTGTGCTAAAGCCAAAGACACAGAAAGCAAAAGAGAAAAATTAGGAGACATAGAGTGTACGTTCTGATATTTTGACATCAGCCAAGTGGAGTTTTAAAAGTAGAGAATAGAGATAATATAGGAGAGAAAATCATTAATAGTGAGAGAAAGAGAAAAGCAACAACATAGTGGATGACACAGATGGCCAAGTGCCAAGCCTAATAAATGAACATAAGAGTGAGACTGGGGAACTGCCATGAAAGCTCAGAGGGCCACAAAGTATATACAAAAGAATGACAGCATTCATGGTGATGGCAGTAACAATAGATTGCCTACAGAAGAAGCAGATTGGCACTAGTTTTTAACATTTAACACATCTCTTTAATATTATGAACGGAAATGCTTTTGAAACCAGAGTCATTCAGAGTTAACTAGCAAAATAGACATTTTCAGATAATCAAGAGTTCAGATCAATTCAAAAGACATGATAGAAATTATATTTTAATGAAATAAAAAGTGAATGCAAGAAAGGGAAGATATAGGTTACAAGACACTAGTGAAGAACACAGTAGAACTATAGTTTATATAATTGCTGATGAAAATGTAAAAATTTGGATATTAATAAAAATCTGCAATTAGATTTTCAGATTCTCTACAATGAGAGATATCTGAGATGGGGGAAGGAAAGTAAAACTTGGCTAAAGTTTCTTTTCTTTATCAAGTGGATATAGATATTAAGTAAATCTAGATGATTTACTTACAGTAAATCATAATTTATTTATAGTAAATCTATAAAACATAAGTTTAAATTTAATTATAATGACTAAAAGACTGGAAGAGGATATATAAATTTTAAATCACCAGAGATACAAACCACTGTAGAGAGAGGACTGATGAGATGGTGGTAGAGTCTTGGCCTAGGAAACTGAAACAATTGTCAATGCTACTCACACTTGCAGGTAGAGAGGAAACAACAGTGGTTTTAGACATCAAGTGCCGGCTTTCTGACCTTAGCTATATGCTAGATGGTCTCATCAGATTTTTTTTTACTCAATTTTTCTGAGTTTTAGTTGTTGGTTTATGTGCCACATGAGGTAACATATCACACACACACACACACACACACACACACACACACACACGGAAAATGTAAGCCACTGGATCATTTTCTAATCTAGGTCACTACTTCATTCCAAGTGACCTGACATTACCTTTTTTGAAATCTTCATTTATGTCAAGGAAATTGTAAAATTTATCTCGCTACTTTTCTCTGGTTGAATAATTGATAAGAAGGAGTTAGCAAATTCAAGGTGTTTGAATAACACAAGAATAAAAATAATGTGTGGTGCTATAGTAGAGAATCTACCAAGTTAAAGTGCTAGTTTCAGATCTTGGAACCATTTAAAAACCTTGAAAGTAGTGTTGCTTCCTCCCATAGTTCTGGATCTATGAAGAAAACACCAATATACAGAACAGATTGTGGCATTCAGGGACTATCTCTTACACCCTAGGATTCCTAACAGGTAGCTTCCCCAAGATTCAAAATGGGATTATGTTGTTTACAAATTGAATGTTTGTAATCTGGTTATGATCATTACACTCACGACAAGTGTGATTTCATAAATGAATGTGAGCTGGATCTGTAGTGTAGGCAGAAATGAAAAGAGGGGAAAGAGGAAATAGTCTCGCATGGGGATATAAAAGCAGAATATTAAAATGCTTATGAGTGTGGCATCTGTAGAAGGTGAAGAGATCTCAGTGTGGTTAATCACCCGGCTCTGTGTGATTAACAGCTGGTCAACAGCTCAGTTTCCTCTGAAACCTGTGGTGCTAATGCTTCACTCAGATCCCTAGACAACTGAATTATTTGTTGGTCTTGGATTAAATCCTAATTCCCAATGAAGACAAATTTCATTTAGACCTTTGCCGATCCTTGAAACACATCATTTTGGTGCTTTGCAGAGACGAAGACACTGAACAGTGGTTTTGTTTTGGTTTTGTAATACAGCATTTGGTCACCTCACCCGTCCTCACATCTGCTTCCAGTTTGAGATAAAACCACTTAAACCTCATGTACTCACTGCAGGCCATGGGTTTGTCACAACATTTTGTCACAAAAATTACATAAACATATAAACAGAGGGAAGACTTTCTGGCTTTGTTTTAAAGTTTTGGTTTATTCCTCTGAATTCAAATGAAATAAATTCAGTCAGCATTGAATGTAAACAAAATTTTGCTAACCAGATCAGATGACAATGTTCCACGCTACGCTTGAAAATCAATATAGACGTATCAGCACTCTACACCATTGTGCACTTCCTAGGTGTAGACCTACTATATCAACTTTTGTTTGGGGCAACTCGATTTTACATTTCATTCCTGAGCTATAAAAGAGGATAGCCACTTTTTTTTTTTTGACATGTATTCATTTTAGTTATAAGTTGGCTTTTAATTTCTTCACATGGTCAGAGACATGGAAGGAGACTTGGAGTTATCAAATACATCCATCCCCCACCCCCCACCCCGGTCTCCTTACACGGACGCAGACCTGGACTCAAAGAGAAACTAAAACTCCTGCTGATACTGGCCAGATTCTGGTTTTGCTCCCAACTCATAAATACTGATCACTTTCATCCATTAAAGTCTGATAGTGATGAGACCAGTGTTTCTAAATGGACTATTACCAAGAAAGACTTACTTCTACTCTCTCCTGGGCCAATATTGTATCCACAACCCAGCTTTCCGTTGTTTTTCATTTCATGTGAAATCAACGTGTGACCAAACAAGTGCTTTTTCACAAAAAGAAACATCATGCGCTGTCTTGAACAGACATGTATGCATATCCTCACTGCACACACAAATTTATAGACACACAAAACCTCTCAAAGGACACACTGAAAACTTTTAGTGAATTTTCATTATATCCAGAAAAAAAAAAAAAAAGAGTCCAAATGCTTTAGCTCAGCAAAGTACTTTATGACTGGCTTTCACTTCGAAGTGTAGCCTCATTTCCTACCCTGTCCCCTCCAGCACCTATGCTCAAGCTAATCCCAAGTAGCACTGCATACCCCACATGTCATGTTCTTTACACTCCTTGGACGTTAAACTTACTCTTCTTCCTACTTAGCATAGCACACCCAGCTCCATCTTCTCTACCTGGACAATTACCACTGGTCTTTCAGCTAACAATTTATGTCTTTAAGTGTTTTCTTTATTCCCAATCTTTGCTCATGGCGGAATCATCAAACTTATTCAATCCCTTCTCTGTGTTCACATAACATTTTGTGCATACCTCTGGTGCAGCATTTATTCATTACATCCGGTTAAATTTTCTTATTTATATGTCTATCTACCAGACTCACTGCCAAAATTTGGGACAATGCATCCAGTTCATATGTTTCTTTATACTGAGAACAGAACACGACCCAACATTTTCTCAGTTTTTGCCTCTGTTTTTTTTTTTTAATCTTTGGATCTTATCACCTTTTACTATATTTATCCCCCCACCATGTATTTATTTTGCTTAGAACCCATTCATACATAGTACTGCCCTCACATCGTACTAATTTTGCAAAATTAAATTTGATTAAATTAAATGTGCCATGTAAACTGACCTTGCAATCATACTGGAGAAAAACACTTTACTCAATGGTACCACTTCTAAATGCATACCTGCTAATCTCCAACAGACATTTTCTCCTGACCCACAATCCATTTAGGGAATTTTTTCCTCCTAATCCTTTAGAGGTCTCTTAAATTTTTCTCTCCTTTAGCCACTAAAACCATCTCCTTTCCAGCTATACTTTCAGCTGATAACATTGCTTTCTATTTCACAGAGAAGAAAAAAGCAATTAGAAAAGACTTTCTAAGGATGTCTGAGTGGCTCAGTTGTTGAATGCCCCACTCTTGATTTTGGCTGAAGTCATGATCCCAGGGTCATGGGATCTAGACCCACATTGTCATAGGGCTCCGCCCTCAGTGTTTTCTCTCTCCCTCTCCCTCTGCTTCTTCCCCTGCTCACTTGCTTTCTCTAAAATAATCAATCTTGAAAAAAAAATACTTTCTTCAAGTTTTTACTACCTCATCTATTCCCCTGTAAATATTTGTACCAATATACTTGGCTTTCCCTCCTACTAATATGGATAAACCTTTGGGACCCTAGATAACAACTCTCTGGAGCATTCAAATACATCACTTCCACAGTTTTCCTTTTCTGTACTGTCTCACCAATTTCTCTTTCTCTACTGGACCATGGTCAGCAGCACACAGCTAGACTAAATTATCTCCCTTCTCAAGCAAACCTTTTCATGGCCCTAGCTCCTCCTCCAGCTACTGTCCTGTTTCTTTGCCGTGTTTTACAACAAAACTTCTCAGGGGAGTTAACCTTCACTAATTCTTTTCCATCTGTTCTCTCTTGATCCTACTTTGGTGAGGTTTCAATTATTACCAGTCCACTTAAACTGCTCTTGTCAGGGTTACTAATTACTTCCTCATTGCTAAATCCAATGGTCACTTTTCAGCTCTCAAATTACTTGAAAGTATTTGTCACAATTGATTACTCTTTCTTTGCTTCATTTAGTTATTAGGGGACTAATTCCTTTCGACTCTATTATTTTACTCCTCATTAGTACCCCTCTCCTTGGCTGAATCTACTCCTTCTCCCTGGACTCTAAATTTTGTACTCTTCGGGGCTCAGTCCTCAACCTCTTTCTTTTCTCTATGTACACTTACTTCACGGTTACTATACTCCAGTCACAAAGCATTACATTTCATGTAACTCCTGATGACTCCCAATTTTTTATTTCCAGCCTGATTTCCCTGAACTCTAGAGCTGTAGATTCAGCTGCCTACACAAAATCTCTGCTTCAGTACAGATAGGCATCTCAAACATACTCTATCTAAATGTGGCATCTAGACAATTTAACAAATACTTGCTCTTCCTGGAGTCGTCCTTACCTGAATGAATGGCAATCCCATTTGCTTGGGCTAAAACAAACAAACAAACAAACAAACAAACAAAAACTAGTGCCAGTCTGACTTCACTTTTTTTTCCCCAGTGTTAGATCCATTATCAAATCCTATCAGTTCGAAGTATTTTCAGAATTTGTTCCATTCTCATCACTTCCTCCATAAAGACCCAGCTCCAGGTCACTGTCACTCATCTTGATAACTGCAGTAGCCTCCTAGTTGCTCCATCTGCTTCTGTTCTGTCCTTCTTTGGTTCTGCTCAAGAGAGTAGTCACAGTGTCTCCTGAAAATGAAATAGCATTCTACTGTCTTATTCATTGTCCTCCCATGGCTTCCCAACTTGCTATCACCTGTGAGGCACTATATATCCCATGTCTGTGTCCTGTCTCTCTCACCTCACCTTTCTGACCTCATCTCTTATCACCTTTGCAGATCACCCCCAATATTTCAGTTATCCCATTCTTTATATTGTTTCTTGAACATTCCAAATATGCTCCCACTTCTGGGCATTTCTGCCTACAGCCTTCTCTGCTTTGATGGCTCTCATGTGCTTCAGGTTTCTACTATAATGTTACTTTTTAGAGAGGCCTTTCTTAGTCACTCTTTGTACAAGTTTAACCATTTATTGAATTGCCTTTCCTTTGTCTCAGCTTCATTTTTCTCCAAAGTGCTCATAACAGCCCTGTAGTCTGCATTTGCTTGTGTATTGTCTGTCTCCCCCTACTGGACTGCTCCATAAAAACAAGGATTTTATTATTCACTACTGTTCATCAGTAGCTAGTTTGGTATCTCCCACATAGTATTTGCTCAATAAATATTCTCTGAATAAATGAATGGAGGTTTTTCTCTTCATTGCCTCATAATACATGCACTGTATCAATAACACTTTATTGTAATTGTTGTTTGCTGGGTTTCATAAAAGATTCTGTATTTTTCTTTCTGTCTTAATCCTACTTTTAAGCACCTACCACCTTCCATTTCCACACACTCAACTCATATCTATATTTCAAGGCTCAATTTACATGCTATGCTATATGTAAGAATCTTACCAACTAGAAGATAGATCAGTCCTGAGAACATCCAAAATACTTTATAAATGTAATATACCCGGGGCTTTTATCACTTTCTCGTCTATCACTGTATAAATCCTTACACAGTAAGTACCTAGTCTATCCTCTTGTCTACCTTCTTTCTCTCCCCTCCACTCTACCATGTTCCTCAATAGGAGGAACTCTAGCATTCAAAAGTTCCTGAATGGCTTTTTGGATAAATATAAAAGTTCCATTTCACTAAATATAGAAAGGTATACATAAATCCTTACCATGGTTTCAAATCAGGGCTTTGAGAAATAAAACCCAAAGTATTTTTATACACTACGCAAACATAGATGATCTTCCTTAACCCTCCAGCTTTACTTTGTAGCATCCTCTGCCTCAGTCACCATGTTTCTGTTATTCTAGCCTTTTTGTTTTTCTAGAATCTTCTAAACTGTTTTCCACCTTAGGGTCTTTGCCCTTACCGCTTTTCTGCTTAGATATTTACATGGCTTATTGTTTTGTAAATTAAAAATCCAGGTATCAGGTCAAATATCACCTCTTTTATATAGGCCTCCTTCCATGATCACCTAACCTGAAGTCCCTTCCAATTCTCTATCAAGTCACCTTCCACTACTGCCTTCATAGCACTTATCAGTACCTGAAATTATGTTTTGAAATTTGTTTACTTGTTAATCACAAGCATTTTACTGCCTCTCCTACTCTTCATATCCCTTCTCCCTATAACCTACACATCTAGAACATGAGGTGCATGGAAAAGACCTTGTTTGCTTTTTTCATTGTGTCCATCATGCCTGAAACTGTGGAACCTCACAGAAACTAAATAAACATGTATTAAGTTATGTTTTTAAATTCACTGCTTTGCCTCACTTTTCAAATAACTACTATATTGGTTTATTTAGCTTTTATTAATAGCAACATTCTAGGGTTTATTAATTGAACAGGATTTCTTTTTTGCTTCTCTCTTCACCACAGGAATCCATATATTCATTTAAAAAATAAAGACCTTTACAAGACCTTCTGGAACATGTCTTTTCAGAGACTCTAAAGGCAAGAAACATCTTGAAATAAACTGTAATTGATTCATAAACTCGCCTCTAGCCCTTCAAATTTGTGAAAGACAAAACTTAGCTCCTGAAATAAACATCTTCCTACTCATGAAACTATTTTGTGCTGATGAAATCATACAGCATCAGTAGTTTCCAAGGAGGAATTGTCTGAAAATAATTCCCCAAATCTCTAAGAGAGAGGTAGTTCAGGGTGGGAGTATACACCATGATCTTCCAAATCACTAATATCTAAGAACATTAGTATTTTTGTGGCAAATATGGCTTTCAATGTTTTTGTTTGTATAGGTTTGTTAAAATATTTTTCATGAGTCCAAAAAAAATCTATATAAACATATAGAATTGACACCATAGAAACAGATTCATGTTGATGGGTTTTATACTTAGCTGTCTTAATGTGTTTCCATTGTGGTTGACATTTGCTGAAGACAAATGGAAATATCCTGTTTTAACATTAAACTTTCTGGGATCCTCCCAGCTGACACAACCTCTCTTCTTCCTTTTAGCTCCACAACCATCTCTCTTTTTACAATGTGTCACTTTTGATCTTGTATTATGGTTATGACTCTTTACTCCTAAAAAATGGAATTCAGAACTAATCTTTGTATTTTTTCATCACTTCCATTGCCTTTCATAATTCTAAGTATATGCATGTATTTAATAAGTATTTGTGGAATAAACAAACAACAATACTTGTATATATACAGTTTCTTTTTACTCTTTTGGGGTCAAATTTCTAGACAAATGAACTGACAATTATTATTTTTTCCATTAAGCTTTTTACTTCCAGAAAGATACACATACATAGAATACATAGAGCATAGATTTCCAGATTCCTAGGAAGCTGAAACATCTTTCTTACTTCCTATTTGTATGTTTTTAATAAGTATCACAGGGTAGGTAGTGTATATAGTTATAATTTGTAAACAAACGGTGAAGCAGCACCAGGACATATAGATCTTCCTTATACTCTCATATGATACTAAGCAAGATGAAAATAATGCATTGGCCATAGAAGAGTGGAATTTAGATACATAGGGTCATATTCAGTCAGGGAGAATGGTCTAAGGATTGGAAATTTGGGGGGCTTATTCAGGAATGACAGGTTGGTAGTTCTATTTAGAGGGGAAGATGAATAGAGAAGAATAGTGCAGGACAGTTTGAGAAGGAATTTGTAGGCTGATCTAAGTCCTGGACAGCTTGAAGGAGGTTCTAGGCAGGCAACGGGGAACATGTAATGGTTTCTGTACAGGTCAGTGACATGATCAAAGCTGTGCTTTAGAAAGAATAATGAGGAAGTATATGCTTGATGAGGTGGCTAGAGACAAATGAGAAAGAAAAACCTTTTCAGAAGTTTTTAATGGCATTCTGGATAATTTTTTTTTCTATGGGAAAATACATAAACTGAAATTTTGTTGCTTGTTGACACCTAAGATAAAAAAGATTATCAGATAATGAATGGGCCATATATGTGTAATTTTTCTCTGTGCATTCATGCATATATATTTTTTGTCAGAAATATTGCTATTTAGGTTTATATACTAAATCAGAGAGTGTGTCAGACTTAGACCCTAAGTATAAATATCAAAACTCTTTTGTTTTATTAGATTCTATGACTCAGAGCCCTGGTCACAAAATCAATTTTAAATTTCATCTGATTTTTTTTTTTTAGGAACTTCCATTAAAAGGTACTAATGGCAATTGATCTAGAATAATTTGTAATTTAACATTATGTGACTATGTCAAATGTGATGTTTACTCTCAGAATAATAGTTTTACACATGCTTTTTGAAGAACCCACCCTCAGAAGAAAACAGGCATCAGGAAAGAAGACTGAGTTAAGAATTCAAGTTAACTCTGCCATTACAGGATGATAATATTCGAATATCCTCTGGCAGGATCACCATATTACAGAGAGTTGATGTTTTATTACAGCACAAAGCAGAGACTCAGATACACAGAAGTGACTCCTTATTAAACTCTGATTGAATCTCTAGTGCAGTCTGAGCTGCACCACCATTGTTGGGTATTAAGTGCAACAGAAATCTTGATGAAGAAAAGATTGATGAAGAAATCAATGATGAAGAACATGAGGAGAGAAGTCATAGGTATCTGGTTAAATTAATTGATGTTGTTGTTGTTGTTGTTGTTGTTTGCCTCATTACTGTATGCAAACCAACTACTATTAGCTTATTTCTTTGCTTCTTACTCTTTTGGTAGAGGGAGGGCAGGCCATGTAAATGGACCTTTATTCTTTGATCCTGACTTTTAAAACTTTGTGTCATGAAATATATGTAACATATTAATCATTTAAAGTGTATGGTTCTGGGATGCCTGGGTGGCCCAGTGGTAGAGCATCTGGCTTTGGTTCAGGGCCTGATCCTGGAGACCTGGGATGGAGTCCCACATCCGGCTCCCTGCATGGAGCCTGCTTCTCTTCTCCCTCTGCCTCTCTCTCTGTGTGTCTCTTATAAATAAACAAAATATTTTTTAAAAAATAAGAAAAAATAAAGTGTATGGTCCTATAGCATTAAATACATTCACATTGTTGGGCAATTATCACCACCATCCATCTCCAGAATTTTTTTCTTTTTCCCCAATGGAAACTTTCTACCCATTAGACACTAGGGCTGCCCATTCCTTCCTTCCTTCAGCCCCTTGTAACCACCATTCTACTTTCTCTATCAATCTGACTGTTCTAAGTACTACAAATGAGTGGAATCGTAGAGTATTTGTTTTTTTATGATGAGTGACTTCACTTAGCATGACGTCTTCAGGGTTTATCCATGTTGTAGTATGTATCAGAATGTCCTTCCTTTTTAAGGCTGAATAATATTCTCCTGTTATGTCTATGCCACATT
Organism: Vulpes vulpes; assembly: GCF_048418805.1. Classification (NCBI taxonomy): domain Eukaryota; kingdom Metazoa; phylum Chordata; class Mammalia; order Carnivora; family Canidae; genus Vulpes; species Vulpes vulpes. The sequence continues at coordinate 51,165,717 of NC_132782.1, forward strand.
TTGTTTATCTACTAGGATTTCTTCCATGTTTTAGCTATTGTGAATAATGCCATGATGAATGAGTGCACAAGTATCTGTGGAATCTTTGTCTTCAATTCTTTTTTTTTTTTAATTTTTTATTTATTTATGATAGTCACAGAGAGAGAGAGAGAGGCAGAGACACAGGCAGAGGGAGAAGCAGGCTCCATGCACCGGGAGCCTGATGTGGGATTCGATCCCGGGTCTCCAGGATCGCGCCCTGGGCCAAAGGCAGGCGCCAAACCTTTGCGCCACCCAGGGATCCCTTTGTCTTCAATTCTTTAGGGCACATACTCAGAAGCAAATTTGCTAGATGATATGGAAATACAAAAAGTTCCGTTTTCTGAGGAACTGCCATTTGGTTTTCCACATGGTTGCATATATTTACTTTCTCACAAGCAATGTTTGAGGGTTCCAATTTCTCCACATTCTGGCTAACACTTTTTTTCTGGTTTTGTTTGTTTGTATTATAGCCATCATAATAGATGTGAAGTAGTATTTCATCGTTTTGATTTGCATTTCCCTGATGATTAGTGATATTGAGTGCCTTTTTACGTACTCATTGGCCATTTTTAATTTTTTTGGAGAAAAGCCTATTCAAGTCCTTTGCCCATTTTTTAATTTGAATATTTTATTTTTGTTAAGTTGTAAGAGTTTTAGAAAATGTATTCTGGATATTAAAGGCTTATCAGATATATGATTTGCTTTCTTCATTCCTTGGCTTGTCTTTTCCCTCTGTTGGTACTGTCCTCTGATGTACAAAAGTCTTTTTATTTGGGTGAAGTCCAATATATTTATTTATCCTTTTGTTACCTGTGTGATCCTGGCTTTTATCCTTTCTTTTGGGCTGTGACTTATTTCTACATAAATCCTTCAATCAAGCAATGAGATGAAAGCCATGGAAATCATTACATAATGTGAATGGAGAGTGACTAGTATAAATGGACTAGTCACATTTTACTTAATAGATGTGGGTCCCTAGAATGGGCCGGAGAGGTTGATGGCATTTAATGAGATGACTATGGTCCAGATGTGGTCCTCTGTTCTCCTGGTCCAAAATTCCCTCACAGGGAACCAGAATCTGGAGGGCTGAATCAGACTGAACCAACTTCTAGAAGAATGACTGATAAATCAAATGCTAAGTAATTATAAACCATAAAGGAAAACAACAACAACAACAACAAAAACTAGACCAGGACCCGGAAAAACTTTATTACCCAAAAAGTTAACCTTCTCTATTCCACCAACATGTGGAATAGAATCAATAACCAGAATTTTGCTTTGTGAGCACAAAATCAGATCAGATAGCCTATGAGAATATGCAATTCTATTTTATTCAGACTGTGGAGAAATTTGATGATTTGCCCTTATCCTATGGCAGACATTTGACAAATAGCTTCACTTGCTCTCATTTAGGTCATTCTTTCAATGGGAATTTTGCTTCTATGTTACTTGTGATACATTATGTAAACTATGCTATAATCTGAAGGGAGTTCAATATAATGTTTTGATAGGCCATTATTTTTACTGTACACACAAATAATAAAAGTCATATTCTTTTTATGGGTGCATTATAAAATTATCAGTTTCATCCATAATAGTAATAATAATATGGACAGAACACTTAACATGTGCCAGATGCTCTTCTATTTGTTTTATGCAATGAACTCATTTAATCATTGTAACTTTTTGAGGTATGTACTATTACTATCCACATTTTTATGTAGGAAATGGATTCATAGGGAGGTAAAATAAATTGCCCAAGGTTGTACAGTTTGATATGTAAATTCTAGGAAGTCATGCTGCATTCTTTTTGTTGAGAGAGAGAGAGAGCATGTGCATGTGCATGAGCAAGAAAGTGAGCAGGGGTGGGACAGGGAAGGGCAGAGGGAGAGGAAGAGAGAATCTCAGGCAGGCTCCATGCTCAGCACAGAGTCCTATGTGGGCTCTATCTCAGGACCCTGAGACCATGATCTGAGCTGAAATCAAGAGTCAGACACTTCACTAACTGAGCCACCCACATGCCCCTCCACATTCTTGAATTGTATTTCCATACCTTTCAGCATGTTAGCTAAGGATTTATGATGCATTTTCTCCAATGTTCCTCCTCCCCTCCCTTCTTTTCTCTTCCCTTCTTTTTCTTCCCCCTCTCCCCTCCCCTCCCTTCCCTTCCTTTACCTTTCCTCCAACTTCTTTCTTTTCTTCTCTTCCTCTTTCTCTCTTTCTTTTGAGAAAGAAAAGAATCTTTCCAGAGATGTGCACTAACTTTCCTAAGGTCATGTAGCTAATTATATATTTTCACAATTTCTTTTTTCTTCTTCTTTATATCATGTAAACCACTGGAATTGGATTGGGAGAAACTGGTTGATGCCCTGGACTGGTCACTTCTTGGTCTCACAATTTTTAGGTAAGTCAGAGCATACTGTTTCCTTATGTAGACATTAAATAAATTAATTCTGTATCACAGGATTATCATGAAGCAAAATCGACCTCATAGAGGGTCATTTTGGAGCCAGTGAATTTTGTCAGGGCAAAACATCCACTGGGTCTAACAGTATAATTATAATTGAAGGTCATGTGAAATATTGCTCACTTTGTAATCTTTCAACCCTATGACATTTTCTGGAAGAAATTTGCTTCCTTCCCTCCATGGCAGAAGTATATTGAAAGACCAACTTTTCCTGCCCTAGTAGTAAGGAAGAACAGGGTAAGGTATAGGCAGGGAGATATAGAGGGCCCCCGACTAGGCTCTATTTCTGGCAGGTAAAAGCTCTCAGCCAGAGTGAACAAGAAGTAAAGGAATAGAACAGATCATTGGCCCCTGATGTTAGGGAGTATTTTTCTTTGGTGACTACAGTGTAATCACAGAAATTGGCCAAACCTCAAAGAATTAAGTCAGTAGGGATGTTATCAATAGTCCTTGATCAAACCAGGATGGCACAAGAATCTCAAGGCCACAAACTTCCCAGTCAGTTCTCAATAAAGACTGCCAGTGAGAGCCCTCCGCAGCGATCCATTTGGGACCCCTCTCACTCTAGAGAGCTTTTCCTTTCCTTTCTGCTCTCATCCTAACTTGATAAACTTTCACCTCACTTCACTTTTTGTGTCTGTGAGATTCACTCTTCTACTCCTTGAGACAAGAACCCTGCGATCCTGCAACAGTAGTAGTTCTGCTATGAAGTGGGTATCTTGGCCCTGATTGTACTAGCTATGTTCCCAATGGCTCTCATTGGTTTGGAAGCTGCTTTTCTTTTCTTTTTTTTTATTTTTTTATTTATTTATGATAGTCAGAGAGAGAGAGAGAGGCAGAGACATAGGCAGAGGGAGAAGCAGGCTCCAAGCATCGGGAGCCCGATGTGGGATCCGATCCCAGGTCTCCAGGATCGCGCCCTGGGCCAAAGGCAGGCGCCAAACCGCTGCGCCACCCAGGGATCCCAGGAAGCTGCTTTTCTCAGCAAAGGTAGTTCCCAGGCAGGAACAACTATTCTATCTCCAGTATTGATGACAGCCCAAGGCAATTCCCAAATGATGCTTCACTGATCCCATTGATTAGGTAACAGGCTTTCCTTTGGATTATCTTCCACCTGGATCTTTAACAGTTAGCTACATTAGCCCAATTCTTTAAATATTTCTCTTAGGCATATCTCTTTTGGGTTTCTTAGTGACTCCACTACCATACTTAGTCATTTATTATTGGACCATCATAAGGCACAAACAGCCTCTGGATTTTGAGGTGAAGTACCTCTTACTCTTGTACTCCGGTTAGTTTATTAACTAAAGTCAAATAGAATCTAATCGTGAATTTTGAACTAACAGGGTGGAATAGCATCTAGTTTCATTATTCATAAAATAAAAATTTAAAATACCACAGAATTTAGCACATGTAACAGTTTTTTTGGTTTTTTAAGAGAGAGTGTGTGTGTGCTAGTGGTGGGGAGGGGCGGAGGGAGAGGGAGAGAATCTCAAGCAGACTCCATGCTGACCACAAAGCCCTACATGGGGCTCTGTCTCATGACCCTGAGATCATGGGCTAAGCTAAAATCAAGAGTAGGAGGCTCAACTGACTGAACCACCCAGGCACCTCTATGACAGTTTTTTTTAGATTGACTTCCCAATAAGACTATATTTCAAGAAACTCAGAATATAAATAAATGACAAAATAAAGGGCTTCTATTAAAAATTATGAAGAGTTCTGGGAAAAACTGTTAATAAAGAGCTGATGAAAAGAGGTAAAATCTGTTAAAATTTGAATAAAATTTGAGTAAAAAAAACCTTCCATTTTCGCACAAACCAATTTTAAATCTAATGAGAAATTTATTAAAAACCATAGCAAAAATGGGAAAACATCAGAAAAATAGTCACTTAGCAGCTAATACATCTCTCCCCTCCCTTCTCCCTTTCTCTTCATTCCTCTGTCTCTCTCCTTCCCTCTTCTCTCACTACCTCTGTCTCTTTCAACAGCTCCAGTTAAAAATATTAGATGTGGTCCTGAACTCAGGGTGGTGCAAAGGATAGATGGGTGAGGAGCTAGAGCCTGACTGGTGGCATCTGCAGAATAATGAGATTGGGTCCAATAACCACAGAAATCAACAAATAACAAACCTCCCACTCAGGTGATTTGATCCAACACACAACAAGTCTAAAGCACAGAGGGAAAATTCATGCTAGAGAGAGAGAGACATTTCTTATCACATTGTACATTTATATATCTAGAACAATCTTCCTGAAACTACCAAAATGTTGGATAAAATATGTATTTGGAACACACATACATACATCTGTAACACTCATTATAAGGTGGCAGGAAAGTAGGGATATGAAGAACAACATAAGACCAATCAACCAAGAACTCCAGGAAATATACAGTTGTCCAGTCAGCCCTTACTGAGGGTGTTTTCCCAACCTTGAGGAGGCCATTTGTATGAGTACATTTTGTATAGGGGCAGAAAATGGAACAACCGTGGTGACACCTCACATAAAACCAGGATCCCAAAGAGTAAATTAAAGTCTGATGCTTTAACACAGGTAAGAAAAGAAGCTTGCCTGTCTCAGCCAGTACTGGTTGGAGGGGAGAAAAAAATGTTCTTATCTAGAAATATTTTTATAATATTCAAAAGTCATTTTTAATTTGAGCATAACTTATGCAAAGTACACACATCTTAGAGTTCAGATATATAAATGTTTGCATGTGTTTACACTCATGTAACCAGCAGAGAGTTAAAAACATTACTGATAAAGATTACCTCATGCTCCATCCCTATGAATACAGCCCCTACCCTTGGAGTGATCATTATTCTGGTCTCTAGCATCATAGATTACTTTTGCCTGTTCTTAAACTTTATATAAATGGGATCTTACACTATATTTTGTCTGTATCTAGCTTCTTAACCTTCACATTATTTTTTTCTTTGTTCCATTTTCCCTCCTTTTCTTCCATTTTGTTCTAATGAAGTGTTTCTCATTATTTCACTTGTCTCCCATATTAGCTTTTTTGTTGTCCATTTTATGATCCCTTCAATGGTTAATTTAGAAAAAAACAGAATGGAATCTCTAATTTATCAATTACAAAGTTATTTTAAGAAGAAAACAAGAAGTTTAAAAGGTTTCAGAGGGTTTGAGGTGATTTGGTTATTAGACTTGGCATTGGGAACTTTCAAGTTGATAGTTCAACCAAGTATGGTAAAAGTTAAAATGCCTCCCAGAAAGGAACAATATATTTATCAATTCCCCAGCACCTAGCACAGCACTTGGTATAAAAGAAATGATTGTTAATTATCTGTCAACCTTTGAATTAAACTGGAATAAACCAGGTCAAAGAAGTAGTCTTAGAGGCTTTAAGAAAACAAGCAAATATCAATTCCCAATACACTTGGATAGAACAAATTCACAGAAGTTAAAAGGTGATAAAACTGATTACTGACAATACATGTGTAGAGATGAGAGGCAGAAGGCATTTATGTCTCCTAACTAGAGTTTCCTTGCATCTAAAAGAGTTCCTCTCAAATCTCTTCTTTCTAAAGTTGCCAGAATGATCCAACATGCAATTTCAATCATTTCATTCCCTGACTCATTACCTACAAACTTTTCAGCTTATCATTTTGACTCCTGTATCACCATCCAACTTCATCTTCTACTACTTTTTACTTCACACTTACATTCCAGCAATATCCCATGTTTGAGATTCCCATACACATGCCAACATGTTGTTGTGTGATATTCACTCTTCTCAAGATGCCTTACTTATTCCCATTTCTTCACCGTCACTAAGAAAATACTTTTCAGGTCATGTATCACCTCTTCTGAATCATCCTTTCTTTCAACCACCATACTGGATTAGGTATTTCTGTTCACCATGTATAGTTCTTTTTAGTGTTTTACCCAAGAGCACTTCTCAATAAAACTTTCACATGCAAATCTTTGTCTTAGTTCCCATGTCCAGAAAACACAGACTAGGAGAGCTGATGCCCGTAGTCCTAGGAAACAATGTCCAAATGGATATGGAGGTCATGAATTTTATTTTTTAACATGTATTTATTTGAGAAAGAGAGAGCACAGGGGGAGGAGCAGAGGGAAAGAGAGAATCCTAAAGCAGACTCCCCACTGAGCAAGGAGTTTGACAAGTGGCTTCATCCCACCACCAATGAGATCATGACCTGAGCTGAAACCAAGAGTTGGAAGCTTAATGAAAATATATATATATATATTTGGAGACTTTGAAGGGCATTGTAAAATTTTTGGTAAGATCTTTTGTAATCTTTGGTAATCTTTTGTAAGATCATAGTTGAAGAGAGAAAATCAGATTTATACAGTTACAGATACATTTTATAAGGAGTTCTTCAAATGGAAAAGCACCAAGATGATTAACCTTCATCTCCTGATTCTGTACTCTGCCTTTGAAACTTTCCTTCGTTCATATCTCAGGACATGCCTTCTGTAGTCCTTCCTACTGGACATAGCCTAATTCTCAGAGAGCTAGTCCTACTACAGTTCACTATCACGATGCTTTGCATACATTCCCAGGCATTGGCAGTTGTCTGTGTGTGTTCCAACTTTCCACTTACTGCAATGAGTGGACAAACTGCCAGTTCTCTTGCTTATTATTCATATTCCTTTATTGATTAATTATTTCCACAGAACATTCATCTAGCATTCCTGGCAAGACTCATTTCAGTAAAATGATGAAGAGAACAAGAGTGGATTTAAGGTTTGGCCCCATCCCATATTGCTAGGGGACAGGCAAAACAATCATAAATGCCTCTTGGTCTTATTTTCAGTTTTGTGGAGATTGCATGATATAGTGAAAACAGGATGAGATGTCAAATATTCATTCTGGTCCTAACTTGGTATCTTTTGTTCTTTGCATAATTTTGAGTACTTACTCTTTCCGTAAGTAAAATGGGAGTAATAATACCTACCCTGCCTGATTTACTAAAAATATGAAACCTGGAAACTGTAAGTATTATCTAGGTGATAAATTTCTATATAAAAACAAAAAATGATTATCAGTATTATTTTTTTCTAGGTCAAAAAAGGTATGCCTTTGCTCATGTAAGAACATTTCCTATTAAGATACCTTCATTTCTAAAATTGAAAAGACAGAGAGACTTCATTTTTCATGTTCCAAATGTTTGTTACGACCATTTATGAGCTTCCAATATTACTAAATTGATTTTAAAATGGCTACAATGATAAATGGGTCTGGGTAAGTTCTTGAAATGTCAGTTGCCAAATTTCTAGAAGAGCAAAATATTATATTGTGATATATATCCATGATTCTTAAGTTAAAAAACAAAACAAAACAAAAAACAACTGGACCTTTTCTGTTTGTTTTGTTTTAATCCAAGTAAGAACTTTAATCCAAGTAAGAATAAATGGGAAGAAGTAATCATGTTTAAAGCAAAAGGAGACTCTGAAAAGGTTATGTACTCTGAATATTGTATAGAGATAAAAATTCCAAGCTCTGTTGGGTAGATATTGTTAAACTTGTAGAAATTAGAGATGGCATTAATGCAAAATTTAAGTGGAATTTATTCAATTCTAATTAGTGATCTTGACCTGACGGACTATATTTCTGCCAAAGGAGTTTTGCTGCTTATAAAAGAGTTTTATGACTCCTCTCTCTGATACTATATAGTTAACCCTTGAATAATACATGGGTAAGGGGTGCCAAGCTCTTATCTTCCCTGAAACTTAACTACTTATATAGTCTACTGTTGACCAGTAACCTTACCAACACAATCAACACATATTTTGTATTTATACATATTATATGCTGCATTCTTATAATAAAGTAGGCTAGGGAAAAATGTTATTAAGAAAATTACAAAGAAGAGACAATACATTTACAGTCCTGTCCTGTATTGAATAAAATCCATGTGTGGGAGGACCTGTGCAGTTCAAACCCATGCTGTTCAAAAATCAATGGTATATTTCTAGAACCAGGAGCTTCTACTGCTTCCTTTAGAAGATTTTGGCATGGTCTAAACTAAAATGTTATGAAACAATTATTTGTTTGCTTAAGGGAGCTGATTCTGAAGGTGCCAGGGTAGCTCAGTCACTTAAGCACCTGCCTTTTGCTCAGGTCATGATCCCATAGTCCCAGGATCAAGCCCTGCATTAGGCTCTCTGCTCTGTGGGGAGTCTGCTTCTCCCTCTCAGTCTGCTCCTCTCCCTACTTGTGTGCGCACACTCTCTCTCTCTAAAATAAATAAATAAATAAATAAATAAATAAATAAATAAATAAAACCTTTAAAAAAAGGAGCTAATTCTGGAGATTTTTCTTTCTATTTTAGTGATAAAAATATTTCTTCTCCAGTTGTCATTTCCTTCATTTCTCAGTAGAAACTATGGAATCATATACTTATTCCCTTATTTCCTTAAAGGCTTTATTTGGGATTTAGTAGTGTTTTTCATAAAATAACTTAAAACAATCAGAGAAAGTTTCAAAATAAATATCAGTGATGTAATAATGTAAGTATTACCATTATCATTACTATATCAATAACAGCAATTTATTATTATTATTTTTTAATAACAGCAATTTAAACAGAATGCTTCTCAATCCATGCCCCTTCTCTGGTTGATCTAATAATTCACCATCACTGTTTGAACTAATGCACACACACTGCTAATTAATGTTTCAGGAGTAATAAATGTTGCATATTCAAGACTCTTTCTCTCCATCTGGATAACTCTTGGTAACTTAAACCTAAACTAATCAAATTTAATTTATTGAATTTATTATATTTTTTCAAAAGGACATTATTTCTTTGTATTACTGATCTCAGTTCCATGGTACTTCTACCCACTTCTTTTTTTTTTTCAAGCTTCATATCTAGAAGTTTTTTTAAAACTTGGAATCCCTCACCACATACATTCTATCAGCCATTAAATTTTCTTTATTCCACCTCACAAACATTGCTCCAAATGACCACATTGTTTTTTTAATCCATACCACCATCCTACTTTTTTCATGTGTTGGATAGTCTTTTATGTGATTACTCCCTCCTTGCCATAATTGGCCTTAACTATTCATTCTCCAGTCTCATCAGAATGACCTTTGTAAAATACAAATCTAAGTGGTTTAGATTCTTATATAGAATAGAATATTTAGGGACTTTATTGTCAATGGTCGCCAAAGTGGGGCATGTATATTCTGGGGAATGAATTAAGACAAATTTATTGGGTACCAACAAGAAATGTGAATATATTTATAATTTTTGTGTGTTTTTAGCTTTTAAAAATTTATATTTTTGTATATTTATAACATAAAATCTACTAGTCTGCCTACATATTTCATAAATACATATAAACATGTTGATCATAGATGTCAAACTTATTAATAGATGTTTACATCAAAATAATTTGTAGATCACTGACTTATAGGAGGAAAACCAAAACTCATTATTAGAGATTATAATGCTCTTGATTTGGCAGCCATTGAGGATGACATGAGTCCTGTATTTGAAAGAAACAACTAGGCCTTTCCATTGCCTTCCTCTTTCACTGGTCAGCTCCCACAAGAATTGGGTTGTAGGGTCATTTAAATTCCATGTGGATCCTTCTGTGATCTGACTGAACTTCCTTGGACATGACATCCCAAGAGAACCAGGAAGAAGTTATATTGTCTCTTATGACCTAGCCTTGGGAGGCACATGTCATTGCCTCTGCCATAGTTACAGACCAGTCCCACATCTCAAAGGAAAGAACTTCAAAGTCAAATTGTAAGAAGAGAGTGTGGCATGGAAGATACTGTTAAAGCCATTTTTGGAAAATACAGTCTCCTATAGCTGTAGTGATGATGTTGGTAGATTCTTGAAGCTCATAAAATAATAATAACAAAACAGGACAGTTGAGTATCATTGGAAGGAAGTAATTAAGTGATGAAATAATTAAAATTTAATTTAGGGAGAGTCGTAAATATAAAATGACTGGAGATAGTGGTAAAATAGAAATAATTGTTTCTTGAGGCACCTGGGTGGGTCAGTCAGTTAAGCATCTGACTGCTGGTTTCGGCTCAGGTCATAATCTCAGGGTCATGAGATCCAGCAAGCCCCACTTTGTTGGACTCCACACTCCGTGGGGGTCTTCTCAGATTCTCTCTCTCTCTTCTTCTGCCTTTCCCCCCTACACATGCTCTCTCTCTCTTTAAAATGAATAAATCTAAAAAAAAAAAAAAGAATCAATCCCTTTTTTTGTAGACAACAAATAAAATGCAAATCATCCAAGAATTGTGATAATGTTGGTAATACCACATTAATTTATATACTGCTATGTCCATTGTTATACATTGCCTTACCTGCATCTCACCTAAAATAAACAACAAAAACAACTGAAAAAAGTAAATAAATATGGGAGAAAGAATTTTATTTATTCAGGTAACATATAAGGTAGCTGAAACTCAGATTACTAGTGAGTAAAAAAAGAAAAAAAAAAACTAGTCTTAAATATCTTTTTCTTTTCAATAAAATGCCTCTGAAACCACTGCCATTGTTTCTAACACTAACCTCCCTCCCATGTCACAAAATGTTTTCATTATGGCATTATTTAATCTGACCCTTGTTACCATTAATTAAATGAATTCTTTAGCCCAGAGTTGGTCCCTTATCCATCACTTTGAAATTCCACAATGTCAAACACAGTGATTAGTGCATGTATTTATTAAATTGATTTGTTAGGAGCTCGACATTATCAATTGATTTAGTTCAGAAGCTTCAGAGGTAAAATCTGTTTTCTAAAATTTAAGTATCTATTATGTATATGATAATTTGCTAATTTATTAAGTATCATATAATATTTATTTCCTCTGTATTAGTTAAGTACATGTAGGACATCAGAACAAAAATGCCTGGGTTTGTATATAGACTGCTGCTCACGAGTTGTGAGACCCTCAGAGAATTTCTAAACATTTCTGCTTCAGTTTTATCGTGTGTAACGGGGTAGGGTGTTAATAGTAGAAACTCCTGGTGTATTTTGAAGAATAAATAACTTAATATTTGCAAAGCTATTAGAACATCATGCAGCGGATGGTTAATACTATATATTGCTATTACAAATTTCCGATTTCTTCTTGGCATCTTTAGAAAAGGCATGATGCTTTCCGTAAAGATTTCACTTATATTTTTTTCATAGCCATAATGCTTGTAGTTAACTTTCTAAAAATAAGCCTAACTGCTAGGCCTCCTTTTTCTTGATGGATATCTACTATGTTGCTTCACATTGTGAGGCCTGGAATATGCATGCAAATCTCAACAAAATGCTGCTGATTGATGGGGCAGTATTTGTTTTGAGATGATGGTTCAAGTACTTTGTGGTTGGAGGACGTGCTGTTCTCCTCATGGTAGAGAATAACAACCTGCATGGGACAAATAATTACCTACATTTTCCACCTTTTGCTGTTTCTGATTGCTTTCCCTTTTGCAGGAAGAGAAACTTGCAAACTACTCTGGCAATAACAAGGCTTTCTTCCCTTGTTTAATGGAGTGTTAAACAGAGTCTGAGTTGAAGACTTTGGTAAAAGATTAATTCTCCATATAAACCAAAAAATGGGAGGCTGGCTTACTTTTGGGGGGGGAGGGAAATGATTAACTCATTCATTCAGTCTTCTAACAAGCGTGTTTTCACTGTCTGCTCTGGACCTCTCTTGGGTATAGGAATTGAGATGTGCAGGAATTATGAAAACCTTCCTTTTGAATAATTTATTTTGGTGAAGGAGATTTATTTTTTTTTCTATCATGTACCTTGCCAGATGCAAACAAATATATGACTTCTAGGGTCAGTCAAGCAAAAAACCTCTAGGATTTCAATGTGGTGCAAAAATGAACTAGGGAGTTAAGACCAGGGCAATTATGTGTTCAAGGGTTAATTACCCCGCATTTAAATGGGGCTACAGATTTGTGAGCAAAGAGAAATTTGTCAGAGTATCTTAGAACTAAAAAGAAAACCTAAAGAGATTATTGAATCCAACTTGAAGTACTTTACTTAAAAAAAAAATCAGCCCCCACTCTTTTGCACGCTAAGACCCTCCCCTCCATCCTACCCTCTTCCTCCTTCATGACCTTCCCATAGCCTTTCTCACTTCCCACACTATAGGATTTGCCTAACTCCTAGTGAGCAGACCTGTCAGATTGTCACTAGGGTCCCAACCTAGTGGAACTAGGCATCATCACTGAAATTGGAACATGCAGAAGAAAAATTTGGATTTACCAGAGAGAATAATATATAGTCCAAAGAAACACTGAAACATTGGGGATGGGAGTGAGGGTGAGGCTCCCAAAGGGCAATGTCTAAAGACGAGAATTCTTTTTTTAAGATTATTTATTTATTTAATTCATGAGAGACCCAGAGAAAAAGAGAGGCAGAGACATAGGCAGAGAGAGAAGCAGGCTCCATGCAGGGAGTCCGATGTGGGACTTGATCCTGGGACTCCAGGATCACCCTGAGTCAAGCCTCACACACTGAGCCACCCAGTCATCCCTAAAAACAAGAGTTCTAAACTACTTTCTAAAGACAATGTGTCCAGGAAAATGCAAGGATTTTGATTTGCTGTGTGAAAGAAAACTTGGGACAGAGCAGGACTGTTCAGGGCAACAGGGGAGTGGCTGGATGCTTCTGTGATCCATCCATGCAATGTAAAATCATGCAGCCTTAAACAATGAGATGAATTTATATATAGTGACATGGAAAAATAGCCAACACATATATTAAATGAATAAAAAAAATTAAATTTCTTATTTTTATTTCTTTTGTGTCTATTTATATATTTTTCATATATGTGAATAGAGTGCAAATGAGAACATCTTGAATAAAATAGTGACCTCAAAGAAGGTAAGAAATTCAATGGGTGGTACTTCCACTTTTCACTTTATCACTTTTCAAACTGTTTTTTTTTTTTAAGGATTTTATTTATTTATTCATGAGACACACAGAGAGTGAGGCAGAGACACAGGCAGAGGGAGAAGCAGACTCCATGCAGGGACCCTGACGTGGGACTCGATTCCGGGGACCCAGGATCAGGCCCTGGGCTGAAGGCGGTGCTAAACCGCTGAGCCACCCAGGCTGCCCATCAAACTGTTTTAAAATGTATAATAAGTACTCTTCTTTAAAATTAAAATGTCCATAGGGTGTCTGGCTGGCTCAGTGGTTGAGCATCTGCCTCTGGCTCAGATTCTGATCCCAGGGTCCTTGGTTGAGTCCCACATGGGGCTCCCCACAGGGAGCCTGCTTCTCTCTCTGCCTGTGTCTCTGCATCTCTCTCTGTGTCTCATGAATAAATAAAATCTTAAAAAAATTAAAATGACAATGACTGCTTTGATCTGTTTGCTGTATTATGAATTTCCTTTTTCTGTACATTATTAGCCTCAGAGCCAGGAAGGGCCAAGCTACTCAAATGGCTGCACAGAAGTCCTGGTAGTGATATTCTTGCAGCTGCAGAGTAACATTTGAAGATAAGGGTGGTTTAGAGTGAACTGCAGGAACATTGAGATTTCCAGCTTTCTGAATTACTTTTCAAATAAAATTCTAATTTTAGCTCTGCCACCATTACTGATCCTTCATGTTTGAGCCAGAGATTTGCCTTTTGTGCATAGCTTCCTAGAGATTATCGCCATCAGGAAAAATAATGGACCCAATCTTCTTTGTAAGGTAAACTTTAGAAAATTAAGGCAGTCCTTTTCATAGGTCACCAAATCTCCCCCCTCATGAGGTCACTGTTTTGGCCAGTGACTAGATATGATCTAGATAGATAAACTCAGAAAAATACTATAACCATGACTGGCATGCTATAAATGTTCAAAAATGTTAATTTTATGTTGTTGTTGTTGTTATTATTATGATTATACAGATGGGAAAACTGAGCTCACCATGAGTTAGTAACAGAGACGTTAAAATCACCACAATATTCTGACTCCCTGTTTCTAATATTTCAAGGTGCATATGTATTTGAAGGAGTCCCTGAAAAGTTGCTAGGCAGTCATTATTCTATTCTATGTCATATTCTTTGGGAAACAGTAGTAAAGATGCTGCTTTTAGGCAAAAATACTATATCCTAGAGATCATTTCTTGAATGGAATTTACAATGAAATGACTCAGATAGGTTCAAGTCTTTGCTTATCCTGGCTTGTCATGGTTATTCATGAATAAAGGCAAATTGGGGTATGTGGATCTTAATGGGGAAAAATCCTGTAAGAAACAGGCAATGAAATCCTGCAAAATAGTATTACGTGCTATTATAAAATGGTATTTGGCAATACTTTCAAGTGTTTGAAGGCAAGAGGGGCTTTTTTAATGAAAATATTATTCAAATTCTGGAAAAAAATTGTACTTTTAGCCTGAATTGTTTTTTAAAACGTACAATTAAACATACTGCTCTGTGCTCAGCAATGCTGAAAGTAATTTTTATTTAGTTAATTAGAGTAGCATCTGAGTACATTTAAAAATTAATACAGAAAAGTGTGCAGAGTTTTAATATATTTTTTTGAATATAGAAAACTCTTGGCAAGTGCTTTGAACCTTTTGCCATGGTAAGTTTGGAGTCATTGGTGCAGTAGTAGGAATCCAGGACTTGGAGTGAAAATATGTATTTGTATATCTAGATTAACCAGTGAGTGCATTCTCATTCTCTTTAGAATAGGGATGTGTGTTTGGCAAATTGACATGGTGTCAAAATTTTGCATAATTACAAAGTCAGCAAGGAGAATGTGATATTCAAGGAAGCTATCGATAACACTGACACCGAGTAAGGAAATATTTGTCATGGCTCTATTTCCTGTGAATCTGATCCATTCTTAGTCTTGGCCTCTCTTTTTTTCTAATTATGATAGAACAGAGACTTCTACTATGATAGGTGCCCCCTCTCACCAAGGATTTGAAGATAAGAAAACCAAAGCAGTTCTCTAGCTTAAACTCATTCAGCATTTATTGGATGAGGACAGAATGTCTCCTAGGCTTAATCAGTATTGTTAAAAGTTCTGAAGAAATAATACATTAACTTAAGACCCAGGAGTAACACAACAAAGAAGTATTTAGAGAAGCAAATTTTATGAGATTGTGACAGCAGTCATGTAGCAAAGAGAAAGAGCAAGAGGGCAAAAGAAATTGAATCAAGCCTGGCTAGGGTGTGTGTGTGTGTGTGTGTGTGTGTGTGTGCGCGCACACAAGCACATGCTCACATGCACATCCAGGAGAGTAGGTACAGAGTTTGGACACAGTTATTCACCTCCCTTCCTACAGGGAAAACAGATGCTCTGAATATATTATAATTAATTCAGCATTATCTATAAGCTAGTCTTGAATCTAAATATAAGCTAGCTACTTAAAATGCTTTACCACAGATCATATAACTCAACAAATTATCCTATTGACCAACCTTGTGAATTTAGTTAATTAAAGTCTGTCACCAAGAGTTTGATGATCTATTAATTATAAAGTCCAATGTAATAAATAATGCATTTATTAGTCATCTCAGAGAATGTCTTTTAAATATGTATACCCATGTCATCAATCAATGTTTTGACTTTTGCAGCTTCTACAAGACAAACTACAAAGGCCTTATGATTTTTCAAGAGTCAAAAATAGACCTCATGTACTTTTTAGTGAGTTTATTTTTAAAAAATATTTTATCTATTTATTTGAGAGAGTGAAAGAGAGAGCATGAGTGGGGTGAGGGGCAGAGGGAGAAGCAGACTCCTCGATGGGCAGGGAGCCTGATACAGGGCTCATTCCCAGGACCTGGGGTCAGGACCTGAACCAAAGGCATATGCTTAACTGGCTGAGTCACTCAGGCACTCCTTTTATAGTGAATTTAAAGAAATATTTATAAAATATCAATGCAGAATTTATGATTGCTGTGCAAATAGATGTGGATTTAAAATCTCCCTGGATTCAGTTATGGAAAGAACAGACCAGATGATCTGATGAGTCTTCCCTATTTGTAATTCTAATTAATTTAGCATGTCTCTCTTTTTTTTCTTTTAATGGGTGTTTTGCCCCCTCTAGGACATACCACTGGAAATTTATATAGAAAAGAATCCTATTATAATTGAGAACAATTCTCTACTGCCCAACTTTGTACTGAAGAGAAGAAAGAAACATTTGCTACATTTGGTTTAGAAAATAAATTTATTCTCCAGACCTATCGATGAAGACTGTGCTTTCATTCAGTGTTTCTGACATGAATTTAAACAGATTTCAAATGTATTTCTTTGTCTCACATCTTCAGGTGCTGATTATAAAATTGGTAGAGAGAAGCTAGTCTTTTACATATTTGGATGGAAAATAAAATTGGATGGATTTCAGCTAAGGCAGTTACTTTATAGCACAAAGTTCTGTTGGTACTGGATGAAGCATACTTAATAAAATCTTTACAGTGATTGCTACTCTGTTTGGTAGAAAAGTTGCAGACTCTTGAGAAAAGGGCCCTGCACATCTCTAAAGGATAAGAATTAATGCTAGAAGAGCATTTATCTCTAGTCTTTGTCATCTGTAAAACTCAGCTTTCCAGAAAGGCAGTTTGATATATCTAGATGGATTACGGATAATGATCAAATATAATGCTCTAGACTACAAAGCAGCAAGTGCATAGAGGATGATCACTGTGCTATGAAGTGGTCTGGAAATGCTGTCGTGTGAGAGAGAAATTAAGAAAGTGAGGCCTTGAAAGTAAATTTTGACCTCTGTCCCTTTTGCTGGACTCATTCTTAGCATTTTAATTTAGGTCTACATCACGCCTTGCCTAAAACTTTGTAATACCCTTGTAATTTGTCCCCCTCCCTCCAACTTAACACAGCTCCAATCTATTACACCACCTTTGCCACCAGAATTCTCTTTCTAAGTTGGAAATCTGTTAAAATTACTTCCCACCTAGTAACCCTGGTGTGGCAATATACTGACTCTTGGTGAAAGTTCCATTTTCTTAACATGATCACAGACCTTCCATAATTTGCTCCCAACTGTATCACTAGTGTATTTTTCTCTATTTATCATACAGTAATAATTCACTGCGTGTCCTTTATTGACATGCAGCAAATGCATGTCTCTGGTACGTCTATGAAAATAATAAAATACAGAAATAATGTAGGAAATATGAAGAAAACTTTCATATATCCTACTTTTCTTCTTCCGACTTCAATGCTATTGGTCAATTGATCCTTTTTTTCTCTTCTATTTCCTTTCTTTTTCTCCTCCTCTCCCTCTTTCTTTTTCTATCTTATCCTTATACACACACACATTATTTTTTATAACAAAATCTAGAGTATCTATCTACTCTGTAGGGAAAAAAAAATGGTATCCTTAGAATAATTTAACACTGAACATTACTGCCTCATTTTTAAATTATTTTTTCTAATTTTACCTATACATTTGAAATATAAAGTAGTCAATGTTATTATTCTTCAATGGTTTATTATCACAACCAAAAGGCACTAATGATCATTATGGCTTATCATTTTTTCATGTGTTTTAATACATCCCTCTCAAGAGGACCTGGGTAGATCAGTCAGTTGAGCATCCAACTCTTGATTTTGGCTCAGGTTGTGATCTCAAGGTTATGGGATCAAGCCCCACATCAGGCTCCACACTGAGTGGGGAGTCTACTTGAGATTCTTTCCCTCTGCCTCTCCCCCTACTTGTGCATGCTCTCTCCTGCTCTCTCAAAATAAACTAGCAGATAAAACATCTCAGTTCACTATTTTTTAGGAATTACCTAACAATAATAATCATTCCTATATTTTTGTATGTTTAAAGATATCTATTTTGGAGGCCTAATTCTTGACTGATTATTTTACGTGAACAAAATGAAAAGATTTACAATAGTTTCCTCACAAGAAGTCACAAATCTTACCTCAGTTGCTTTTTAGGCCTGAATAATTTGAAAGAATATATAATTCTACATTTGCAGTGATTTTCTTCAATGGCACTGAGACAACATTTCTGGAATTAATCAAACTTTACCATGATTTATTATCATCTTTTTTTCCCCCCACACATTTCTCAACTTCTGTTTGCCAGAATCAAAGCTGGTAATTTTATGTGTACATGCATGAGTAGGAACGGGTGGTAACTGCCCTTTCCTGTTGTCTTAGTTCATTTGGGCTGCTATAACAAGATACCACAGACTGGTCCTTGCAGTTTTATAAACAGCAAAAATTTATTTTTCCCAGTTCTGGAAACTGGGAAGTTCAAGTAAAAGTCTCTGGCTAATTTCGTGTCTGGTAAGGACTTGTGTCCTGGTTCACAGACAACTATCTTCCCACTGTGTCCTTACATGATGAAAGGAATGATGGAATTCTCTGGGGTCTCTTTTATAAGAGCACCAATCCCACTTATGAGGGCTCCACCCTCATGCCTTAATCACCTCCCAAAGACCCCTACCTCCAAATACTATGACACTGGAGATTAGGTTACAACATACAAAGCTTTAGGACACAAACCTTCTGTCTATGGCAGCTATATTGTCACTTTCTCTGCTTTCAAGCTTATAATGGTTCTTAAAGATTACAAGGTTATACAGGTTATGACACCTTTAAAAAATAGCTATCCTCTCCTTTTCAATGATCTTTAAAAACTTGTATAAATTATAGTTGTATACTGCGTAAAAGTTTGAGAGAGCTTTCTTATAAAGCAAGTTGTCACTTTTATTGTTGCTGTCTTTATGTATTTCTAACTTAATCGTATTGTGGTCACAGAATGTGGTCTGCAGAACCATAGACCACTGACATTTGGGGAGACTAGTCTTTATGGCCTGGTTACATGGCCTATTTTCCTAAGGGTTTCTTACATGCTTTGATTTTGTGTTTTCTAATTATAGGATTCAGGGTTCTAAATGTGCCCATTAAAAGAAGTTAAGTGTACTGTCCAAAATTTACATATCCTTACTTACATTTTTTTTGTTTAGTGCAACCACTACTGAAATATTACACTAAAATCTCTTACTAAGAGCAACTGCTGAATTTCTTAGTAAAAGAAGTGATATTGTCTACTCCTTTTTGACTTGTAGATTTTTATTTTGTATAATTTGACACTTTGTTATTATGTGCATATAAGTTTAAAATTGATATGTGATTGTGCGTCTGGGTGGCTGAGTCGGTTAAGCATCTCACTCTTGATTTTGGCTCAGGTCAAGATATCAGGGTCCTGGAATCTAGTCCCATGTTGATCTCCATGCTCATCAGGGAATCTGCTTATCCCCTTTTCTCTGTCCTTCCTCCTGATCTCTCTTCCATAAATAAATAAATAAATAAATAAATAAATAAATAAATAAATAAATCTTTAAAAAATTGCTATGTGCTTTTGGTCAGTTGAGTCATTTATCCTTATCACTAGTAATGATTTGAACCTGCACATCTATTTTGTCTGATTTTAATATACCTGTTTTAGTTCCACTCCCCTGCAGGGACCCTGTTATATTTGGTTCTATTGCCTATGGTGTCCCACTTGGAAGGTTACAGATTAGCAGCTTGAGGTACTCTTCTTTGGAGCCATTACTGTGGAGACAATTTGTAGCTGCTGTTGAGCTATCTGAGTCACTCATAGATGCCCAGGATTAGGGCCCAATTTTAGTGAGGAACTAGATCAAGTTGCTGAATGAATCTCTGTCCAGATTGCTATCTGGATCCATCATTGTATTAGACATGGCAACACACCCACCCTCACGGACTGAACACAAATTATGAGAATCAATATTTCTAATGCAGATCTCACTGCCTGTCCTACCTGAACTCTTCATTTGATCTATGGTAAGAGAGGCCACATTGCAGAAGTGACCCTTGCCTGCTCCCAAAGGACTGACTACATTATATTACTGATACTCTCTCAGAGAAGTAGGTAGTACCTCATGGCTATTGATACTTCTTGCTGTTTTGGTTTGATCAGCTGATTCAATTAATGACCTCTGAAACTAATCTTTGTCATGTTTTTAGATATGTGGTTCTTTTGCAATCTGGCTATGTGTTCCTTTTATTGCAAAACCCACTCAAAAATAGACCTATACCAAAGGGAGTTGATATACCTTCCATTCTACCTACTATCTACTCACAACCACCTGGTATTAATGAGCATTGGAATAGCTTCCTCAAGTGTGGGCTAAAAAAATTTCTGAAGCTATCTTTCTCAACTTCTCACCATCAGTTTGGTCACTAAATATGGCTATTTCCCAAAAAGGGATCATCTCTTGCTTACTTATTTTATTTGAAAATTCTAGACCCTAACTGATCGATTCTTGAGCATGACGTTTTTTTCAGTCCCCCAGGCTGGACTGTCTGGTACTACCTTCAATTGTTTACCCAGCTGAATGGGGGCCTAATAATTCAAACCTAATTGTGGTTCAACCACTTATATCCTTTTGTTGGATTGACATGGGCCTAAATCATAAAGATAATTACTATTTTGTTGCATAAGCTGCTCACTAAATACCCCTAAGTAACATATAAGGGCCTTTAATAAAAATGCCTTTGTCCCTCTTGCACTTGTTCTAAGAGTCTCATGCTCTATCAACATAGCTAGGCAGGCAGTTACACACTTGACCTTTTTAGATGCCGGGTTTAGTGTAAGCAGGGAATTGTTGAAAAAAAAAAGTAGCTATAGATACATCAATGGGACACACCAATTTTGTGACAACAGAGGTAGAATAATAACCCAGGCACCTATGGAAGGAACAATGGAAACCCTCAGGGGTACACCAGAAAAAGGTACATTAATGATCTTTTATTTTTAAGATCTAACACTAGAGTCTTCCTCATGAAGAAAAATGTCCTTATATGGCTCTTCCAAATTTAAATTCAACTGGAAGTGCTGGTAAGAAAATTGTTACTGACTTTAGCTGAAGTGATTGATGATATCTCTGGTGGTCCATTATTCTGCTCCTTACAGTGAGCGAAGGAAGTCAGACACATGCAGGATGCGCTGTGTGATTTCATTTATATGAAGTTCAAGGACAAGCAAATCTAATCTATAATTCTAGAAGCCATAATAATAGTTACTCCAGGAATAGGGGCTATATTAACTGAAAAGGGGCATAATATTATTTTCTGGGATGATGGAAATGTTCTGTATCTTTATCTCTGTTGTGGTCAAATGCAAAATTCAAATATCTGTATACTTTAAGTTTGTGAACTTAAATATATATAAGTTACAATCAATTAAAAATATTTTTAAAGGATCTCTAAGGGGAGAGCACTATTTTTTTTTTTTTACCAAGTGCCAGAAGTGAGAAAGTCAAGTTCTTATTTTTGTCTTTGTGATATATTTGTCATTCACTCTTACTCTGTAGAGTCTATTGAGGTCCCAGTTTTAATTGGCAATTCTCAACTTGGGAGTTTCTCAAACTTCATCTTCTGCTCCTGCCCATATCACACGTAGTCATCACACTGCTTTCTTCAAGGTGAGCTGACATCCTCAGAGTGACGACTGGCTGTGCACCCTTAGGTTTCCCAGGATTACCATTCTGTTTATTCCACTCACCATATCCCTATTTTCATGTCACCTTACAAGAAGTCCTACAATATGTGTATGTGCATGTGTGTGAGTGCATATGTATTTCAAACACCTTTTTTTCATGCATTATTATAGCTTTAATCATGAGGGTCACTCTGGCTATCTTCCAGACTGCAGGAATGGAGTGACTTAGCTTTAATTTTCCTATGCGCTTTAGACATTTGTTTGGAGGCTTATTTTGACTGGGAGGTTTGTATCTGTGGTTTATTTTTCTCTTGATCTCTGTACTTACTGTATTTAGGATAGATATTTTGCAGGTGCATTTCTGTATCCTCCCTCATTCCAGAACCAGATCAAATACTTACAACTGGGTGCTATTCTCCTGTGATAAAACTACAGAAAGACTTGTTTATTCACTGAATTCCTCCTGGCCTGATCAAGGTACTGTGTATGTGGCTTTGTGACCTTTCTCTCACCATCTCAGATACACAATTCCACTTAAAAAGTAATCACAACAAGGAGTCACAGATTTTTAGCCTTCTCTCACAGGTTGGAACAACCCATCTGGTTTCTGATTTAATATAATGAACGTGGCTTCTATAATCTACCATACATACATACCCAGTAGTATAGAAACTGATTGTTTCAGTCTGCTTCATGTATCATTGATTAAGCCAACAATTGCCTCTACAAATTTTTGTTCTGGTTAAACATGAATGTGTTTCTGTCTGAAGTTTTATTTTCAAAAATCTGTTTTATCTGTCATTGCAATATTTAGAGAGAAGGGCACAGCAAAAAGCACAATCTGACAATGTGCTACCTGAATTAAAATATCTGCCTCTGGATTTTTGTAACTGTTGATTCCTTTAACAAAATTGACAATAAACCATCACTTATTCTTCAATACCAAGAAACGAAACCTATTTTGTAAAGCATTTCTTGTCTCATTTTGCTAGGAAGAATGAATAAACCTTCGCCTTAAGTCCTTACTGCATTTTACATATGTCTTGTCTAGAGCTGTCATACTATATTGCATTGTTTTCTCGTATCTTCTATGAATTTCTGAGCTCCTTGAGAGCAGGTATCTTACCTTGTTCAAATATAAATCATCAGTACATAGCAACGTGCCTGCTGAGTTAAGTACTCAATGAATTATTAGAATTAGTTAAATAATTAATTAAACACCTCAGATTAATTTCCAGGGCTTTATAGTCTGACATCACACAAGTCCTACCGCTTTTATCCCCTTATTTTTTATACATCAGCTAAGCATATTGCCTCATGTTTCCCAAACATGCTGTAACATGCTTATTCTTATCTTTGGGCTTTTCTATTACTTGGAATGTTATCTCCCTGCTTTGAAAATTGGCAGTGTATGTGTGGTATATTTAGCAACTCTCTATTTACAGCAGCATTTTTAAATCATGAAATACAATGACCAATGTACGTGTTTTTAAAAAACATATAAATGAAAAGCCTCAGAAAAATTGCAGGGGCATCTAGGGGAAGGGAGTTAAACTTAGGTGACATCAAACACAAGTTCAGGTTTCATTCTGATTGCATTGGCCTGAATATCACTGAACTGTCCAATATATGCCAGCATTTTATTTATTTATTTATTTTAATTTTCATTTATTTATGATAGCCACAGAGAGAGGGAGAGAGAGAGAGAAAGAGAGGGGCAGAAGCAGGCTCCATGCACCGGGAGCCCGACGTGGGACTCGATCCCGGGTCTCCAGGATCGCGCCCTGGGCCAAAGGCAGGCGCTAAACCGCTGCGCCACCCGGGATCCTCTATGCCAGCATTTTAATGGGCAGCAGAGAAATATGAAGTCTTATGTGTATCATGCTGAAGTTTGCTTTCCAGAGGTTCCAGTGCTAAGGAGTTTATTTGGACTTTGTTGTTGTTATAAAACCACACAAATGTTATGGTGATGATAAAGCCTACAATTTGACTAAAATGTGCATTTTAAAAGCCATGTATAGGGATCCCTGGGTGGCGCAGCAGTTTAGCGCCTGCCTTTGGCCCAGGGCGCGATCCTGGAGACCCGGGATCGAATCCCACATCGGGCTCCCAGTGCATGGAGCCTGCTTCTCCCTCTGCCTGTGTCTCTGCCTCTCTCTCTCTCTCTCTGTGACTATAATACATAAATAAATAAAAAAAAATTAAAAAATGAATAAAAGCCATGTATACGTTCCACTCAAATATATTAAAAAAGTAGCACCAGCGCAACTTTGCATGTGTTTAGAGAGGAAATAATTGTAGCGTTTGGATTCATCCCATGCAGTTTTCAATTCACATCTTAAGAGTGTAGCAGGATACAACCAAAAATGGAACTTTGAAAGCTGCATTGGTTAATTAACATGTGTTTTTCTGAAGGACAAAGTTCAGATAAAGGAGGAATGGTTTCCTTTTCCTTTAGATATATCACATAGGAAATTCAAACTGATTGATCAAATTTATTTCTCATATTGATTTTATAAGCTAAATTTATGAAAACCACAGAAGAAATGAGATCATTTCTTTTCATTTATTTTAAGCCTGGCTAGTAGGACATCTCTTAAAAGACAGAAAAATATGTAAATAGGATATGCAGTTAATGACTGTTAATTATAGATGCTTAATAAATATTTGTTAATTCATTATTCGCTAAACTGATCAAAAAAGTATCTATGTGTAAAAATAGCATAGTAGTTTAAACCTACAAATTTTGGGTACGTATGCCTGTATTTAAACCTTGTCTTTACCAGGCAAGTCAAATTATTTAAGTATTCTCTGCCTCTGAAACTTCTTGCATAAAATCAGTATCTCATGGTATTTTTATTTATTTATTTTTAAAATTTTTTTATTTATTTATGATAGTCACACAGAGAGAGAGAGAGAGAGAGAGAGAGAGAGAGAGAGGCAGAGACCCAGGCTGAGGGAGAAGCAGGCTCCATGCACCGGGAGCCCGACGTGGGATTCGATCCTGGGTCTCCAGGATCACGCCCCGGACCAAAGGCAGGCGCCAAACCCCTGCGCCACCCAGGGATCCCTCTCATGGTATTTTTAAATGAATGTAGTATCAAATATATATACTAATTGTTTTCTCATATATATTCTCTAATGATACTATGAATGTACATAAAATACACATATAAGGAGTTTTTACAAAATAAAATTTATATAAATATATATGAATTTATATACAATTAAACATAAAATATTATATATATTCTATGTTATATATTTATATATAATTCATATTCTCTCTCTATATATTTATATATATAAAGCATATTCTATGCTTTCAGCCAAGGCCACCATCTCTTTGTGCTGATTTCACATCCATGGTTGTCTACCACAGTTCATGGTCTACTCTTTCCCACATCATCAGTTTATCCTTCTTTTTTTTTTTTTTTTGTTCTTTTTTTACAAAATTTATTTATTTATTTTAGAGAAAGAGAGGAGTGAGCTGGAGGAGGGGCTGAGGGAGACGGAGAGGATCTCAAACAGGTTCCGCACTGAGCACTTAGATAAATCAGGGCTCATCCCATGACCCTGAGATCACCACCTGAACCACAACCAAGAGTCAGATGCTTAACTTACTGAGCTATAAACACCCTATCAGTTTTTCCTTCTCTCCTGGATTTTCCTGTCAACATTCAAACTGGCTGAGATTTTGTCCACCTTAACAAATCTTTCTTGACCTAGCACTGGGGACTAGGGTTTTTGTTTGTTTGTTTGTTTTAATTCAGTTTTTCCCTCAATAAGTGATGCTAGGCTAGTTGGGTATCTATTTTGAAGTAATTTTGATCTGTATCTCATACTTTAAATTTACCAGTTCCAAGTGGATTGTAGACATAAATGTGAAAGATAAAACAATACATATAATAGGGGAAAACAGGAAATTATCTTCTTTATTTGGGGATGAAAATCTTTTAAATAGAATGCAATAGGGCTCTAATCATAAAAAGGATACATTTAAAAAATTGGACTTTGTTGAAATTTAAGGCTTCTGCTCATGAAAATACATTACTGGAGTGAAAAGGAAAGCCATGGAATTGGATAAGATATTTGAAACTCATAACAAAGTTAACATTCAGAATATATTAAAAAACTCCTGTAATTTAGTAAGAAAGAGACAAGACAGCTTGATACAAATACTGGGCAAGCACTTTAGAGAATGATATACAAATAGCCAGTAAAGTACTCGACTTAAATAGTAATCAGATAAATGTAAATTAGAATAAAAATAAACTACTACTTTACACAGACCAAAATGGCTAAAAATAAGACGATAATACCAACTGTGGACAAGGGAGTATATGATGGCAACTACTTTTACAACTCTTTGGTAGTATCAACTAATGCTGAACTTCATATATACCGAATGACTAATGACGGAAACATATTATCTGACTGACATATATTTTATCTGTTTTATCTGTTATGTTTGCTGCTGAAATCTAAGTGCGTAGAGCTCATTATAAATTAATAAACAACTTTCAATTCCTTTAGTAACATTGTAGGCAGGTTTCTGAATGGAAGTGTCTTATTTGGTACATATTGCCTTTTGCCTTTATCATTAATAATTTTTTGTGATTGGTCAGGACAAAGAGGTTAAGTCTATCTAAAATATGATAAAGTTATAACAGTATAATTACCATAAAATATGTTTTAATTTTGATTTACATAACTTTTTAGTCTCTCAAAATAAAAATAGCAAAATAGCATTTTAAATTTCAAGTCTTTAACTCTGGGTCATAATTTTATTTTTATGGCACTTCAGCAATGTGGACAGTGACAACTGTTTATTATCATTTAATCCAACTGTGGCCTAAGTAATTGATTCTGGAGAAATTTAAAACAGAGTAGGTTAAAGTTATTATAGAGACAGTACTAGGTGGAATAATTGATTAATTTTGTAGGCTCAGAGAAAAGATGCTAACCAGTAAGAAGAAGAGATTTATACCAGAAATTAGAAAGTCCTAAAGCAACTAAGCCCTAAAATACATTTTTGTTATGCGTATGAAAACTTCCCTGAGAGTTTTTAAGAAAACAGAAAATAACAAATATTTGTAGAAGAGTAGCCATACAGATGGCTTAAAATTTAAGCCTCCTTCCTTAGTTTGGGGTTAGAAAATGTAATTTGGGAGTTTCCGTAGTTTAGAATTCTATGATTTTGTATCTGGCACAGCACCTGTTCCTTAATACAAGTTGAATGAGAAATTTATCTAAACAATTTTCATAATCTAGCACAAATCATGAACCCTTTTTTAGCTTTTGGAATTACCCAAATGCAAGTGTGTTTATTATTAGCTTAATTATGAATTTAATTTTTGACATATAATTCTAGGTATTTTAAGATGTGACCACATTCCATAATTTAGTAGCTTTAATTTTCATGAAACATTTCCAGCCTTCCAGAGTGGAGATAATCAATAGACAAATATACTTATTATTTAGAGACATTATGAGGTCATTTATACATCCTTAAGCCTTAATTTCTGGATCCAGATAATACTGAAAATGGCAATGACTATCTCATAGTGTAGATCATATTTGTATAGATCTAGAGCTCATCCTGGTAATAGCAGAAGATAAATGTACATATTTAAATAACAATTTATGTATATAAATATTATTATTGTTACAAGTATTAATAGTCAGTATTTTAAATACTTTCTTAATGACCAAGGAAACACCTCATTGGGCATACAACCAGTCCTGTTTATAAAGAAAAACTTATATGATCTAAAGAAGAAATGAAAATACCATATTCCAATAGGTTTATACTGATTACCATAAGCACACCAAGAATACATTTTTTTAAAAGTGTTCTCTCTCCCAGGAGGCATTTTGGTTCTGCCATACAGAGATTTTAATATAGTTACCTAAAATTTGTTGCTAATGTAATATACTGAAATAATTATAAATTAAACTGAGACCACACATTGTTAAAATGTCCCATTACCCAAGGCAACCTACAGATTTAATGCAATTTTTATCAAAATACCAACAGTATTTTTCACAGAATTAGAACAAATAATTCCAACATTTTTATGAATCACAAAAGACTCTGAATAGCCAAAGCAATTTTGAGAAAGGAAAAGAAAGCTGTAGGTATCACAGTCCCAGAATTCAAGATATACTACAAAGCTAAGGTAATTGCAACAGCATGGTACTGGCATTAAAATAGACACACAGATCAATGGAGCAGAATAGAGCCTAGAAATATACCCACACATATACGGTGATAGAGGAGGCAAGAACATATAATCTGGAAAAATGGTTTCTTCAACAAATGGTGCTGGGAAAATATGCAAAAGATATTGGACCACTTTCTCAAACCACACACATAAATTACCTCAAAATGGATTAAAGACCTAAAGGGAAGACTCCTAGAAGAAAACATAGGCAGTAATTTCTTTGACCTCTTCCATAGAAACTTTTTTCTAGGTATGTCTCCTGATGCAAGGGAAACAAAAGCAAAATTAAACTTTTGGTACCAGAGCAAAATGAAAAAAGCTTTTGCATAATGAAGGAAACCATCAGTAAAATGACAAAGCAACCTACTGAATGGCAGAAGATATTTGCAAATTAGACATCTGATAAGGGATCAATATCCAAAATATATAAATAATTTATACAAGTAAATATCAAACCCCCAAATAATTCAGTTAAAAATAGGCAGAAGACATAAACAGAAATTTCTCCAAAGAAATCACACAAATAGCCAATAGATTCATGAAAAGATGCCCAACATCACTAATCATCAGAGAACTGCAAATCAAAACCACAATGAGCTATTACCTCAGACCTGTCAGAATGGTTAAATTCCAAAACACAACATTTAAGTGTAGGCGAGGATGTGGGGGGACAAAAAGAACCCTTGTGCACTGTTAGTGGAAATGCAAACTGGCACAGCCGCCGTAGAAAACACTATGAAGTTTCCTCAAAAAATTAAAAACAGAAATACCAGATAGTCTAGTAATTCCACTTCTAGGTATTTACCCAAAGAAACCAAACACAGTAACTTGAAAAGAAACATGCACCCCTCTGTGTATTGCAGCATTATTTGCAACAGTCAAGCTATGGAAGCAGCCCAAGTGTTCATTGATAAATAAATGTATAAAGAAAAGATATATATGTATATGATGGAATATTACTCAGCCATAAAAAGAATGAAACCTTGCCATTTGCAACAACACAGATGGAGCTAAAGGGTATATTGCTAAGTGAAATGAGCCAATCAGAGAAAGACAAGTACCTACGATTTCACTCATATATGGAATTTAAGAAGCAAAACAAACAACAAAAGATAAACAACAACAACATCAAAAAACCCTAGACTCTTAAATACAGAGAACTGGTGTTTCCCAGAGAGGAGGTGGGTGAGGGGATGAATGAAATAGATTAAGGAGATTACAAGTACCCTTATGGTGATGAGCACTGAATAATGTCTAGGATTGTTGAGTCATTATATTACACACCTGAAACTAATATAACATTGTATGTGGTCAATGACAAATTGAGACCACGCAATA
This sequence comes from Vulpes vulpes, assembly GCF_048418805.1. NCBI lineage: Eukaryota > Metazoa > Chordata > Mammalia > Carnivora > Canidae > Vulpes > Vulpes vulpes. The sequence continues at coordinate 51,195,191 of NC_132782.1, forward strand.
GAAAAATATTCATTTTCTAGGAGAATAGATAATATGTCTTGTTCAGATCAAATTTTGGGGGTTGCCTGGTGGCTCAGTCAGTTAAGTGACTGACTCTTGACTTCGGCTAAGGTTATAATCTTGGGGTTGTGAGATCAAGCCCTGTGTGGGTCTCCACACTGGGCATGGAGCCTGCTTAGGATTCTTTCTCTCCCTCTCCTCTCCCTCACCTTTCTCTCCTCCCTCAAAAAAAAAAAAAAACTCACAATCTTTGAAAACAATAAAACTTTCAAGGACACTGTGGCTATAAGCATAAACTTTAAAAGTATTTTTATAACTAACAAATGTACTTGTATCAAAGGCATAAATTGACCACATAATATTTAATAAACAAAACAACCTAAAAGTTACCGTATTATTAATTTGCTCATGAATTGCTTTTACAGTAGCTATAGCGTATTTAACTACTGATACTAAAAACAAACAGGCATAGTGGAGCCATTTGAAAACTGCTTTTGATTCTTTCAGTTAAAAAGCAAAGTTTCCTTCACTCTTAAATTTGCATTATTTTAACTTGGAGAAAAGATAAGGACAATGATTCTGTGTCATCTGATCTATAGCAGGCTACCCATTTCCTAGGGAAAAAGATATGAGCCTATCATAAGTAATACTGATGGACATAGTTGCAGTTCTTTAGTTATTCCTGGGGATGGGCACACAGAGAGAAATTATTTGAACTGAAATCAAATTTAGTTTTTAAAATTGTATTTATGATTTAGAGAAGAGCCAAGAACGGAAAAAAATTTAAACAGTTCTTAGGGGTTTTATGGAAACTGAATAAATGAATGGTTTCAATAGGAAGCCAAATGTAAGTATAAAAAAAGTAACAGCACTGGCAGGAAACCCTCTGTTTCCTTGAAATAATATATTAAAAATGAAGACATCCTTTCTTAAAACACAATGACAAAGCAAATAAAAAATTATTTTCCTATTCTGAGCCCTTTCCAGAGTTAGGGCATTACTTATATATATTGGCTTTTTTATTGAATCCTTAATTTGACATTCAACTTTACAGGAGGTATTGAAGAAACGGTATTGAAGAAATGGTATGTAAGAACATATACCATTCTATGTTCTACTTTTATTTTTGAAATGCTTTAAAATCTTACATATCCAGGTAACTCCTTTTCACTGTAAATTATATTTTAATAATATATAACAATCTTATTTTGTTTGATTTGTTTAAATAACAAATTATTCAGTGTCTACATGACAGATATTGTATTAGGTTCTGTGAAAAATAGAATAATTAGATATAGTCACTTTCCTGAAAAAAGCTTACAGCCAAAGGGGAAGAAATAAATATAAATTATATATGTATAAATATCTAAATATGCAGGCATATAAAAATACATGGATATATGCATACTCTACACAGAGATGAGAGGGAAAAAATGAAGTTAAAAAAACTTATTAAGGAATAGAACTTCAAACAGTGTCCTCTAAAACAGAAAGAAACAGTCAGCACTCTGAGGGATTTATCTAATTCTGGGGATAAAAAATCTTATTACTAAGTTGGGTTGGTAAAAGGTGTGAGGCATCAGGAGAAGGTCAGTGCTGGTGCAAAACTACTTGAAGGATGCATATGACTCAATAGGGAATGACAGAGGAAGAGAAACTTCTGTTGAACAGAATTGTGTGAGAAAAACAGTTTCCTCTAAGAAAATGAATACATTAAAAAAACCTAGTACTATCCAATTTTTTTACATTTGAAAAAAATTTGTAAGCAAATACTATTAGAAGAGCAGAGATTGAACATTTTTTTAAGAGTTACATATTTAAAAAATCTTTTTGAGTTTTTTCAAAGTGATACATTGGGCTATGGAAGGAGGTTTTCCCTAACATTTGCAGGGTTTGGCACAGAGGTACAAATGATGGTCATACACTATATAGGGAAATGTCTTCTTACACTGACCCGGAAGCCAGGATAGAAGCTTAGCATTATCTAAGTGCTAGAAAATTGGCCATGAAGGAAGAACTAGCCCTGACTCAAAGAGAGCACACCACTCCCTTATATCTCTAACTCCACTGACCTGTACTCAGAGGGGCCACAAGTGTGGCCACCCCAGTCCACATATTCAGGCTCTCTTCACATATCCACACAAAGGCACTTAGTGATATGGTTCATTTTGGGGAAAAAGGACTGCAAGAGGAGGCCCTTATTCATTCAAGCAGTTTGAGCAAAGAATCCCAAGATCTTGAGTACCAAACTATGGTCTAGAAGCTGGGGTGCGGTTCTGGTTAGGCATGTCTTTTAGCCTACTGATTCCTCACCTTGTAAGAGGAACATGGCCAGAAGAGGACAACAGTGGAGAACTTCTAAAGCAGTGCTACTCCAACTGACACCATGAACTACTTGTTACTTGGTAACTGGTCCATGATGAAATAAGGAACTTTACCAGAGCATAAATAAACTAGATCATGAAGCATGCTATTTTAGCTGACAGTTTTCCTTAGGATGACTTGCTGAAGAAGTCAATGATAGCTTACATTCTGATACACGCTCTTTATCTTGTCCTGGATTCGGTCAAGAAGTGGTACTGATCTACAGTATAAGGCTAAAACTGGGGCTACTCTTGACCAAATCCAGAGTTAGAGTTACAAGAGACCAATAAAAACAACAAAAATTAAATATGTTTGATGCACAATATTTACTCAAATAGGTATTTCCAACATAGGGTTAAGTATATCCATTGTTCAAGACAGTCCTGTCAGAGGCAAAGTCACTAGTAAATTTACATTACATTTTTCTTCATAATAGCATTAGTAAATCTGATGGAATTAAAATGCAAAATATAAAAATACTTTTTAAAAAATCCTCAAAGTAAGATACATTCTTAAGATGTGTCATAACCATGTGTTTTTTTCTTCCTAGACTGCTGCTACTAGTCATAATGAAGTACAATGATTTTATGAAAATGATTTTGATAATCTAATGTAAAACCATAGATGTGAAAACAATTAATGACAGTTTTCAACTCAGTCTAATTAACTTACAGATAACTGACAAAAGTAATATATTTTAAGAATACTGTAGACACTGCCTGAACTCTGCAAACAGAAGTTTTCTCATTGTGTGTGTGTGTAAAGTAGGCTCCAAGCCCAACATGAAGCCTGAAACAGGGCTTAAACTCATGACCCTGAGATCAAAACCTGAGCTGAAATTAAGAGTCAGACACTTAATCAACTGAGTCACCCAGCACAGCACCCCTGCAACCAAATGTTTTAATTTCAGGACCACAAAAAGATTCATCTGGAGCTATAGTAACAAATGCTGTGATATATTCTACTTTAAAGATGTCAGAAATATTAACATACAAATTATAGAGTTGATTACTTAGGAGTTGCCTCCCAATAGCAAGAGATTTTCCCTCAAGAATCACTCTAAGGGAAGATGTTTAATATATTCGCATCTTTGTTTTAACAGATGTAACTACTTCACAGACAGGCTGGCTATCAAAGAAGTTTTAGCCTCAAAAATACTTCCCTTGAATATTAATCAGTAATAAAATGATCTAATATTGGAAATTGCAATGTCATTCCATTAGAAAATGGGTTTAATTTATACACATTTGTTTTGCATGCTTTAGAACATTTTTTACAATAGCAGACTACTACTGAAATGTTAAATCTAACAGACATTAAAGAAGAGAAATCTATCAGCAGAGTGAATGTAAAGAAATCATTTCAAAAAAAGTTAATTTGAGCTCAACAGCTGTAGAGGGCAATTTCACTCTTACATGGGCTCAAGTGTGCAGATCCAGGAAAGAGCAATTGAAACCTCTTTTAAATTTAATCTAGCCCCTGGCTCTAAAGCTCATTTGGCTCCAGGGATGATCCAGATGTTCAAGTTCCTTTTAGGTCAAGACTGAATGAAATCTAAGAATGGAATTAAAAAATGCCCCAACTATAAGAGGTCATGAAGACTAGCTTGTTGATCACTTTCTTTTTATAGGTATGGAAACTGAGTTCTGGAAAGGGTAAGTGACTCGTGGAAAAATGAAATTATTTTCCTGTATAAATCAAGATGGACCCTCTAACATCACTGCCTCTGAAACTTACCTTACTAATTACCTTCTCTTAGTCACCCAAATTTGCTAAGAATAACTTGTGATTTATATGAAGCACATTTTTTTCTAGGATGGACCACTCATTTTTGATACATAGCCACATCATTTATTCTTTCAGCCAAATATACGCTGAGCAACTTCTATGTGCAAAGTACAGCTGGGCATGATGAATTATAGAGAGATGATTAAAACATGTTCAGCCCCTTTACTATCATCAAAAGCTCAGCATCTAGTAAGGGGTGGTAAGAAATAGATATAAATATCTGATGTGATATTTATTCTAATACAAAAAAGTATCATACTTTTTGAAGGATGTAATTTATAGGTAATTAGTAAAGACTATATCTCATGGAGTATATGGAGGTTTGAAGATCAAAGCTGCAAAGATTAAATCCTGGCTGGGATTCAAAGTGTTTCCCTGGGAAGGAGTGGAAACAGTATAAGTTGCCAAGGCAAGCTGGCAGCTAAAAGATGGAGCCAAAGTGATTATAGGAAGCAGATACCAGAGCTTAACTGAGAAGGAAAGTTGATAAAGTACTTAGCCAAGAGAAGGAAAAGGAAAAGAACCAGTTCACCACAGCTACAACCCAGGAATGTTACTACTGAAATAGTGACAGAATAAAAGAACTTCTTGGTCCAAACCATGTTTATTTGAAAATAAGTGGCAGGCTCTACACCCTATTCTGGGTATATATGTTTGAAGTGGGGAGGCAGTGGTTATTAAATAAGTGTAAACTTCTATTTTCCATCACACAACACTCACACTGTACCATGCCTATCAAATTTAAGAATTTTTTCTAATGAAGTTTTCAAACTGTTTGAGAACAAATCATTGTATTATGATCCTAAAGAATGAATTGGAAGGAGAGCAATATTCTATTGTATATTTTCTTTAAAAATTTATTTATTTGAGGAAACGGGGTAGGGGCAGATGGAGACAGAGAATCCTGAAGCACACTCCCCACTGAGTACAGAGTCACACATAGGACTCAGTCCCAGGATCCTGAGATAATGACCTGAGCCAAAAGCAAGAGTCCAGCCACTTAACCTACTGAGCCACCCATGCACCCCCATTGTATAATTTTATACAATCATCTTAATCATAGAGAAAATTTGGAAATATATAGGAAAAAATAAAAGTAATAATCACTTATAACTTACCAACAAGATTCCAAAGTAACTATTGCTAAAACTCTGGTTTTACGAGTGAATGTGTGTGTACATAGACATATAAATGTGATATATGTATATGCAAGAGGTAGAAAATATTTTATTGTATGCCATGGAAACTCATGAAAATAAGCCTCATTAATAATCAAAGAAATACATTTAAAAAGAAGCTATTTTTCAAATTAGAAATGACTAACAATTAGCATTCTAGCTGAGCCGATGTTCTAGATGAACGCAACAGAAAAGGACCTACCTATCACCACGTGGAAGAAGCAAGCTATGCTCAAGGAGGATCCTCAAATATCCTACCCACAGAAAACAAATGATTATTATTTTAAGCCATTAAGCTTTGAGTTAATTATGCAGGATAGTTTACAGAAACAAGAGCACCTAGTGTGCAGTATGAACCCTTTGAACAGCTTAGTAAGCTGATTTTGAACAACAGAACTAGCATCTAGAAACATAATTCAGTACCTAGAATCGGTCACTAAAGGTTGCCCTTTCAAAGGCAGATTCTCTTGACATGGAAGTGAATTGCCATTTTCCATATGTGTTATTTCTATATATACTATTTCTTATAAGATTTTGACGTCTTATGGGCTATTTCTTATAACATTTTGCTTATATGGTATTGTCATGTTTATTAAATAACAGCAATGTTTTATGGTTATGTTCTATCTCTGCACAGGATGTAAGGTGAGTCATTTAACAAATGAAGGCAGCATTTGAATCTAATTATCATGTATGGAAGTCTGGACACAAAGGGTTCCTGAGAAGGAATTTTGTGATGGAGGAAAAGATCCTAGTTCTCTCAATGATTTGAGGTTGTAGGCCAGTGCTCTGGCAAGCCTTGTACTCCTTTGAGTTCCTCATTCCTCTTTTCCAGACAGAGAGAGCTGTTCATGTCTAAATTCCCATCTAATCAAATCTGAAGAATCTGGACTTAAAGTACCAAACCACATATTTTAGATAATGTTAATTATAATTTATCTCTTAAACATGTTCCATAACACAAGGAAGGGTTATATGTTTTAGATTTCTAAATGTTAATTGGTGTGATTTCAGATGATAGTTACTGGAGAGAGGATGGTCATGGACTTTCTTTATCTAGAATTAGTTCTAAAATCTAGAAATGAACCAGAGTTCTGTGAGTAAATCTACTTCATAAGGCATCAAGATTTTGCTTTATTTTATACTAATATTTCAAGGCCACCTAGACAAAAAATGTTTTTTTTTATTTTAGCAAGTATTTTTAAAAGATGAAAATTAAACTGGGCACATGCAGGAAAGAATAATTAGGGTGATGAAGTACTTGGATCATGACGTTAGGTGAAAGAGCAGGAATATTTATTCTGGAAAACATATTGCAGGAGGGTGTGTAGCAAAGGGGCTGGATTATTCTTTGTGGCCCTTAGGGGACGAAAAAGAATGGATTAGTGGGATTTAAGAGAGAAATATTTGACTCTTTATCTGGAAGAACTTGTCAAAGTGAATAAAGGAAATCTCATTTAAAATGGAGTCAGGAAGAAAAATGAAATAATAAAAAATAAAATAAAATAAATAATAAAATAAAATAAAATTAAATTAAAATAAATAAAATAAAATAAAATAAAATAAAATAAAATAAAATAAAATAAAATAAAATAAAATAAAATAAAAATAAAAACAAAACAAAAGAGTTGGGAAGCCAGTAGGGGGAGTTCTCATGCCCTACAACTTTTCAACAGTTGCAGCCGCAAACAGGAAGAGACATACCTTGCATTCCCAATGGAAAGAAGCCTATTGTAGTATTCCAGCAGGAGAAAGGAAGAATTTCTCCTTGCCCAGCAATAGGTCAGTCAGTAATATCACAACCCAGCCAATGAGAAATTGGCACTACCCAGAACCTTTGCTTTCCTCCAATGGACTTTTGTTCAAAGCAGCTGCTCCCCTACTCCACCCTTTTCTCCATAAAGTAATGTTCCCCTCCTTTGATCTCCAGACCTGCCTATGATTTGCCATAGCTTGGATGTCCCAAATTGCAATTTCTCTTCTATTCCCAAATAAATCCATTTTGCTCAGATAATAAACGACTGTTTTACAAGATTGGCATTCTTAAAATTCCCTCACAAAGGAGTCAACTAGATTATAATTGCTTGAGAGAAATTCTTCCAAGTAAGTTCAAGAACTGGTTTCATTTTTCTAGTTACTCCAAGAGTCTAGGTGAATAGTTAAGATGCATAAAGATATTTCTGATTTAAAAAAGAAGTTTGAGCACAGACTGTTCCTTCTGGACCCAAGGCTGGAGGCTGCACTTTGGGGATGGTTAATATTGTAAATCTTTTCAGGGACGGTAGAATCAACTCCCAGGCAAACAGTCCCATTGCAGGTCTGAAGCATTCCCAAGGTTAGCCAACCTTCAAAGACAAACACACATTTCTCTAAATGCTCCTGCACCAAAATTACATCAATGTGTTCTTTAATTCTTGTATTTTAAAACCCATGATTTTCTTGTGGTGAGTGCCTCAGAGCCATTGGAGATCTCGAGGATGAGGACTTGCCAAAGCCAATTGTGGCCCGGGCACATGTGCCAGCTGGATGGTCATGCTTAACTTTGGGTTTTTTATTTTCCTTCTTCTTGCAGCTTTGAGCAAAGGACCCTTTCTTGGGCCACAAAGACTGGACTCTGGGCTGAAGTCATCCTTAGAACTAGGCTGTCATATGGTAGCTCTGAGGGAAAGGAAGATTTATTTTCCTTTCTAAGGCATTTGACCAGAACCATTTTCCACCTAGGAGCTTCCATAAAAGAATTCAGAGCACCTTTTCTGATTCTTCACATTTCTTAAAAGAAGAGAACCCTTTCCTTGCGTACTTTATAGCTTGAATGCATGTCCTTATTAGTACCATGGGTTCCTGCCATGTGCATGTGCTTTCAGATTTCTGGATAAACTGCTGATGCACTGAAACACAAGCTACAATTACACATCAAAAATGACCAGTGTCAAAATGTTATTACCATTCTGGCTTTTCAGACTGGAATTTTAGTATTACTGAGTTTCCTAGATTCCCTGTCAAACAATGGTGGAAACAAAAGCTTAAGAAAGTACCTTTGTACAATTTTCCCTGCATGGCCTAGAATCAAAATTTAAGAGGGGAAGGACAAACCTCTGAAGTTATATAGTAAAAATCCCTCAACTTATAATTGAACAAATATTTGCCCTAAGATGTTGATTGATTGATTGTACATACAAGGCAAGTCTCTCTATTCCTTGCCTGGGGCTCTACCAACCACACCCTGCTTATTCATAAGACATGTTCTCAGCCTGCATGGGATTTGTAAGGCTGTGATTGTCTGGCCACTATAATAAAGGAGTCTCTTATAGAAGAAAGAACCCAGAAATCAGAGTTGTTTGGTTAAACTAGATACCAAATATAGGGTTACATATTAAATATTCAAATATAAGTGTCTTTCCTTCTAAAAATCTCAAATAGAAAAAATAACAAAAAATTAAATTGTGGTATGTTCATAGGATGTAAGACAGGAACACTAATTGCTTAAAGAATCTTGAAATATGGGAAAATATAAGAAAATCTTATATACGTTCTAAAGGTAGCATGATAAGTGTGAATATAAGACATGGAGTTCATCTTGAGTGTGCATATTAGAAATCAGTTTGCATGCAAATGTATTAACTATGATTATCAGCTTCACTTGTTTTGTTCTGAATATTCTATATACTATACATTGCGCTCTAACATTCAAGTGTTTAACAATATCTTTGTTAGCTTTCTTTCAACTTATAATGATATAGATCATTCTTTTGATTCACTTTCATGGCAAAAGTTGAACTGTTGATGGGGATTTTCAGCTCTAATATGTGAGTTTAAGGAAATATGCATTTCTTATCTTTGGAAGAACAAGCCAATTCAACATACATTAATCTAGTACTACTTCAGAATGTGCTACCTCTCCCTAGGGAGTAATTAAGGTTATAAGGAAGAAAAATGTAGTAACATGTATGCAGAATGCGATCATGTGCACATGGACTGAAAAATGCAGGAGGAGCTTGTGACATCTTGTGAGCAAAGTCTATAGTATAGCGTGGTGGTAGGAGGCAATATGGTGGAGACAAATCTAGAAGAGTGAGTGAAGAGCTTGGATCTTATTCCACCCTATGAATCCTACTGCCCATCTTCCACTATCTTTAAAAATACATTAAAAAAGCTTTAGGAAAGATAAAAATCTGGAGGTAGATAGCCCAGTTTCAAAACTTGGCTTCTCTACTTCATATGTAACTTTGGACAAATACTTTTCTTACCATCCCTCTAGTTAGACAGTTGTCAAATGGGGGAAAAAAAATACAGGCTTCGAGCACCCAGATGGTTCAATCAGTTAACCATCTGCCTTCGGCTAAGGTCATGATCTCAGGGTGCTGGGATCAAGTTCCATGTTAAGTGCTCTGCTTGACAAGGTGTCTGCTTCTCCCTCTCACTCTCCCTTTGTGCTCTCTCCTCTCTCTCTTTCAAATAAAAATGAAATCTTTAAAATAAACAAATAAATTCTTTTTTTTTCAAATAAATTCTTTAAGAAGAAATATTACAGGCTTCATTCATTTCTTACGGGGAATACATAATGAGTATGTTCATGTTGAGTAAGTGCTCAATACATATTGGCTATTAATATTACATCTTTTAGTACCCAAAAATATTTTAGTGAATTTTAGTCTTATTTCTGGAAGAATTTTTTAATGTGAAATGTTTGATTTCAATACTATCCTCTTTTTGTGACTTAGTATTATTTTAAATGAATTTGGAGCTGTGGAGATAAGGTTATACTCTGAAAAGGAAGATAGGAACCAACTTGATAAGGCCAGAATCTTGGCTCTACTAAGTATTTGACAACAAGAAAATAATTTAAATTCTCAGAGAATCATCCCCTTGGCTATCAAGTGGGGATGATTCTTGTCCTGTGTCACAGTTCTAGTTTCCTAGCAGTCACTGTCATTGAATGAGAAGGGATGAAGTAGGAAGCAGAACAGGCAAGGTCTTGCAGATATTGTTAAGGATTTGGCCTTCATCCCACAGGTGATGGAAAGCTTTATGAAGATTTTTGATAGGAGACAGAATGACCAAGTATTAATCTTTAAAAGACCGTGTTTAAAAAAAAAGACCATGTTGATAGCAATGTGGAGCATGTGTTGGAGGAAAGGAAGAGTAGATGAAGGTCATATCAGAGTCCATTGCAGGTAAACAATAACAGTGGCCTCATTTGAGGTGCTGGCACTGAGAATTGAGACATGCATGGCTTGAGAACTATCTTGAAGAGAAAATTTCCTGGTGAAGTTGGTTTGGGAGGAAGAAAATGAGTGGAGTCAAAGATGACAACTGAGTTTGGCCTTGAACAGCTGGTAGAAAGTAGGGTCACTAACTAGGCAGCCCTGAGCAACCCTGAATGAAACAAAAATGCTACTGGAGAAGGAGGAAGAAAATAAAAGATAGCTCTGAATGTGTGTTGAATTCAACGTGCCTATGAAGCATCTAAATGTAGTTGTAAAACAGCTGAATATATGGCCTGGATCCTTAAAAAAAAAAAGAGTGTGAGTTAGCATTATAGACTTGGTATTCACTAAAATCCACAGTGGTCATTGAAACCAGAGGAGTGGAATTGATGATATAGTCCTAGACGGAAGGTGGAGAACAGAAGACAGGAAGGCTAGGACAGATCCATAAAGAAATTTTATAGTTCAATAAAGGAAGAGGAGCCTTCATATAAGACTACAATAAGCAGCCAGGAAAAAGAGAACTAGAAGTTTGTAAGTTATAGAAGTTAAAGGAACAAAATATTTTAAGGAGAAGAAAGCCACTGACCAGTTTGAAGATGACTGAATGGTCTTAATACGCTAAGGAATGAAATGTTCCTCCTGGATTTGGTAAAATAAAGGACATTGAAAATAACAGTGAAGCAGTTTTGGTGGAATGTCAGGGGAGAATCAGACTGCCCAGGGTGAAGTCACTCTCTTGTAGGGTTAAGACTAATGATAGTGAATTTATAAGGAAATCAATCAGTCCAGCTGTGATTTTTTTTTTCCTCTAGTAGTGTATTGTACTTTAGGGTATAGACACAAAAATGTTGAAAAGGCAAATATCATTGATCCGAGGAATGTGGTTTGTTGGAGAGGTGGAATGAAAGAGGAATGGGCAGGGAGTTTCAGGAAGAGAGTGGTGGCAATAATGACTAGACTCTGACTTGATGGGAGGAGTGTACAGAGCTGATAGACGGAAGCAAGCAGTGGATTTAAATCAATCAACGATTGCAGTTGAGGTTGAAGTTCAGCTGTTCTGAAGGTGAATGAGCCAATAAGCTGGAATTTATAGGAGATGATTGTGGTCAGAATCTGAGATTTTGTTATTATTAGTCTGAGAGGTAGAAAAGCTTAGGTGCTAACCAGAGAAGGTTTGCACTTTGGGAAATGGCTATTCATGTTCCTTGTTATGGACAGAGGGCCCGAGGCCTTGGTATCAAGTATCCATTCATGCCTCCGAAAGTGACGGAGTAACTGGTTGAGAGCTACTATCTCAGAGGAGACTCCACAGCTGGAGAGCAGTGGGATTCAACTCCAGGTAGGAAATTTGGTGAAATGGGTGTGGAGCTGAATAGTGAGGTTTGAGATGGCAGTACAGGTTTGAGATCCATCAGAATATAGGCGACCAAAAGAAACTCATGCAAGGTTCAAAATATAATTTTTCAGATTTTGGAATATTTTGAGGTTTAGGCCATAGAATATAGTTTTTTTCTGTTTTTTTTTTTCTGTTGTTGTTGTTGTTGTTTTACTACAAACAGAATACATGTTAAGAATGTTACAAATCATTGATAAGCCAAAAGAAGAAAATGGAAATAACATAAAATCTCACCATAGAGCTAAATGCTGTGATTATCTGATATGGATCTTCGATTTCTCTCCTGGGGGCATATGCACATCTACTCAAGTTTTATAGAAACGAGCTTGTACAACACATATGGCTTTATAGTATTTTTTCATTAAGGCAGGTATCAGTACTGTTTTTGTTGCTAAATGTCTACAACGTAGCTTTTCACTCTTCTCAAAGCAATAGTTATCAGTCTAGCCCCAGATGGGCTACAACATTCAAAGGACATATCCCAGTTTTTAATTCCACGTTGAAAAAGAGAAGTTTTCAAAGCACTGACAAGACGACAAGATTTGGGGTATGTCTCTTCTAAGCCAGGGTGTTGAAAGGATTGGATTAGTGGATCTGTAAAATCTTTTACAGCTCTATAATTTCTGTTCTGCTCTATTTTATTCTCTTCTATTTTAAAACACTAACTGGTAACATCCTACTAAATTCAGTATGTGGTAAATGTATTCATCTGATTATACTTAGAAGAAAACTGGGGCAGAGAATGTTAAGTGGCCAACACGGACTTCTCGGGAGGGTGAGACCCAGGGCTGGAAACGGAGCCCCGCAAGCCTTGCTCCAGTATGTGGAGTTCGCTACTCAGCAGAACCCTGCTGGTCACCCCACCCTGCCACTCTGAAATACTGACTTACCCAGTTTGAACCTCCGAGGTTTCTGAGGTTTCAACATCACGAACGGATTTCAACATCGCAAACCCTTATGGGCCAGAGCCTGCTTTCCAATGCCAGAGTGGCTTCCTTCTGGATGTCACCCCCCCCCCCCCTTCCCAGGCCAGGATTCCAGCTCAGCATCTGCAATAAACCTCTGCACTCTGAACCCAGGAGTCCTATCTGGCCTTGTTGTCAGATCCCATTTTAATCTTTAGTGACAATTTGGTTGGATCACGCCACTGAAGCTGATTCCAATACTCTATTCATTTTAACGTTTCTTCTGCAGACAGTTTTTGTCACAGTGTAATTTGTTTGGGGGCAGATTGGAGTCTGTGATTACAGACTACCATTGCATTAGTCAGTGCAAACCTTGGCATTTACAGCTGTTTCTCTTTTGTGGTACATTTTTAAGGTTAACTTTTATTAAATTTTCATGAATATACAATATTCATGTACGGTCAACAATAAAGAAAGGCAAAATGCTTTATGGAATTCATGAGAAAAAGAGAATTCAAATTAGGATATCTAATGTCAATTTCCCTGATCAGCACTTTATACCAATATTAAGAATAAAAGGATACCAGGAGCCTACACTGAATTTGATTTGGAAGTCTTTACACACAGGTTCCATTCTTGATGCTAAACAGTCCTTATTTCAGGAAGTACATCAAGGTAGCTATTTTACGATCTCCCTGGATTATGGCAGAAATGGGAATATGTTTGAAAAAGTAGGATATCTTTAGGATATGTTCTTTTATTTGTATATAGGTATTATACATTCACATATAAGCCGGCAGTTTTATACAGAGTTGTCAAAATTCTTTAAAATCTTGCTTAAAAGTTGGGTGACCAAACACATCCTCAAGAAGCAATTGCCCTTAGAAGGCTTGATGATGGACATTCAAGAAGCCTGTTATAAATAGTAAATATTTTGCCATTTAAAAATATGAAGGCATGTCTTATTTGGTGAAATTTCTGTTCATTCACATGGACAACAAGCACATGAGAAAATGCTCTGTATCACTTGCCATCAGGGAAATACAAATCAAAACCACAAGGAGATACCACCCCACACCAGTGAGAATGGGGAAAACTAACAAGACAGGAAACAACAAATGTTGGAGAGGATGCGGAGAAAGGGGAACCCTCCTGCACTGTTGGTGGGAACGTGAACTGGTGCAGCCACTCTGGAGAACTAGGTGGAGGTTCCTCAAATAATTAAAAATAGATCTGCCCTACGACCCAGCAATTACACTGCTGGAGATTTGCCCCCAAGATACAGATGCAGTGAAATGCTAGGACACCTGCACCCCAATGCTTATAGCAGCAATGTCCACAATAGCCAAACTTTGGAAGGAGCCTCGGTGTCCATCGAAAGATGAATGGATAAAGAAGCTGTGGTTTATGTATACAATGGAATATTCCTCAGCCATTAGAAACAACAAATACCCACCATTTGCCTCAACATGGATGGAACTGGAGGGTATTATGCTGAGTGAAATAAGTCAATCGGAGAAGGACAAAGATTATATGGTCTCATTCATTTGGGGAATATGAAAAATAGTGAAAGGGAATAAAGGGGAAAGGAGAGAAAATGAGTGGGGTGACAGAGCATGACAGACACCTAACTCTGGGAAATGAACAAGGGGTGGTAGAATGGGAGGTGGGCGGGGGTTGGGGTGACTGGGTGACAGACACTGAGGGGGGCACTTGATGGGATGAGCACTGGGTGTTATGCTTTATGTTGGCAAATCGAACTCCATTAAAAACATACAAAAAATAAAAATAAATAAAAATATGAAGGCAGAAACAGAATAAACAAGTATTTATTTTTCTGAGAAAAATTTTTATTAAAGTTTTTTCTTAAATCATAAGATTTTCAAATGCCCTTCTCAGCTGACCCCCAATCTAATGTTCACGCCTAAACTTCTTGAATATCTTTATTTGGAGCCTGTTAGCTACTTAACACTAAGCATATCTGAACCAAAATTTCATTTTTTTTTAAAGATTTTTATTTATTTTTTATTTTTTATTATTTTTTTTTATTTATGATAGTCACACACAGAGAGAGAGAGAGACAGGCAGAGACCCAGGCAGAGGGAGAAGCAGGCTCCATGCACCGGGAGCCCGACGTGGGATTCGATCCCGGGTCTCCAGGATCGCACCCTGGGCCAAAGGCAGGCGCCAAACCGCTGCGCCACCCAGGGATCCCTGAACCAAAATTTCATTTCCTCTCCTCAAAACGGAGAGGAAATTTATTTTTCAGTTTCCAAACATGGTCAATGACATCTCCCTTATTTTACTTAAGCGTAAAAATTTGTTCTATTTTGACTTCTGTTAACGATTACATCTAATAAACATCTGACGATGCCTCTCCCTTCCACACCCCATAAGTTTGCATAGGTCGATAACACACATGAGACCTGTAAGATATTTGACATATCACAATTTTAAATGAGTTATTTAGCCACACAAATTTCTCCTTAGAAAGAGGGACAGAAACAGGGAGACAGAGAATGCTTTCCTTTTTACACCTGATGCTTAAAAAAAGGTGTAAAAGACCAACATCTGGTAAGTTTCAAATATTGGTGTTTTGTATAACCTTTATAACATGAAGTATTTAGTTCATTATTCATTTTTTTCCCACTAGCTTTGATCTACTCATTACTATATTGATATATTTGTCATACATTTTTGCATTATAAAAGCTCCTCTTGTTAAAACTTATTAAAACTATTTTAATGATTTACTTATTTATTTTACAGAGAGAGAGAGAGAGACTGTGTGTGTGAAGGTGGAGAAGGGCAGGGGGGGAAGGAGACTCCCTTCTGAGTCTGGAGCCGGACATGGGGATTGATCCCAGGAACCTGAGATCATGAGCTGAGCTAAAATCAAGAGTCTGACGCTTAAATGACTGAGTCACATAGACACCCCTTATTAAAACTATTTTAAAGCTAACACTCTGTTTAAAAGGACATAGGGAAATTAACTTAAAGTATATCAAAATAACTTCTAAAAGAATATTATGCTGAACCATATGCTGAAATTGTCATATAATCTATGTGACTTTTTTTTTTTTTAGGGGGAGAGGGGCAAAGAAAGAGAGGGAGAGAGAGAGAGAATCTCAAGCAGACACTCTGCTGAGCACAGAGGGTTCTATCTCCTGACCCTGAGATCATGACCTGAGCCAAAATCAAGAGCTGAGGAGGAAAAAGACAAAATCAAGAGCTGACACTTAATTGAGCCACCCAGGCACTCCATAGCCTGTGTTTTAATGCACAGTAGAAAGAACTTGTGAGGGCAGCCCAGATGGCTCAGTGGTTTAGCACCACCTTCAGCCCAGGGCCCGATCCTGGAGACCCAGGATTGAGTCCCATGTCAGGCTCCCTGCATGGAGCATACGTCTCCCTCTGCTTGTGTCTCTGCCTCTCTCTCTCTCTCTCTCTCTCTCTCTCATAAATAAATAAATAAAATCTTTAAAATAAAAAAAAAAAGAAAGAACTTGTGAAATACTCAGAAGCAGTACTTCAATAAAGCCAATCGAGACTGATTACATAGACAGGTATTGCTTTAAGAATTTTTTTAAAAATATGATAACATGGATATTTAATAACATGGGGCAGTGTTCATAATATAACATTTAATTGAAAACATTATAAAACAATATATACAAAACAGGTCTGCTTTAATTAAAATAAATTTGTATGTGTCTCTATGAAAAAGACCTGAGAGATGTATGTCAAATGGTTTTACCAACAACAAACCCAAATTTTTGAACTGGTGTTTGTATGTAATATCATTTTCAAGTAAACTTCTGACTGATTTTGGTACCAGAGTTATACTGGCTCATAAAGAGAGCTGGAGAATGCACTCTATTTCTCTACTTTCTAAAAACATTTGTGTATTCTTGGAATTTATAATGTTTGATAGAATTCACCAGCAAAGCTATCTGGGTCTGGAGCTCTATGAGAAATTTTATGATTATAAACTCAATTTATTTAAGATATACATGGTTATTCAGATTTTCTTATATTAGTTTTGGTAATTTGTTAAGTAACATAAAATATGCCTTGAGGAGGAGAAGGAGAGGAAAGAGTAGAAAATTAAAAACACCAGTATTCCTTTAACCATTGATGGGAAGGGAGATGTACATAAGAGGCTAAAATGTGTATTTGCTATCGAACTAGTTATAAGCATGTGGCACATATTTTTTGTTTATTGAAGAAATAGATATGAAAAATGCCTAATCTAAAGTGAGTTAAATGACTCCCAATATCTTAGGCATTCAATAGTTTCTACATTTCAGATTTCCAGTATTGAATTAAACTGCAGGTCTTAATACTTAAAATTATATTACTCTGTAAACAGTGGATTCTTATTACTTACAACAAAGCACAATGAATCTACAAGTCATTGCGATAAAACTGTCAAGTTAATTTCCATTGTCCTCTTCTACCAATTAAGATGTACTGGGCAGCCCCGGTGGCTCAGTGGTTTAGCACCGCCTTCAGTCCAGGGTGTGATCCTGGAGACCTGGGATTGAGTCCCACGTCAGGCCCCCTGCATGGAGCCTGCTTCTCCCTCTGCCTGTGTCTCTGCCTCTCTCTCTCTCTCTCCCTCCCTCTCTCTGTGTGTGTGTGTGTGTGTGTGTGTGTGTCTCATGAATAAATAAATAAAATATTAAAAAAAGATGTATTTAAAAAATACATATGCCCCTCAAAAATATGGTTTGATTTTTAAATACTGATACAAAAGTCAAGTATATCTCTTTTTAAGAGGCTTCCTCCTATTTTAGAGTTCATGTAAATCCTACTAAGGATTAAGGTAGACTGGAGAAAGAGGGAGATTAAAAATTTAGATGAAATTGAATTGAGCATACTAGATTATATGTTAGGACTAAAATTCAAATATAAATTAATGCAAAGGAAATTCACATACAAACATTTATCTTTAAAAAAAATTCTCAACTGCTCTGCCATGCTATAAGTGTTACAGGTGTTTTCACAAACAAAACAGAAAATAGGATAAATCAAACAAATGGAAAATGCAGGTCTGGATCAATACAGAAAACTAATGGAAGTCATAAAGTTTCCAAATGGCATTTATGGCAACATGAGTGTCACAGTTTATGTGAACAATATATCTCTTGGGTCCTAGAAGACAATCTTTGTAGTCTCCCCCAGTCCCAAGGTTTCTAGCTCAAAAATCAGTGTTTTCATTATAAAAGCTTGCCAATTTTGTGTTTATCCAGAGGAATAAAATCTAAAGTGACTATGAAAGAACACTTTGCATGTGCTCATGAAACCAACATTTATTGATCCCCACTATATGTAAATTACCAAATCAGGGATGGGTGAGTAATCAAACAACTTTTTTGCCCAGTTTTTTAAATTGCTACCACCTCTTGGCTCTGGCTATTACTGTGACAATCAGGTATATGTAGATAGACCCTAAAAGTGCCTCACTCCACCGTACCATAGTCTCTTGGTGTTTGCCTAGGGCTTCTCTTATGTCTCAATGTAGCATGATGTGGGAGCTGACACAGCCTTTCTGGAATAGCTAGAAAGGTCACATACTGTTTAACTTGTGGGGATTAGGAGTCAAGGGATAAGAATTGCTTCTCTGAGTATCTGGGGCTGACAGATCTGAGATATTTTTTGTGTATTTCAGAAGTCCTTCTGAAACTCCTCAGGGGAATTCAGTTCCGGTTGTCCATAGCAGAACAACTCAATGAACCTTTGGATTAGTCTTTAGTTCTTTTCTACTTCACTCTCATAATTTCACTACTCCTGTCCCCTGAGCTTACTCTCTGTATGTAAAACTTCATCTCAGGCTCCGCATTTTGGGAGAACCAAAGCTAAATATTATTTAACAATGCGTAAGGTACCATTCCTACCACAAGGAATGTTACATATATTTTTAGTTTAGCTCAAGTACAAGAAATACTGTTATAATTACAGTATGCAAAAATAATTTTTTGTCACAAAAATTGTCCTTAAAGCAAGTAAGTGGCAGAGTTGGAATTTAAAGTCAGATTTGCTTTTATCACCATTTACTTCCCAGTAGGAATGAAAGGAGATCCTCAGATAAGGCGATGGAGGAGAGTTTAATAAATACTTCCCAAAGTGTAGTATTTAATAATACTTCCCAAAGTGTAGATAAGATTAAGTAAGTTCAGAGAGGAATGATAAACCTACCCTGGGGTCAAGAACAACAGAGAACTAGAATGAGTAACCAACAGAATCTGAGAATGTAGCTATAGGGAGAGAGTAACCTTTCCAGATCTGTGGCCCTGTGGACAGGAAAAAAGCCAAACCACTGCAACCAGCAAAGAGTAATGTAGGAGAAAGTAACATACCATCCACCACACACTGGAGGGAGAAGTGTGTTGGGTAAGTAAACACAAGTCTGTCCTATCCAGAATCCAGAGTTCTACTGGACTAGAAGGTTGTTAGTGGGAACAAATTCTGACGATGCTCTACTTACTAACCTGGGATGTGCTACAAAGGACAAAGGAGCATCGTGAAGGTCAGCAGCAACTGAACAAAGTCAAAAGAGGACTTTGCTACCTCACCTGGGTGACACTGATGAAATAGAAAGGGATGTAGGACAAGTGATGGGCAAAGGAATAATTTAATAGAGATTAAAGTCTGGGTTCCCAGAGAACAATGGACAGAAGAGTTCCCACCAGAGTAGAAAGACACCCAGTTAATTCAAAGAATGCAAAGAACTCTAATCTCCAATACGTGGGTAAAAGGATACTATCTATATTAAGACTGACCAGGCAGATTTTTGAATACAGAATAATGATTGTTGTATGTCTCCTATTCTTCTCTTTTCTGAATCATAGCATGTATAGTGGTTATTCTGTCTCCGGTTTAACACTATGCAACGTGTGTAGAAGGGACCAGAAAACTAGTTTTCTTACTTAATTCGTTGCTGGAACAGGAACCATGTTTGGGTATGTAGAAGACAGCAAGTCACCTGAAAATCCTGGACTTTGATCAGTATACAGTGACAGGATATATCATTGAGATGGTTCTCATAAGTATGTCATCATAGAGGAGAAAATGGAAATTTGGTGGCTGTAAATACAGACTCCAGTATAACCAACCCAATGTTAAACAATATCTGTGTTCTCCTTTTGCTTTGTCTACAGCTAAACTACATATAGCATAGAGTTCTGGCCAAGAAATAGATCTCATCAGTAAAAGTGAGTGGATGTGTTGAATGTCATCCTTGGGGAGTTAAGAAATTTTTACATGCTCTCTTTTCTTTTGGCTAAAGCCTGGATACAAAGATCCTGTGATGACTCAGAAGTCCCATCTTCTGCACAAAGGGGTTTGAGTATTGAAAATCAACTTTCACAGTACAATTAAACATAAAGTGAGGGAGAAGTGGCCTTCTGTGAATAGTTGACTGAGAGATTTTTTTGTGTGTGGTGTTATGGATGTCAGCCTTATATGATTAATATGAAGATAAAAGATTTCAGTTGAATATTACATTAAATTAAAACAGTAAGTCAAAAAATAGTAAGACAGAAAACAACTACAGAAATTGTAAGAGATTTCTTTGAGATAAAGTGAAATGTTTATGACTAGGAGACCCACTAAAAATATCAGGAATAAAAGGAATAGAGCTCTAGATTAAACATAAAGTAAAAGAACACAATGAACAACTCTATGTGCCTACTTTAAAATTATTTTAAGAATGAACACTTTTCTAGAAAAATATAATTTAGAAAAACTGAGTCAAATAGAAAAAATAGACATACTACCACTAAATAAATGCACACACACTCTTACACAATCCAGTTATTTTAAGAGTTGAAGTATGCCAAAGATTCAAGGAATAGAACCACAAACTTTTCCAGAGAACAAATTATAAGTGATTGTGCCATACTTTTATGATACTAGTATAACTTTAATGCTCAAACAAGATTTGGATAGGATAAAAAAATAAGCTAATCTCATTATGAATACATATTCAAAAAGGAGCAAATACATAAAGTGATATATTTTTAAAATATGATAAAATTATGTTGATCCAATAATGTACATTGGATTCAATTTGGAAATAAATCATTACAATAAATATATCAAAAATTAAAAACCATATAATCCCCTTATATTTACAAATGTTTTCTTAAAACCTAATATTCATTAATGATGAAAATGGTTGGCATATTAGGACAGACTTTATTCTGAAAATAGAACACTAAAAAATACTTTCTGTAAATGTCTAAGATAGTCTTTTCATAGGAGGAATAAGAAAAAGATGCATGTTATAACACTTCTACTCAATATTGTAGTGGGACACAAAAGAAAAAAATAAGATACATAGACTGAAAAAGAAAAAAATTACATTAGCACAAATTGAACATTATTATTTACATGGAAATCTCTCCCCCCCCAAAAAACTGCATGTAAATTGTTAAAATGATTAATAGGGTCGAAGCAAGGTAGTTGGATATAGGAAGAAAATTATGCTCCTGGGTATGTATTCCAAAGAAATTCTCAGAAGAATACAAGGATACAATGTTAGTGGATTATTGAATCAGTATTTGCATTGAGTGACAGAGTTTGAGAGATAACATGAGTTGTTCCTCCTTAAGAGTAGAGAAATTATAACGTAGAAGAACATATGGAATGTTACAAAGCAATGCATAGATGCAGTATAACAAAATCTGTGGGATGCAACTAATTTGGTATTTAAAGAGAACTTTATAATCTTTAAATACTTATATTAACAATAAATAGGGGCACCTGGGTGGCTCAGTCAGTTAAGCATCTGCCTTAATGTCATGATCTCAGGGTTCTGGGATCAAGTCCCTTATTGGGCTCCCTGTTCAGTGTGGAGTCTGCTCCTCCCTCTTCCTCTGCCCCTCCTCCCTGCTTCTGCTCTCTCTCTCTCAAATAAATACATAAAATCTTAAAATAAATAAATAAATAAATAAATAAATAAATAAATAAATATTAAAACACTCTAAGTTTTTTTTTTAAATTTTTATTTATTATTTATGATAGTCACACACAGAGAGAGAGAGAGGCAGAGACACAGGCAGAGGCAGAAGCAGGCTCCATGCAGGGAGCCCGATGTGGGATTCGATCCCGGGTCTCCAGGATCGCGCCCTGGGCCAAAGGCAGGCGCCAAACCGCTGCGCCACCCAGGGATCCCAACACTCTAAGTTTTGACCTTCAGAAACTAGAAACCCAAATAGAAGAGGAAGAAGGTAATAAAGAATAGAAATGAGAGAAATCCAAAATATACTAGCAAAAGAGAAACTTTGCAAAATCTGATATTAATTATTTTTAAAGGTCAAAAATTTGGATAAAGCTATATCTATATAAATAAGACAAGTAGTAAAAACACAAACTTCCATGTTAGGAATGAAGGGGGTAACATCACTAACTGATTTTACAAACATTAAAACATAATAAGGAAAAATTATGGACAATTATCAATAAATTTGAGAATTAGGTGCCAAATTTCTTGAAAGACTACAAACTATTAAAATAGATCCACAAAAGGAATAGAACACACAATAACTTTATATCTATTAAACAATGTTAATTCATTACTGATTTACCATCAAAACTGTAGGTGTAGGGGATCCCTGGGTGGCGCAGCGGTTTAGCGCCTGCCTTTGGCCCGGGGCGCGATCCTGGAGACCCGGGATCGAGTCCCACGTTGGGCTCCTGGTGCATGGAGCCTGCTTCTCCCTCTGCCTAAGTCTCTGCCTTTCTCTCTTTCTCTCTGTGACTATCATAAATAAATTTTAAAAAATTAAAAAAAAACTGTAGGTGTAGATAGCTTTGCTGATGAATTTTTTTCAAATACTTAGGGAAGAAGTAATAGAGTTATTACACAAACTCTTTCAGACACAGAAGGGAGAGATTTTCAACTTATTTTTGAAGACAGAATAACCCTGACATCAGGACAAGCACATTAAAGGAAAGGTTAATTATAGTCGATATCATTCATGAGCACAAACTTAAATAGCCATAAATTTTAGTAGTTACAATCCGGCAATAATTTTGATTAATTATCAAGAGATAATTAGTAGTGATGGATTTAGGTACATCCCAAGAATGCTAGCTGATTTTTGATGCGAAAATCAATTGGTATACTTAAGCTCATCAACAGAGAAAAAGACTAAAAATCATGAGTGTTTAAATAAATGAAGATTATTTGTCAAAATTCGACAGCAATTCAGGATAACAACTCTCAACAAACCAGGAAAAGAAGGGAAGTTTCCTAGCCCAATAAAGGACATCTTCAAAAAATATCCAACTAGCATCTTAATTAATGGCAGAAATCAGAGCACTTGCTTCATAATTGGAACAACACCATGCTTGTTTTTACCACTATTTTTATCTAGCATTTTACTCGAAGTGCTGCTCAATGTAATAATAAAAGACAAAGATCGAAAGGAAATTCATAAACAAGATGATTGTAGAATAGCCTAATAAATCTGTAAAGAACTAGTAGAACATATGCCAATTGAAGTCAGAAGGCTTGCTTTTTGGGGTGTCACTATGGAATGGTTGTTAGGATGCCACATAAGTGAATGTTCTGGAGAGATGGAAATGTTCCATATCCTCACAGGTGTGTAGGTTACTTAGGTGTAATCCTTTGTCAGAACTCATTAAACTCATTTATTATGAAGGAGAGAATAGTAATTTTACAGTGGAGAAACTTGGCAGACACCACCTTACCCAAGTGATAAATGTTAAAATCACCAGTAAGAAAATACATAGATATGTACACTGAGAAGGACATAACGCTACTTCCGTGTATTATTTTTTTAATGCATAATTTCAATCTAATGATGAGAAAACACCAAACTTAAATTGAGAAATGTTTTTGCAAAATAACTGAGCAGCAGTCATCCAAATACCAATGTCTTAAAAGACATGGATAGATGAAAGAGGGAGAAAGTGTCACAGTTTGGAGAAGGAGGGGCTACAATAACAAAGAACAATATGAAGTCCTAAATGGGATCCTGAAGAAGGAAAGGACATTGGGGAAAATTTTGTGTAATTTGAAAAAGGCCTTCGGTTTAGTTGATAACATCATAATACTGTTAATTTCCTGGTTTTGACCATTGTACTATATTTATCAAAGATGTTATCATGGGAAACTGGTTGAAACACATACATGAACTCTGTACTACTTCAACTTCTCTGCAAGTCCAAAATTACTTCAAAACAAAAAGCTTAAAAATCATCATCTACTTAAAAATGATTACAGTTCAACTGTGTAAAATGGATACAAGGAAAGAATTCAGATAGAAAACAGATCCAAGAATAAAAGAGAAATTGCTATATGAAAACAGCATTATTTCACATCGGTAGGGCAGTGGTGAACAATTTAATAAATGATTTGTTCATGTGCTCTTAAAATGCAAACCAACCAACCAGAGTCCACATGCAACTAATTTCTCCCTTGGTTTCTCATTCCATTCCAATTTCTCCCTTGGTTTTGGGTTACTATTCACCTGCAATAATCACACAAGGGTCAGGTATCAGACAACGGAGAAACAGTCCTTATGCCCCAGGCCATTGAAATTATTCAAACTAGCTAATATTAAGCCTGCTTAACCCGTCTTGCCTGCTCCTTCCCGTGGAAACCACAAGGAAGGCCCTTGCCCACCATTTCCTCTTTTTTTTTCTTTTTTTATTCATGAGAAACACACACAGAGAGGCAGAGACACAGGCAGAGGAAAAAGCAGGAGCCCGATGTGGGACTTGAACCCGGATCCCAGGATCACGTCTTGAGCGGAAGGCAGATGCTCAACCACTGAGCCACCCAAGTGTCCTGACATTTCCACTCTTTTTATGCTTAGTTTCTGGAATTGTCATTGCTCTTTCTTCCTATCTACATCATTTCAAAGATACTTTCATGAAAAATTGGGAGAGAAGTTGAGGGACAGGGCCTCAGGTTCTGTGAGTCAGTGTTCTACTCTTAAAGCTTTTTAGTTACGCCTATATTAGAATACACATGCACATCTAAATTAATTTCCCAGATCTTTATTCTCCTTGCTGAGAACTCAAGAAAGGGATTCTACATAGTCATTTAATCCATATCTTGAGGTCAATAGCTGGAAAGATTCAGACTACCTGTGGCCCAAAATCAGAGGTCTGTATTAAGCCAAAATTCTGAGCAGGGCTATTATGATCTGAATATACTGCACAATCAATCATAGCATCACTATAATGGGATAACCAGATGTTATAGGTCTCTAAATATGATGCAAGATAAAATAAATGGCAACACTTAAAAGATATTCTTTCAAAAAGAAACAAAACAATCCCAAATTTTGCCATATTTTAGGGCCAAAATTAGTATGTAAATAATACTAGGGATAGAGAAATTAACATCACAAAATGAACAGCAAAGTGAATTTAGAATATAGGATATATTAAATAGCAACTGATCTGGGGTCTTTGACAGATCATTGTTAATAGATAAAAGGGATGGCTAACCAACCGTTCTAGAGACAAAGAGAGGTAAACAACGTAATAACCATTAGAAAACGCGGACCCTCCTTCGGTCCTACTTGGAAAAATCAATTGGAAAATATATATTGTGAGATAATTGGGGAAATCTGGTTGCATAGGAAAATATCCAGATATTTTCAGAGAGATGTATATACTGATGGATACAGGGGTAAAATAAAGAGTCTGTGTTTTGCTTTAAAGTAAGACAAAAAAGGGAAAGGTAGTGTAGATGAAGCAAATGTGGTAAGTCCTTAAAGAATCGCATGTAAGAGCATAATGTTCCAAGTAAGATTTTAATATTCCTCTTACAGAGATTAGGACAAGAGATTTACCCCAGGATTCACAATCCATGAATTAGAATCTACTCCCTTTGCCACAATATGAAGGGAAAGTATAGGTTTTGTTAATGGGCTTTTTTGTTTGTTTTAAAATTCCTTTATTTGAGAGAAAGCATGCGTATGCACACACATGGGGGTGCAGGAGAAGGAGAATGAGGATCTCAAGTGGACTCTGCTGACCTGAGCCTGACTCAGGCTCAATCTCAGGACTGTGAGTGCATTATCTGAGCCGATGCTTAATAGACTGAACCACCCAGGTACCCCAGAGAAAGTATAGTTTTTACAATTGTGTCCATTTTAAAGTTTTATTACCCTTAAATTTCATGTATAATTTCTGAGGTTAGATTTTTTTGTGTGTGTTTTATCCTAGTTGGGAAAATGTAAACTTTAGAAAGAAAAATAATAATCCAACCAATTCCATGTAGTTTTGTTCTTATAACAACGTTTAGCTTTGGCAAGTACTGGGAACATGTAACAGATCATGTCCCTGTAGCATAATAGTGCAGCTTTATAATATATGCAAATAAAATGACATTCAAGTGTTTGAATGCCAATAAAATGACAAATATCAGCTAAAATTGTGTGGAAAAACTAGATTCAATAAAAACGAAGTAGTGTTTTCTCTCTCAAACTCGTTTATTTTTTAGAGCATCTCCCCAACTTTCAGAAATATTAGAACTCTAAATTCTCTGCATTTATGTTTTATATTCTTTAATTCCAGGGTCCTAAGAGGATTTCTGAAAGTTTTCACAAACAAATGGATAGACAATAATTTTTGGAGAATTTGGTGAGCAATTGTACAAACAGATGTATAGAAAGTAATCTTCAGATCTGCCTCCTTTGAGAATTTGTAACTAAGACCTTCAAGGCCACTGTCTTAACCTTATTTTGGAAAGAAGCAATGAGTTAAGGGATAAGTTCTAATAAGCCTCACACCACATGAATAGTTAATTGGTAGAATTTGTGTGTTCTGTTTCGTGCAGTTCTCCTAGAATGTAGGGGTTATATGAGATACGGACATAGGTGTGCTAGATAAACAATGGAATGGAATAAGCCTTTTCAGGAAGAAGGAATACTTTTAAAAAATAGGTGAGTAGATTATTCACATATTCTTAGAAGAATAATTTTACTTGCACACCAGGCTTATATAGGGAATCAGGAAACAATAATTCTTGAAAAATAGGACATGGCCATATGGGACACAACTCAGATTTTGTATTAACATGTATAATTCCTAATATAGAAATATCCTGAATTCCCCAGGAAGAAAATGGAGGAGGTGGGTGCTTGTAGAAATATACAATTAAAATTTGACTTGGTAAGAAACCTCATCAACAGGGGAGGGGGGAATTAACATGATTGTTTTTGAGTCAATCATAATAGGAAAAAAAAACACAACTATGCCTAAGAATAGCTTTTCTCCATTCACTCATCACGTATTATTGCAATGAATATCTTCCCCTTTAAAAATGTAGATATTGATGACATTTTATACTTTAACTATACAATAAATTGTGATGCTCTGAAAAGAAATTTACATTTCCAAAGGGCTTCAAAATTGATTTAAACGACTGTGGAAACTTAGTCCATGCTCTGTGACTATCCAGAAAACTCAAAATTTTCTCTTCTGTGGTAGGCTGCTCCTGATTGCTCTAGAGAACTCATTAATTTGTCCATTCATGGATACACGTATACATTCAACTGAATACAGGCGTGGTTAGGTGTTAGAGATATGGAAGTAGCACGTATTTAAATTTCCTGAGTAATCGGTTTCAAGTAATAAGGTTGCTGTTCATCTAGTTCCTTCCAGTACTCTTAGGAGTATTTAAGTATACACTATAAGCATAAAAGGACTTTTTTGTTTAATTGCCTAGCATCTTTCTTCCTTTCTGATACCAGTAGTCTTATTTTGCTTCAGTGAAGGAATGTTCCCCCATAGAAGTGAGTCTGATGAGAATATTGAAGTGTCCCAGTCCTACCCCCTCAGGATGTAGGCACATACAGCCCAAGTTATACTCAATACTTTCTCTGGGATTTGTCTCTTGAGCAGAGTGCTCTAGTGTCTGAAAATTTTGTTATTAAATTACTGGCCTGAGTTTCTACAAAAATTGCTCATCAGTTCATACTAACTAGACCTGGAACTGCCCTGTTTTTGTGCTTTGAGTCTAATTCTTAATTTTCCTTTTAGTTCATCTATATAAAATTCCACTTCTGCTATAGATGACCAGAGTCAGTACCTCACAATGCAAAAGGTTTAATAAATACAACGTGATGGTAACTTTTCCACAAAATTGCCTTAATAGCAATTTAATTCATACTGAAAAATGTCATTTAATAAATGACTCATACTTTTAAAATTGTCCATCAGTGACTATTTTCTTTTTTGGTCTGTGTTCCTCTTCTTCAACCACAGAACTTAAATATCAAAATATTTTCCTCTCTCCAAGAATCTTATTTGTGAACTTTTCCTCCAGTCTTCCTTCAACTCATGTAACACTGCTGTTTTCTACTTTACGGGCTCAGTTTTATGCTGGACTCCAGGAACTGGCCTGAAATCTACCTGAAGATAGATATCGAGGGGAAGTGGATAGAAAATACGCAGTTCATGTTTTCTTGCTGTGTTGTTTTTGGTTTTGTGTTTTACTTTGTTTCGTTTGAGGACAGGCTCTTCTCCTCCAGTACCTTTAGAAAGAATATGTAAAATCTTAGAATGCCACCTATCCAGACTGAGGGCAAAGGAGAGGGTAGTTTTGTTTGTCCCAATGCTACTAAACAATGCTAAATATGGGGACGCCTAGGTGGCTCAGCAGTTGAGCATCTACCTTTGGCTCAGGGTGTGATCCTGGGGTCCTGGGATCGAGTTCCGCATCAGGCTCCATGTAGGGAGCCTGCTTCTCCTTCTTCCAGTGTCTCTGCCTTTCTCTGTCTCTCATGAATAAATAAAATATTAAAAGAAAATAATGCTAAATATGTTTGTCTCTTTCATCCAATATCCATCCTTAAAAAGACTATTTAAAACCTATGAAATTCATTTCCTTTACCTATAAGCTGGGGCAAATAATAGCTCAAGTTTACTTAAGGAACAGTGAGTCCAGGCTAAGTGTCACAGAGTCCAAGCCTCCATAAGCACAGCCTTCCAGCCCATGGTAGATACTCCACTAATGGTCAAACTGATGAAGTGGCAAGAGGAAGGTTAATGTGAGAACAGGTAAATGAAGTCAAAGATAGGGAATGACTATTATTTTAGGAACTGAGCACAAGGGCAAGGTGGGTTTCATGCTAATAATCAAGAAGGCTTTTGCTGGATACTCTCTTCTTCCAGGAAAGGAAGTAAAATAATTTTTAAGGGCTTGAGCAACAGAAATGAAGCTCACTAAATGAAGATAGCATCATTATAATAAACTGGAAAATAGAAAGAAGGCAAAAAAAAAAAAGGGGGGGGGGAGTGGAGCCCAAGCAAGGGAAATTAGAATATTAGAATGACAAGAATTATTTTATGAAATTCTCCAGGAAGACCAGAAATTCCACATTTAATACAGCTCTCCATAAACCTTATTCAAACTCCACACAAGAGCAAACTTGGATGAGGGACTGGGGGTGGCAGGTGGAAAAGAAACAACTCCAAAATCTGTGACGTGCCTGTGTTCTCCACTATAGATATCTTGAAATTTCACCTGCTTCTCAATATGCACATCAGTGCCTTTTCACAAAAAGACCAAAATCTAAACTCGTTTGTAACATATTCTGGCTTTCTCATTGACCGCTGAGAACTATCACTAAAGAAAACAAACTTGACCATCAGTGAAGCTCATTATTGTTCCTTAGAATGCCCTTCATCAGTGATCTCAGTCTACCTAAGCTCTTTCTTCTGAACCTTCCTTCCAATTAGATAGGCAGTTAATTTACTCTGCAAATCTGTGTAATCTTTTTAAAAACACCTGGGGCCTCAAGTTTCCTATCTAAAGCTAAAGCACTTTTAAGTAGCAAACCAGAACTTCTTTTGAATCCAAATATCACTAGGGTACAACATATTTGGGCCAATAATTTGGAGAACTTTTTGCTATACATTTGTATAAATATCTGAATAACGACGGCTTAATTACCGCAGATTTTTGTCAAGGGCTGAGAAATAATTGTAGGAGAGTACAAATGAACAATACTTACACATTTTATAGCTGCATCATGGTAGGCAAGTGATTTAACCTCTCAGGGCTTTAACTGAATTATTTTTTAAATGAAGATAATTTATGTGGTTGAAACTTAAGACTACCAAAATAAACTCCTTCCTTATCTATAGGTTATAAATTTAGATACTACTATTGGATTTTGATACTTCTATTTATATAATTCAGAAGAGGAAGTTAGAGAGAAGAGAGACATAGAAACAAATTGCCTGCATTAATATCACATTATATAAATTTTGGGGGTGGGAGTTAGAAGTTATTTCCAAAAGCAAAAAATGTTGATCAGGAATTATTTTGCTAAAATAAAAAAAAAAATTATTTTGCTCACTCTCTTTCGGAGAGGGTAAATGACAGACATTACCTTGTTCCAGGTCAAATAACTGGTATCGGAGTCCAGAGATTCAAATTCAGAATCCAGTAGCCTTTCTACTTGTGAATTATACCAAGTCTTTTAGCTTGAAATTGAACTTTCATTCAATTAGATAAGATGGAGTCTTTGGTCTGCACGATCTCTGGCAGGTGCTGCTTTGTGTCCTCAATCATTCACAGGATTTCTAGACCTGCTGCTTATACCAACTCCTCCTTTTATCTTTGATACCTATGAAAATGATCCTGCCTAAAACTCATTTAGAAAGTGTGCTAAGTTCATAAATCACTTTTATCCTTATTATATTAAATACTCCTCATAACTGCACTATGAGGAAGGCAGGGAAGATTATCATTCCTGTTTTGCTGAGGTTAAGTAGTCTTCCCCATGCTGCAGAGAAACCAAGTTTCTTGTCTCTAATTCTACGGTGTTTTCCAAAACCCCAAACTGCTGCAGGGACACCGGGATGGATGACCTTCTGCCCCCAAACTGACATGGAGCCTGCCTATCTCCACAGACTGGCACAGATTACAGAAAGTTGGCAGCCTGAAATATACAGTCCCTTCCTAAAGAACATAAACTGAATTACATAAAAAAGTACACACTCATTTAAAATCTCATTAAAGTGGTTTTGAAATAATTTTGCTCTTTCCAAATAACATCAGTTACAGCAGAGGAGAGGAAAGGAGAGAGATGATAAAAGTAATAGAGTCTGGTCCTTGGGTTCTGTGTCAGACAAATTCATCATAAAAGAATCAAATAGACCCCTTCCACCTTTGGGGCCTCCTTATCCATCAAAGGAAGCTAATCAAACTTGACTAATAACTTCATTCGCAAAGCGCATTGGTGAAGAATGGCAGGCATCGACCAAGAGTCGGAGAGGACACATGGCTGCTTTCTACCTGCTGAATAGGTATCCTAGCTAGGTAAACCAAGTTCTTGTTAATTCGTAGCTCAGAAAACTCCAATTTTATTTTCTAAATGCATTGAGATTCGTAACACATTTTCTTTTGTTTAAGATCCTAAAAATATGTTTCTTTCTTTTTAGATCTTATTTATTTATTTATTCATGAGAGACAGAGAGAGAGAGAGAGAGAGGCAGAGACACAGGCAGAGGAAGAAGCAGGCTCCATGCAGGGAGCCTAATGTGGGATTCGAACCGGGTCTCTAGGATCAGGCCCTGAGCCAAAGGCAAACACTCAACTGCTGAGCAACCCAGGCGTCCCCTAAAAATATATTTCTAACAAATCAGTTAAAACTTGAAAATATGTTGTTGTATTAAAAGAATTGCACTCCTCTATTGATTTCCACTCTTCCAGAAAGGCTGTATCTGCATTTATTATGGAACTAAAACTGGGGGCTTCTCTTTCATATATATTAATCCTCACTACTCATTTTCTTGTGAGAGATATACTTATGAAGTGAAAAGATAATTTGGGGAAAAAGAACAAAATGTGACTACACATTATCTGCCAGATATCCTTGATTTTTTTTTTTTTTAAGCAATCTCTACACCCAGTGTAGGGCTAAAACTCACAATCCTTAAATCAAGAGTCACATGCTCTATTGACTGAGCCAGCCAGGAACTTATTGACAGAAGTTATAAAAAAAAAAACTAAGTACATTGCCTCAGAGATGCCATTTATTATGAATATAAGACTTGCTGAGGTTGGGTCACCCTATTTATATTTCAGTATACATTTGATCTTTATTGTATTAATTTGCAAATATCCTATTAGAGTTTTTCAATAGATTCCTGACACTCTTTGTGAACACCAACAAATTCTCAGTAGGAGGATAAATTAATGAATGGATAACACCTTTTCATGGTTTTTTTTTTTTTTTTTCTTAAAGAAGTCCCTTTCTACTGAGGAAAAAAAATGTTTTCTGTTTATTATTTTTTTTCTCAAATAAATAAATACAAGTTATTTTATAGGTCCAGAGGTCTCGATTTATTTGAGTACATGGCCTCTAAAAACATTTTAGTTTTTGCTTCCTATTTCTCAAATTAGAAAAACAATATACTGTTTAAAATCAATCAGATACATTTCAGAAGAGCCAAAGGGCATACAGAACAAAAGCCCAAAATGCCCTTAGAGTTAATACATCTCTAGGATCCATGGCAACATGGAGAAACATAGTTAAAAACAGTGCCATATTTAACAATATCCTCAGATATAAATCATATAAATCACATAAATCAACTTGAGTTTTAAGATGACACTTTTTGAAAAGAACCTCATTTATTTCAAATCTCCCTTTATTCAAAGGCAAATTTCTGAAAACAGATGTTTCCCCTCAGCACTGCTGTTAAAAAAAAAAAAAAAAAAAATCTTCAACTCCTTGTGACCCAGTGCAGGGGATATATTATATCACCAGTAAATTCAAGTAGACTCGAATATCAAATAAGGAGATTAGACACCAATACAAACTGCAGGACACAACACAGTGTCCCATGTCAGCCTATGATGCTGATAAAGCATGTACTTGTCAACATTCTGAACTTTCTTGCATCTGTAAAATGAGACAGGCATACATTGTCCTCTCAACTCTGTGTTTTCTCTACTCAGAGAAACTTTCCTGGCTAACCAAAGACCTAGGTTCAAAGCCAAAGCCATGACTAAATTATACACAAATCCTTTTTCAATGTAAAGATAAACAGTAAAATGGTATGATTAGATGAAGTCTTTTTCAAGTCCTAGATTCTATGAGTCAGTGAATTAGAAACTAAATATTTTGAAGATCTCCTGGTGAATGAACCATAGTTTAAAACCTAAAGAAACTGTAAAAAAAGAAAAGAAAAGAAAGAAAGAAAGAAAGAAGAAAGAAGAAAGAAAGAAAGAAAGAAAGAAAGAAAGAAAGAAAGAAAAGAAAGAAAGAAAAGAAAAAAGAAAAGAAAGAAAAGAAAAGAAGAAAAGAAAAATGAAAAGAAAAGAAAAGAAAAGAAAAGAAAAAAGAAAAGAAAAGAAAGAAAAGAAAAGAAAAGAAAAGAAAAGGAAAGGAAAGGAAAGGAAAGGAAAGGAAAGGAAAGAAAAGAAAAGAAAAGAAAAGAAAAGAAAAGAAAAGAAAAGAAAAGAAAAGAAAAGGGGATCCCTGGGTGGCGCAGCGGTTTGGCGCCTGCCTTTGGCCCAGGGCGCCATCCTGGAGACCCGGGATTGAATCCCACGTCGGGCTCCCGGTGCATGGAGCCTGCTTCTCCCTCTGCCTGTGTCTCTGCCTCTCTCTCTCTCTGTGTGACTATCATAAATAAATAAAAATTTAAAAAAAATTAAAAAAAAAAAGAAAAGAAGAAAAGAAAAAAAAAGAAAAGAAAAGCAGGGGGACACCTGGGTGGCTCAGCGGTTGGGCAGCTGCTTTCGCCTCAGGGTGTGATCCCAGGATCCAGGATCAAGTTCCGCATTGGGCTCCTGCAAAGAGCTTGCTTCTCCCTCTGCCTGTGTCTCTGCCTCTCTCTCTCTCTCTCTCTCTCTCTCTCTCTCTCTCTCTTTCATAAATAAATAAATAAATCTTTTTTAAAAAGATGAACACATCTTTAAAAAAAGAAAAAAACTAAAGAATTGTTTGCTGGGCTCTCAAGATCTCAGACAATCTTACAAGTACTATAGAATCCATATAAAAGATATGGCATTTGTCTTCCATGATTATTTCATATATATTACCTTTCTCAAGTGATTTTTTTTTAAATGAGAGCTGGAATCTCATATTTTCAACAACTGTTCCAAAAAAAAAAAAAAAAACCTGAGATTTAAAAACAAAAACAAAAACCTGAGTTACCCTTCAGGCCTAGTAGCTGGGAAATACTCCTTTTAAAGGATAATAAAAACTTGAAATATTTTCATGTGACAGAATTTTCTCAGAGTTCTCAAATGGGTAGAATGATCTCTCTAGGCTAAAGACATTCTGAAGCACCCAAGGAACCAATGATTTTATAGCTAGGGAACTGGAAGTCTACACTAATATTCTCATGTACATGGCCAGACTTAAGCAGTTAGGTAAAGATTTTGGGTCCTGATCTTTTGTAGATGAAACTTGATATAAAGTCTCCAATCAGCTGTTTGTTTTGTTTAGTTAGGTTTTGGGGGTTTTGAGTATAGATCTTAATTACTAGAAGTTGAGTTTGCTTGTTAGCATTTTCAGAAATGTTTGTGTTTTACTTTATAAATCCTCATCCTTATGGAGGGCATTTGTAGTCTGCCTAAATCATTGTAGTTTTCTTCCTATTTCTCTTCTGAAAATCATTAAATTGTTTTTGGGAGTTTTGGAAGTGATAACAGACCTATTTATTCAAGTAAGTATCCTTGGATATCTTCTTTTTGTTTGTGTTTTTTGTTTGTTTATTTTTTCTTTTGGATATCTTGTTTTAGATTAGAAGAATTGAATCAAAGTCTACCAGCTATCCTCTATAACACACATCTTATTCGTTGACATTCAAAAATAATTACATAACATCCATTGTATTCAACATAATGAATATTCTACGGTGCTTCCTCTTAAGAGGTTCACAAAGTATGAGAAATGAAAAGAAATTCATAAGACTGAAATAAACAGAAGGTCATGAAAATCCAAGGGAGGGATGGATATATTCTACTATTTATAAGTCACTATGCTATGGAGTCTTATACAGAACAATGTCTTCCACATTATTTGTTACATTTCATGTCTAAAATAATTTTAAGATCAGCTAGTTGACCCAAATCTGAATAGAAGGTTTATTATTTGAATGGTAAAATCTTATTTTGACCACTAACTTTTCTAACAGCCAATTGTGTGAGAAAAGATGAAAATAAGAGCTTTATATTTGGCCATATTAAAAAAGAGAAGTGCCCAGTACAGAGACAAGAGCCCTGGGATAGGCATCAGAAAACTTGTATTCTGCTCTACATCTGGTAACAAGTCAATCATAGGTTAGTCATTCCTTAATTTTGGGAGTCAGTAGCAGTTTATATTCTATGAAAGAAGTCCTACTAAGATTATCTTAAGGATACTTTGAGCTCTACAACTATGAAATATCTAATATAAGTCATCATATTCAAATTAAAAGGTTCATTCCCTAAGTATAATTAATGATATTAATATAATCGATATGTGTACTGCATGTGAACAAATACAACTCAATGTGCTCGGTTGCTCAGTATTGTAAGAGTTTCACATAGAGACAATATTTTTTACAATAACTTTTACAGTGGGTAAGAAAATGTCACAAAAATTAAACCATGCTGCTATTATTATCCAGTCGTATAGTAATTTGAAAGACCTGCACCAGAGAGAACTATAACACATTAGTGCCCAAGCTTTGCTGGAAGGCACTCAGGCAGATGAAAGGTAAAATGTTTTCCCGTCTCAAGAGCAATGCTGGCTTCAGCAAACTGGTAAGTTTTGCACTGTGAAAGCAAGGAGAAATCTGCACAGGGTGCATTACATAACCAGAATTGCTGGAATCATGTGTGGGGAATTGATCAGTGCTTGAAATTTAGCTGTTCAACTCAGGGTTACCAAGAGGAGTTTCTAATTCAGTGGCCAGTAGCACTAATAATGAGAGAGGACCAACACGGACATAAGTGCCCCTGAATTTCATGGAATATTCACCAAGGAGAAATTGTGGAGCACTGGGTTTCCTGCTTGTAAAGTACATGGAAGTTCAGATCATAGTAAAATGGACATTAATATAAGTGAGGTTGATTAGTACTAGTGAAGCATGATCCATGAAGATTACATAGAAATTAGAATAAGTAGGAAGTGGCAAAGAAGAATTATTAAATGTTAGATACCTACAAAAAGACTAGGTAGAGATGGCATTGGACCAATAGACCCCCCCAAAGAGATGGCATTGGAGCCCCCCCAAAAGAAGTTAGGAAATAACAGGTAGAAAGAAAGGAGACCTATCTAGATTAAAGACGTAAGTAAACAAAAGCATGGAAAGGAAAATCAAAAAAGACATTTGCAAATATCTGGGAAGCCTGTTTGATTGTCAGAACTCATACACTCCTGTGGCATACACGGGAGTAGTGTGGGAGAGCGTGCTACTGGTATCTAATGGACAAAGGCCAGGAATGCTGCTCAACATCCTACAATGCATAGGACTGTCCTCCACAGCAAATAATTTTCTGGCCCAAAATATCAATAGTGTTGATGTTGGGAAATCTGGCTCTAATGCATTCCCTCCCACTGGTACACTAGTAGACCAATGGGAGAAGTTTTAACAATTACACCGCTACTGTATGACAGGGCTCTCTGTGTCCTATCTACCACCAGAGATGGAATCATTATTGCTAGCTGGGTGGTGAGTCCTTGTCAACCAGCTTTAAGATCCTACGCCCATGCCTACTTTCTCTGATCACTTCTGATATCAACAGTTGCAGCGTGGCTTCTCTGGGACACACATGCCCTGATACAGAAATTAGTGTGCAG
The DNA here is from genome assembly GCF_048418805.1 of Vulpes vulpes. NCBI lineage: Eukaryota > Metazoa > Chordata > Mammalia > Carnivora > Canidae > Vulpes > Vulpes vulpes. The sequence continues at coordinate 51,231,835 of NC_132782.1, forward strand.
GAAGCTCTTTAGGGAGTGTTCCTGAGATTAACTCCCACGGAAGGGAAGGAAGGGAAGTAGGATTGAGCAGAGGGAGAAGCTGACCTTTGATGATCTCAACAGAGACTACAGCCACAATGTACCAAGTTCTGAAACTGATAAGAACATTCAGAGTTGTCCTGAGATCGGGTAAGTTAGAGGGAACAGACCTCAATACCCCTGTATGGGTCAGGTATTGAAAAACAGTGCACGAAGAAGCATTCATGACTTTGGACTAGCGGCGCTTTTCAGCTTAGCAATCTCTTTAAGGCCTGGAGACTTTCTTCTGGCCATACTTCCAGGAGTTGGAGGAGTAAGTACAATTTTCTCAAAGGAAGGTCTGGGCTGTGAATCACTGCATTTACTGCAGTCATTGTCTTAGATACATGAGTAATAATACTATTTTCCTATAAACCTGTTCTAAGACAAATGAAAAATATGAAAACAACTCTTGCGATATTCTAAGATGACATCATTGCCTTTCCTCAGTCTTCTTCCTTTCTTAAATGGGGATGCCATTCAATTGGCACTTCCTGCCTTCTATTTACTTTTCTCTCTCTTCCTCAGGTGAGGGAGGAACCCAACTGAAGATTCCACCCATGTGCTGATTAGTCACATATTTCTATTCCCATCTTTGAACCCGCTCCCATATTTCCAACTGTGTTGACCTTGTTCATACTGGTGAAAGGAAAAAAAAAAAAAGAGAGAGAGAGAGAGAGATTGAAGCTGCTGATATTCAGCCTGGCTCTCTCCACTAGACATGCTATTCTCCTGTTAAACATAAGCCATATTGCAGAGTACCAATCCCAAAGAAGTATACACTGAAGCCATGATGGAATGAGAAAAAAGCAAGGTTACTTCATAATTTTGTATAAAGCACAAACAAAAATAAGATCACTGTGCCACTTACAAAATACCAAACTCTCTTTCTTGGTCTAAATGAATGGCTGCTGCTGCTTTAATCAATTATAATTTTATCATTCTAGTCTCTTCTCTATGTAGATGAGATTTATTAAGATACACATTCCTAGAATTACCCTGCTTTCTAACCTCATACTTCTTCCAACTATCCCCCCAAATTCTCCTCCAAACCAAATCCTAAACCTTATAATTTAAGATTCTATCACCATGGGAAATCATGGTGTGTATTCTCCTACATGGTAATGAAAAATAAAACCAATTTGTTCAATAAAAATATGATCCTGGTAGCCTTTGTCTGCAGAACATTGACAATGGGTAATTTGTTTATATCTACTAATACCAAAACCTAAACTGATAATATGAGCCCTTAGAAGACAGAGTTTTCTATGACAGAAAGACCAGAGAAATTAAATTAGGGAAATCTGGTTTTATCTCATTCGTCCAGTTATTTTGGCTACTTATTAATTTTCTCTAATTGTTAATCTATTCAAGGGTATAATATTATATGGAGAATAATGTGGCTAATCCATTCATCACACAAAGACTTACTAGTCTACTCTATTCTAGATTTTGTTCTAAACACTTGAGCTAAAATGGAGGAAAAACCAGATACAGACCTTCCTTCCCAAAGATTAAAATCTAAAAGAAGAGACAGATATTGCTTAATCACCCAAATAATGTGCAAAATAACAATTGTGGTAGGAAACACTGAAAAGGAACAAAGCAGGTAACAGAGAAATCCAGCATGTTTATAGGTTTCCCTGAAAAAAAAAAATCTGACCTGACACCCTATGGGTAACTAGGAGTTTATTGATGAACTGAGGCAGTGGAGAGGAATTTATTACACAGGGAATAAAACATCTTTGGATATAGTGAGAGGAATTTGAGAAAGAAAAAAGTGTCATTGTTACTAAGGTTGAGAGCAAGGTGTAGGATCCAAGATGATGTCTGAAGAGTAGGCAGCAGTAGAGGAATATGTAGACCATGTCATAATTTTTGACCTCTACTATAATAAGTTCTAGGAGTTTTTAAGTGTTCTGGGTACACAAGCAGGTACTAAAAACATTATTCCATTCTTTATTATGCAATCTAGGCCTTTCCAATTCAATTTACTTAGCTATAGAACTGGTTCTTTTGAACTTCTGGAATCTATGCAGCCGTTGATAATCAGCAAAATCAACCTCTGAGGAAACTACTTGGCAATGTTTCCACAAGCCTTATAAGGGCACTTTAGTGTCTGATTCAGCCAGAAGACTCACTAGCAAATGTATGCAAATGCTCAAAAAGAATAATTATCCTATCCATCCATGTTCATGCATTTAGAACAGTAAACTGAAATGAATAATGTCATCCCTTACCATCCTACTCTCAATTTTGTATTTGGTAAATTCAATCTTAATACTCTAAATTTGTTTTGAAAATGAGATTAGCATGCATTGACATTTAATGTGTATTTCAGATTCTTCTCTATCCTAGTACCTGGACATATATTTACCATTAAGACTTGGAAATGCCACATAAAATGCACCACATAAAATGGCTGAAAAAAATTTAACAATGAAATAATAGAGGACTGTCCACACAAAAAGAAAGGGTGCGGCTGGCATTTTACCATATTTTTTTTCTTTCCATCTTGATCATTTTCCTTCATTTCAACTTCGGTGTTTGCTGAGAGAATCTTGCAATTCACAATGAATCTCCTGTTCTCTTCCACAGCTATTTCCATCTGTTACAGTAATGTGATATTCCTTTTTTTCCAGAGTAGCAAAAAGTAGCTTAGATGTTTTGCTCTTAACTTTCACAGCTTGTTCTCTCAGGATCTTAAATGTATTTTGCATGCAAGAAAGACCAAACTGTGTTAGAGTTGGCTGCTTTTACTATTTTGTTAAGAACAAAAGAAAACTTAAATGTGCTAGGTCCTTCCAACTTCCCAGCTATTTACCTACTGTCTTCCTTTCTCTCTTTAAGTTGCTAGTTATCAACTTATCAAAACAGTAAACATGAATTTAGCAAAAATTATTTTTCCCATATACTTTAATGTGACAGCTAATCACTGTTATTTTTTAACCTAGTATGTGTCTTGGTAAATCTAAAAGTTGTATATCCGAAGCCATCTAAATAGATTATTGATTCTTAAATTAGGCTGCATTACTCTAGGGTGAAGCCTAGTGTATTTTATGTTCCTGGTGTGATCTGATGTACAGAAAGTCATGGGAACCAATAGGCTAGAAGAATTTTAGGTTCTTTTCCAGTTCTAAGATTCTACAATCCTAAGCTCTTAGACTATGATAGGGTTCATTTTAAGATGTAAAACCATACTTTTACTTATGAGCTCCCTTTCAACGGGGGGTGGCAAAGTTTTCCGGGCACTACAATATTTTGAATGAAGTACCTCACAGTACTTATGCGATAGAAGTTTTAAAATACTACCTGGAAAACCGTTCTGAATTTTTTAGTCATTATACCTTATTAATGCTGTGCTGGTTCATTTTAGTGAATCTTTCAAGGTTCATGTTCTTTATAGTCATGGGGTTGCACATTAGGAATTAAGGTGGGAATAACCTAAAAAAAGACAAAAGCAAAGTAATTTTCACAATTTAGGGTAATTATTTTATATTTCTAATAATATTCATATGTCTTAATCCAGCCACTGTAAATCAGTCTTTGCCTGAATTTAATTTATTCCTTTACAATGGTTATTTTCTCTCTACTATAAAACCTGTACCATTAGGCATTTGGAAAAAGGTTTCAAAGTTAAATTACAGTTTTGTCTGGAAACCACACTCAATCTCCACAGGGATGTGATTTCTCACTCGAGAAAACTTTGGTAAACCATAGTCTATACTTCTCTTTTGACACACTTACCGCACCACCTTGCTTTACTGATACTGGTATGCATGATTTGCATTCCTTCTACAGAATCAGTTCTTTAAATGCTGAGAGTGTAGGGGTTTTTTTGTTTGTTTTTAATCTCTGGGTTCAGTTAAATTAAAGCGGGAGCCAGGTTCTCATCTGAGTATCTGACTTTTGTGAATCATTTCCTGTGAGGCCCTCAGAAGTTCATTTACTATATCAGTCAAGGCGCTTTGTAAGCAACAGAAATTAAATAAGACTAACTTAAATTGAAAAAGGAAATGGCAAAAGGGTATTTTATAGCTCCAAGAAGACTAGACAGATAGTGATAGAGCCTAAGACACTAAAGCCTAAAATTATGTCCTAGAATGGTTTTCATGAATATACTGGGAGAGACCATAGATTCTAATATTAACACCATCAATACTGGACACCGCCTTTACTCCAAGGAGAATATCTCCCTTGCAAGAATGGATTCCCTGTCTTCTTAAAATAATTAGTTTTTAAGTCTAGATTTGAATCAGTAAACAAGGTTGAGCACCCATACTTTAATTTCTTTAATAAGAGAAGCTGAGGAAATCAGTGTTTGGGAATTTTTTTTTTTTTTTTTTTTTTTTGGCTTCTGTAGCAGAACATCTCTGTGTCATAAGAGGGAGGAAATGAGACAGGAAAGGAGATATGATTCTGAGTGGGGAAAAATAATATCCACTTTAAACATCATTTTTAATTGTCCAAAGTCAGTGAACATTCTTTTCCAAAATAAACCAAAATTAGCCTACCTTATTGCATCTGTGCCTTCTACAGCAAACAATGCACTTACGCTTCATCATCTAAATTTCATTTTCATTTAGGATTCTTCTGGCTATGAACAACAAAGAACAAGACTCAACTGGCAAAACCATAGGAATTTATAAATTTATACGACAATAAGTCTGGAGATAAAGCTGTTTGTTAATTAAGTAATGCAATGATTGGAAGAAAGAGAACAGTTTTATGCCACTTTTTTTCTCATCTCTTATTGGAGAAAATTATTTTGTAGAATATTCCAGCTGACATTCTGTTATAAATCATTGACCAGGACTATGTCTTCTGTATATATCTAAATAAATGGAATTAAAGGATTGGTATAGACCCACAGTCACCCCCTGTGGCAGTGGAGGGCTCATCTTTCCCCAGCATGTTACTATGTGGTAAATAGAGTAAAAATAAACAAAACAAAACAGTTTTGAAAGGTATAATTGCCTCTTTGTAGCTAATATCTGCCCATTTTGACATTTTATTTTATTTTTATTTTTATTGACATTTTAGTTTTTTGAAGTTTCTTAATTTACAGAAAAAAAGAGCTGGCTTAAATTATCTCCAAGGCTCTTTAATTACTAATTTAAATAGACTAATTTAAGAAAAAATATATAGATACTTTCTTTAAAGGTCACTGAAATTTATAAATCTTAATCAAGGCAGAATGAATTAATCTATGGAGATACAAACTGCCATGGGATCATACTGAAGAGATTAATCTCTTCTATGTAGTAATTAATAAACATGGACCAAAAGTGAAAATGTATAGACAGAATATATTTCCATTGAGAATAAAGTATGAAAATCTTATAGGATACTAAAAATTACTGGTGTGATTGAAACGGAAAGAATGTTTTTATACCTTCCTTATTTTAAATTTAAATTTTTATGAATTATTTTTGGACATATATCTTTTCCTTGAAATTTACATTTACATAGTCAAGAAAATCTAACCCATGTTACAGACTGTTTACAATAAACTTACCTTTACAGAGGTATATCAGTTTTCATTTGAATATCAAAAAACTACTAGAACTGATACAGGAATTCAGTAAAGTCACAGGATATAAAATTAACTCACATAAGTATATTGCATTTCTGTACATCAACAATGAAGCAGCTGAAAGAGAAATCAAGGCATTGATCCCATTTACAATCATACCAAAAGCTGTAAGATACCTAGGAACAAACCTAACCAAAGAGGTAAAAGATCTGTACTCTGAAAATTATAGAACACTTATGAATGAAATTGAGGAAGACAAAGAAATGGGAGACCATTCCATGCTCATGGATTGGAAGAACAAACGTTGTTAAAATGTCTATACTACCCAAAACAATTTATGTATGTAATGCAATCCCTATCAAAGTAACACCAGCATTTTTCACAGAGCTGGAATGAACAATTCTAAAATTTGTATGGAACCAGAAAAGACTTTGAATAGTGAAAGTAATCTTGAAAAGAAAACTAAGGCTGGAGGCATCATAATTCTGTACTTCAAGCTGTATTAAAAAGCTATAATCACTGAAATAGTATGTTACTGGCACAAAAACAGACACATAGGGCAATGGAGCAGAATAGAGAACCCAGAAATGGATCCTCAACTCTATGATTAATATTCAACAAAGCAGGAAAGAATATGCAATGGGGGAAAAAAGCACAAAAAAACTAGCCCCTTCAACAAATGGTATTGAGAAATTGGACAGTGACATGCAGAAGAATGAAACCTGACTACTTTCTTAACATCACATGCAAAAATATATTCAAAATGGACGAAAGACCTAAATGTAAGATAAGAATCCATCAAAATCCTGGAAGAGAACACAGGCAGCAACTTCTTTGACCTTGGCCACAGCATTTCTCGCTACACATGTCTCAGAGGCAAGGGAAAAAAATAAAAAATGGAACTACTGGGAATTCATCAAGGTAAAAAGCTTTTGCACAGAAAAGGAAACTGTCAACAAAACTAAAAGGCAACCAATAGAATGGGAGAAGATATTTGCAAATGATAAATCAGATAAACTGGGATCCCTGGGTGGCGCAGCGGTTTGGCGCCTGCCTTTGGCCCAGGGCACGATCCTGGAGAACCAGGATCGAATCCCACATCAGGCTCCCAGTGCATGGAGCCTGCTTCTCCCTCCGCCTGTGTCTCTGCCTCTCTCTCTCTCTGTGACTATCATAAATAAATAAATAAATTAATTAATTAATTAATTAATTAATTTAAAAAAAATTAAAAAAAAATCAGATAAACTGCTAATATCCAAAATCTATAAAGAACTCATCAAACTCAATACCCAAAAAAGAAAAAAATCTAGTCAAGAATTGGGCAGAAGACATAAAGAGACATTTCTCCAAAGACTACATATAAATGGCCAACAGACACATGAAAAAATGCTCAACATCACTCAGAATCAGGGAACTACAAATCAGGGAACTACAACTCAAAACCACAATGAAATACCACCTCAAACTGGTCAGAATAGCTAAAAGCTAAAATTAACAACTCAGGAAACAAGAGATATTGGCCAGGATACAGAGAAAGGGGAACCCTCTTACATTGTTGGTGGAAATGCTAACTGGTGCATCCATTCTGGGAAAAAAGTATGGAAGTTACTCAAAAAGTTAAAAACAGAGCTACCCTAAGACCCAACAATTGCACTAGTAGATATTCATTAAAAGGATATAAAAATAGTGATTTGAAGGGGCACATGCACTTCAATATTTATAGCAGCAATGTCCACAATAGCCAAACTATGTTAAGAACCCAAAGGTCCATTGATAAATGGAGAAAGAAGGTGTGTATGTATGTGTGTGTGTGTGTATACACACATACACGTATATATATATATACATATATATACACACACACATATATATGTGTGTATATATATATAATGTTTAATGAAATATAACATCTAAAACTAATCAAGGTGATAACCTAGGTGGTTCTGTACTAGGAGGGAAGAATCTTGGTCTGACTGGTAAAAGAATGGGGTTCATGCTAGATTCCTTCCACTTACTGTGTGACCCTCAGGAAGGTCATTTTCTTTCTGTAGTGCTAGAAAAGAGTATCTTTAAGATCACTTCTAACCATCACATCTTGCTTCCTTACTATAAATTGGAAAAAAATGATCAGAGAATATTAAAACAAAAAGAGGCTTCAAAAATAATTTATTCCAAATATCTCTTTTATAGATAAGGATACCTTAGTCTGGAGAGGAGACATGGCTGACCCATAGTCATATAAAAATTAACATGCTTTATTCATCTTTCTGTAGCTGGAAGAAGTAGCTATTTCTTAGGGTTAATGGTTCTTCTAACTAGAGTAGATACCAAAGAGAGGAAAAAACTTATCTAAAAGTTATTAGCCTAGTTGTTAGTGTTTGCTTCTAGGAAGAAGAGCCATAGTTTCTACATCAAAGCAACTAACCAACTGTATGACCTTATTTAGCTTGACTTCAACATCCTAATTTGTAAGAGAAGAGATTAAAATAGATGAGGCATATGTATTAAAAGAATTTCTATGAGAAATACATTTATTCATCTATTTACTTAATAAGTATTTGAATACCTGATTCATGCCTCCATTGTTCTTGTCTCTGTTCTAGGCATTATGTTTATAAAAGCAAACAAAATACACAAATTTCTGGTCCACAAGGAAGATACAGTCTCTTTTGAAAGGAGAATGATTTAAAGAAAAATAAAGGTAAATAAATAAGTAAATATATTCAGACTCCTAGGCCAAATATGAGGAGCTTCAAAACGCATATGTCAAAGATCTATGACCTTATGAAGATTTAAAATCTAGAGAAGAGAAGCTCAAAGAGGCTTTGAGTGGCTTTTGTAGAACATTGTACTATCGGCACCTAGCTTATGCTTGCAAATAGGAAGCACCAAATAATAAACAAATGAATAAATGAAAGAGACAATTATATTTAAAATGTTTGTTCACAATTTTTCTTTCTGTATTTTTGATTCTCTTTATAAAAGAATCAGGTATGAAATGTGTGGTATGAAGGCATTAAGTCTTTAAAATTGGTTGTTATATTGCTTGACAAGTTGAACTGGAAAAGTAAAAATAAAAAGTTTTCCGTGTTCTTTTAGATTCATATCTAGCTTTACCTTTTATTCATCCCTTTCATCAGAAATACTAATGTTTTAGAAAAGATTATTTGTTTTAAAATTGTTCCATGCCATTCTGTTTTGTGTTACAGAACAATGAGTGCCTCCTGATGATTAAAAATATTAACTCAAACAAGAGTGAATCATTCACTCAGAGACTGTGATATTAACAGTCTAGGATATTTGTCATGCACATTTACAAAGCAAAACATAGTTTCCTGTGTCAAAACCAAGAATGCTATGGAGAAAACATTGTCTACCATGGGATTATAAAAGTTTTGTATACATGAAAACTTTAAATTAGAACAATAAAGAATTTTAAAAATGGAGAAAATAAGCACATAGCCATAATTGTTCTTTGGATTCTGTGTAAATTACAAACCTCAAAAGCGGAGATCAAGTAGCTCATAAATACAGGAAATCTCAGAGATTTGCCATTGATATTCATATTTAATACTTAATATCTGAAGCATGTAAACTAAAATGTGTATTTTTTCCTAAAGTGGTATGCCTCTTGTGTTTTTATTAAAATGCAAAGTTCCCTCTAACTATCAGTTTAAAGAAATTTAAGTTTCATAATTAGAATTTTTCAAAACACACACTTCTGATGAAGTGTTAGTAAAGCATTTCAAAGCATTCTATTACTGTGCTCAAGCTTATTTCATTCCTAATAAGACAAGATTATTATCCCCATTTTAAAGCATTTATTAAAATCATAGAACTTTTGCTCCAAATGTCCCAAGATCATAAATAGGTATTTTTCCATATTTTCAAATCAATTTGATGAACTGTTACCCAAAAGCATTATGATAGGCAATATTGGTTTTCTGCCTTTCGTTAGCTCACAGTATATTAATTTATACCTGTATCTTTATCTTCTAAAATATCTCTTCTATTTCAACAGTTAAATTCATTGTATCTCCTTACTCTTTAAACTGACCAGAACAGGACTGTTACTCAACCTTGGGTGATCAAAAGCAGAAAGATCTACTACCTTTGAACTTTATGTCCTGTGTTGTTTCATGTTTATTACAAAACAAAACAAAACAAAAAATTGAACACAAAACAACCCTAATATTTAATACAGAGTGGGACTGCACACCCTTACAAAATTACAAGTAAAATTAACCACATAAAGCAAGCTATATGAATTTAAAAATTGGGGAAAAAAATCATAAATAAAACATTCAACTATTTAATATTTTTAAAGCTCAAAAGATATAAATGAAAATTCCCACTTGAGCTATGATAGAGCAACAGGGAACACATTTGTCCTTACACTTAGACAACAGACAATTGAGCAAAATATGTGAAGCAGCACAGGACTGTGATCCCTGAGAGAAGGGAAACAAGGTAAGCCATACAATTTCACCAGCTTAACACCTACAGTACGTGCCTAGACTAAACTCAGGAATAACTAAAGAGACCTGATGATCCTAATGAATTAAGGACAGAATTTAATCTTCAAATAGAAGTCAAAGTTAAGAAAGGTCAAAATGCCTTTGGGGGCAGAGTACCAGAGAAAAGGGGACTGCGCAGATGGAAGGCTCAGGAATTTTTCAGAGATGTCTTCTAAACTCTTCAGCTGAGTATTCCCTGTATACACAGCAGAAACAACCAGGGTTAGGAGAAATGAACAGAAAAAAAGCACAACAATAACAAGATCCCATAATGGGTTAGGAATAATTCAATAATTCATCCTCCCACCAGCCTGACAGGAAAGACTTTACACATTAAAATGGATAGCATCCTCAGGGTGTCACCTTAGGAGTACAGCTAAATTACTCTCAGACTAAAACCTTCTCTGGATCTTCCCCCAAGAAAGTTAAAAGCAAACATTAAAAACTTTCCAATTAATTTAACTAAGCATCTGAAAAATCAAACAGTCTTTAAAGGAATGGAGAAAATAACAACCAACAACAAGATTTATGTAAGATATCTAATTGAAAATTACTTGACATGCGCAAAGTAGGAAAATATTACTAAAATCACAATAAATCAATAGAGACAAATTTAGAAAAAGGCTTAATGAAACTCACACACAAGGATGATAAGATAGGTGTTATAAATATGCTCCAAATGTTTAAGCAAATAGAACACAACTGTGATTAGAAGAAAAAGGAAAGCTATCTTTAAAAACACAAAAGGAAACTACTACAGAAGAAAAACTATGTGACATGACAGTTACATTAGATGGAATTAATAACAGTTTGAACATTGTAGAAAAATACCTACACATACATATGCACATGGACACATGCATACAAAAAGCTGTCAAAGATAAAGCACATTCAGAAAAAGACCCCCCAAAAATGAAGAGAACACCATGATTTATATGACAATATCATGAACTCTCCACTTACATCAATGGATAGATCATCCAGACAGAAAACTGATAAAGGAAACTTTGGTCTTAAACAACATGTTAGACCAGATGTACTTAACAGATATTTACAGATCATACAACCTAAACGCAACAGAATATAATTCTCCTCAATTGCACATGGAACATTTTCTTGGATAGCTCATATGTTAGGTCACAAGTCTAAGAGGACTGGGGCAGTCTGGGTGGCTCAGTGGTTTAGCACTGCCTTCAGCCCAGGGTGTGATCCTGGAGACCTGGGATCGAGTCCCACGTTGGGCTCCCTGCATGGAGCCTGCTTCTCCCTCTGCCTGTGTCTCTGCCTCTCTCTCTCTCTCTCCGTGTCTCTCATGAATGAATGAACGAATGAATGAATGAATCTTTAAAAAATAAAATAGAGGAGGAGGGGCAAGATGGCAGAAGAGGAGGGACCCCAAGTCACCTGTCCCCACCAAATTACCTAGATAACCCTCAAATCATCCTGAAAATCTACGAATTCGGCCTGAAATTTAAAGAGAGACCAGCTGGAACGCTACAGTGAGAAGAGTTCGCGCTTCTATCAAGGTAGGAAGACGAGGAAAAGGAAATAAAGACACAAAAGGCCTCCAAGGGGGAGGGGCCCCGCGAGGAGCCGGGCTGAGGCCGGGGCGAGTGTCCCCAGGACAGGAGAGCCCCGTCCTGGAGGAGCAGGAGCTGCACCAACCTTCCCGGGCGGAAAGGGGCCCGCAGGGAGTTAGAGCAGGACCCAGGAGGGCGGGGATGCCCTCGGGCTCCCTGGGACACTAACAGGCACTTGCACCCCGGGAGAGCGCCCCGAGCTCCATAAGGGCTGCAGCGCGCACGGCGGGGCCTGGAGCAGCTCGGAGGGGCTCGGGGGCGACTCCGCGGAGGGGGCTGCAGGGAGGGAGCACGAATCCACCAGCGCAGGCTCCGGAGCACAGGACGCCAGGACACAGCCCAGGATCCGGCCTCCCCCGGGACAGGCAGAGGCCGGGAGGGCCCTGGTCAGCGAGGAGGCTCCTGCCCCAGCTGAGCAGATCAGCGGCCCCGCCCCGGAGCCTCCAGGCCCTGCAGACGGAGAGCCCCGGAACTACTGCGGGAGCTGACTCCAGGGCTGCAGAGCTGCCCCCACCACTGTGGTTGTTCCTCCTGGGGCCTCACGGGGTGAACAACCCCCACTGAGTCCTGCACCAGGCAGGGGGCAGAGCAGCTCCCCCAAGTGCTAACACCTGAAAATCAGCACAGCAGGCCCCTCCCCCAGAAGACCAGCTAGACGGACCAGTTCCAGGGGAAGTCAAGGGACTCAGAGTATACAGAATCAGAAGATACTCCCCCGTGGTTTTAGTTTTTTGTTTTTTGTTTTGTTTTGTTTTGTTTTGTTTCTTTCTTTTTGATTTCTGATTGCTTCCCCCACCCCGTTTGTTTTCACCTTTCTTTTTCTTTCTCTTTTTCTTCTCTTTTTTCCATTTTTTCTTCTTTCCCTTTTTTCTTTTTCTCTTTTCTTTCCTTCTCTCTCTCTCTCTTTTTCTCCTTTTCCCAGTACAACTTGTTTTTGGCCACTCTGCACTGAGCAAAATGACTAGAAGGAAAACCTCACCTCAAAAGAAAGAATCAGAAACAGTCCTCTCTCCCACAGAGTTACAAAATCTGGGTTACAATTCAATGTCAGAAAGCCAATTCAGAAGCACTATTATACAGCTACTGGTGGCTCTAGAAAAAAGCATAAAGGACTCAAGAGACTTCATGACTGCAGAATTTAGATCCAATCAGGCAGAAATTAAAAATCAATTGAATGAGATGCAATCCAAACTAGAAGTCCTAATGACGAGGGTTAACAAGGTGGAAGAATGAGTGAGTGACATATAAGACAAGTTGATGGCAAAGAGGGAAACTGAGGAAAAAAGAGACAATTAAAAGACCATGAGGATAGATGAAGGGAAATAAACGACAGCCTGAGGAAGAAAAACCTACATTTAATTGGGGTTCCCGGTGGCGCCAAAAGGGCCAGAGGGCCAGAATATGTATTTGAACAAATCATATTTGAAAACTTTCCTAGTCTGGGAAGGGAAACAGGCATTCAGATCCAGGAAATAGAGAGATCCCCCCCCTAAAATCAATAAAAACCATTCAACACCTCGACATCTAATACTTAAGCTTGCAAATTCCAAAGATAAAGAGAAGATCCTTAAAGCAGCAAGAGACAAGAAATCCCTGACCTTTATGGGGAGGAGCATTAGGGTAACAGCAGACCTCTCCACAGAGACCTGACAGGCCAGAAAGGGCTGGCAGGATATATTCAGGGTCCTAAATGAGAAGAACATGCAACCAAGAATACTTTATCCAGAAAGGCTCTCAATCAAAATGGAAGGAGAGATCAAGAGCTTCCAAGACAGCCAGGAACTGAAAGAATATGTGACCTCCAAACCAGCTCTGCAAGAAATTTTAAGGGGGACTCTTAAAATTCCCCTTTAAGAAGAAGTTCAGTGGAACAACCCACAAAAACAAGGACTGAATAGATATCATGATGACACTAAACTCATATCTTTCGATAGTAACTCTGAACATGATTGGGCTTAATGACCCCATCAAAAGGCGCAGGGTTTCAGACTGGATAAAAAGGCAGGACCCATCTTATTGCTGTCTACAAGAGACTCATTTTAGACAGAAGGACACCTACGGCCTGAAAATAAAAGGTCGGAGAACCACTTACCATTCAAATGGTCCTCAAAAGAAAGCAGGGGTAGCCATCCTTATATCAGATAAACTAAAATTTACCCCGAAGACTGTAGTGAGAGATGAAGAGGGACACAATATCATACTTAAAGGATCTATCCAACAAGAGGACTTAACAATCCTCAATATATATGTCCTGAATGTGGGAGCTGCCAAATATTTAAATCAATTAATAACCAAAGTGAAGAAATACTTAGATAATAATACACTTATACTTGGTGACTTCAATCTACCTCTTTCTACCCTCGATAGGTCTTCTAGGCACAACATCTCCAAAGAAACGAGAGCTTTAAATGATACACTGGACCACATGGATTTCACAGATATCTACAGAACTTTACATCCAAACTCAATTGAATACACATTCTTCTCAAGGGCACATGGAACTTTCTCCAGAATAGACCACATACTGGGTCACAAATCGGGTCTGAACCGATACCAAAAGACTGGGATGGTCCCCTGCATATTCTCAGACAAAAATGCCTTGAAATTAGAACTAAATCACAACAATAAGTTTGGAAGGACCTCAAACATGTGGAGGTGAAGAACCATCCTACTAAAAGATGAAAGGGTCAACCAGGAAATTAAGGAAGAATGAAAAAGATTCATGGAAACTAATGAGAATGAAGATACAACCATTCAAAACCTTTGGGATGCAGCAAAAGCAGTCCTAAGGGGGAAATACATCACAATACAAGCATCCATTCAAACACTGGAAAGAACTCAAATACAAAAGCTAACCTTACACATAAAGGAGCTAGAGAAAAAACAGCAGATAGATCCTACACCCAACAGAAGAAGAGAGTTAATTAAAATTCGAGCAGAACTCAATGAAATCGAGACCAGAAGAACTGTGGAACAGATCAACAGAACCAGGAGTTGGTTCTTTGAACGAATTAATAAGATAGATAAGCCATTAGCCAACCTTATTAAAAAGAAGAGAGAGAAGACCCAAATTAATAAAATTATGAATGAGAAAGGAGAGATCACTACCAACACCAAGGAAATACAAACGATTTTAAAATCATATTATGAACAGCTCTACACCAATAAATTAGGCAATCTAGAAGAAATGGACACATTCCTGGAAAGCCACAAACTACCAAAACTGGAACAGGAAAAAATAGAAAACCTGAACAGGCCAATAACCAGGGAGGAAATTGAAGCAGTCATCAAAAACCTCCCAAGACACAAGATTCCAGGGCCAGATGGCTTCCCAGGGGAATTCTATCAAACGTTTAAAGAAGAAATCATACCTATTCTATTAAAGCTGTTTGGAAAGATAGAAAGAGATGGAGTACTTCCAAATTCGTTCTATGAGGCCAGCATCACCTTAATTCCGAAACCAGACAAAGACCCCACCAAAAAGGAGAATTACAGACCAATATCCCTGATGAACATGGATGCAAAAATTCTCAACAAGATACTAGCCAATAGGATCCAACAACACATTAAGAAAATTATTCACCATGACCAAGTAGGATTTATCCCCGGGACACAAGGCTGGTTCAACACTCGTAAAACAATCAATGTGATTCATCATATCAGCAAGAGAAAAACCAAGAACCATATGATCCTCTCATTAGATGCAGAGAAAGCATTTGACAAAATACAGCATCCATTCCTGATCAAAACCCTTCAGAGTGTTGGGATAGAGGGAACTATCCTCGACATCTTAAAAGCCATCTACGAAAAGCCCACAGCAAGCATCATTCTCAATGGGGAAGCACTGGGAGCCTTTCCCCTAAGATCAGGAACAAGACAGGGATGTCCACTCTCACCACTGCTATTCAACATAGTACTGGAAGTCCTCGCCTCAGCAATCAGACAACAAAAGGACATTAAAGGCATTCAAACTGGCAAAGAAGAAGTCAAACTCTCCCTCTTCGCCGATGACATGATACTCTACATAGAAAACCCAAAAGCCTCCACCCCAAGATTGCTAGAACTCACAGCAATTTGGTATCGTGGCAGGATACAAAATCAATGCCCAGAAATCAATGGCATTTCTATACACTAACAATGAGACGGAAGAAAGAGAAATTAAGGAGTCAATCCCATTTACAATTGCACCCAAAAGCATAAGATACCTAGGAATAAACCTAACCAAAGAGGCAAAGGATCTATACCCTAAAAACTATAGAACACTTCTGAAAGAAATTGAGGAAGACACAAAGAGATGGAAAAATATTCCATGCTCATGGATTGGCAGAATTAATATTGTGAAAATGTCAATGTTACCCAGGGCAATTTACACGTTTAATGCAATCCTTAACAAAATACCATGGACTTTCTTCAGAGAGTTAGAACAAATTATTTTAAGACTTGTGTGGAATCAGAAAAGACCCCGAATAGCCAGGGGAATTTTAAAAAAGAAAACCATAGCTGGGGGCATCACAATGCCAGATTTCAGGTTGTATTACTAGGCTGTGGTCATCAAGACAGTGTGGTACTGGCACAAAAACACACACATATATCAATGGAACAGAATAGAGAACCCAGAAGTGGACCCTGAACTTTATGCTCAACTAATATTCGATAAAGGAGGAAAGACTATCCATTGGAAGAAAGACAGTCTCTTCAATAAATGGTGTTGGGAAAATTGGACATCCACATGCAGAAGAATGAAACTAGACCACTCTCTTTCCTCTCTTTCACCATACACAAAGATAAACTCAAGGTGGATGAGAGATCTAAATGTGAGACAAGATTCCATCAAAATCCTAGAGGAGAACACAGGCAACACCCTTTTTGAACTTGGCCACCGTAACTTCTTGCAGGACACATCCACAAAGGCAAGAGAAATAAAGGCAAAAATGAACTATTGGGACTTCATCAAGATAAGAAGCTTTTGCACAGCAAAGGATACACTCAACAAAACTAAAAGACAACCTACAGAATGGGAGAACATATTTGCAAATGACATATCAGATAAAGGGCTAGTTTCCAAGATCTATAAAGAACTTATTAAACTCAACACCAAAGAAACAAACAATCCAATCATGAAAGGGGCAAAAGACATGAAGAGAAATCTCACAGAGGAAGACATGGACATGGCCAACATGCACATGAGAAAATGCTCTGCATCACTTGCCATCAGGGAAATAAAAATCAAAACCATAATGAGATACCACCTCACACCAGTGAGAATGGGGAAAATTAACAAGGCAGGAAGCAACAAATGTTGGAGAGGATGCGGAGAAAAGGGAACCCTCTTACACTGTTGGTGGGACTGTGAACTGGTGCAGCCACTCTGGAAAACTGTGTGGAGGTTCCTCAAAGAGTTAAAAATAGACCTGCCCTACGACCCAGCAATTGCACTGTTGGGGATTTACCCAAAAGATTCAGATGCAATGAAACGCCGGGACACCTGCACCCCAATGTTTCTAGCAGCAAAGTCCACAATAGCCAAACTGTGGAAGGAGCCTCGGTGTCCATCGAAAGATGAATGGATAAAGAAGATGTGGTCTATGTATACAATGGAATATTACTCAGCAATTAGAAACGACAAATACCCACCATTTGCTTCAACGTGGATGGAACTGGAGGGTATTATGCTGAGTGAAATAAGTCAATCGGAGAAGGACAAACAGTGTATGTTCTCATTCATTTGGGGAATATAAATAATAGTGAAAGGGAATATAAAGGAAGGAAGAAGAAATGTGTGGGAAATATCAGGAAGGGAGACAGAACATAGAGACCCCTAACTCTGGGAAATGAACTAGGGGTGGTGGAAGGGGAGGGGGGCGGGGGTGGGGGTGAATGTGTGACGGGCACTGAGGGGAACACTTGACGGGATGAGCACTGGGTGTTATTCTGTATGTTGGTAAATTGAACACCAATAAAAATTATTTTTAAAAAATAATAAAATAAAATAAAATAAACTATTAAAAAAATTAAGAGGACTGAAATAACATAAAACATTATTTCCTGACCGTGGTGGTATGAAGTTAGAATTACAAGAAGAAAATTTTCACAAACATGTGATTAGAAATCATGCTACTGAACAACTGATGGGTCAAAGAAGAAATCAAAAGAGAAAATACCTTGAGACAAATAAAAATGGAAATGTAACACACCACTAATCTACCAAAATTTATGGGATGCAGCAAAAGCAGTTCTAAGAGGAAAGTTCATGGCAACAAATGTCTATCTTAAGAAACAAGACAAGTCTCAAATAAGCAACCTAACTTTATACCTCAAGGAACTAGAAAAAGGACAAAGGACAAAGTTAGAAGGAGGAAAGAAATAACAAAGATTAGAGTGGAAATAAATGAAATAGAGGTTAAAAAGACAATAGGAAAAAATCAATGAAACTAAAAGCTGATAAACAAAATTGACAAGACTTTAGCTAGACTCACAAGAAAAAAAAAATCTCAAAACCAGAAATTAAGGAGGTAATGTTACAACTGATAGCACAGAAATATAAAGGATCCTAAGTGACTACTATAGACAATTATGTCAACAAAGCAGACAATCTTCAAGAAATGGTAATTCCTAAAAACATACAACCTACCAAGACTGAATCATGATGAACTAGAAAATCTGAACAGCCTGAATACTAGAAATAATATTATTGGGAGATTGTTTAATTATTGACCAAACTCCTTGAGCACATGGCTTCACTGTTGAATTATACCAATCATTCAAAGAAAAAAATCAATACAAATCATTCTCAAATTCTTCCAAAAATAGAAGAGGAGAGAACTCTTCTAAATTAATTTTACAAGGCCAGCATTTACAAGGCCTGATACAGAAACCAGATGAGAATACCACAAGAAAGGCCAATATAGATGAGCATAAGAGCAAAAAAAATTTTCATTAAAATATTAGCAAACCTATATCAACATACATTAAAAGGATCATACACTGTAATCAAATGAGATTTATTCCAGGGATGTAAGGAAGATTCAGCATCCACAAATCAGTCAATATTATTCACCACAATAACAAAATGAAAAATAAAAATTGATCATCTCAAATATATATAGAAAAAGAATTTAACAAGATTCAACAACTGTTGATGTTAAAAACTCTTAACAAAGAAGGAATTAATTTTTATTGGTGTTCAATTTACCAACATACAGAAAAACAACCAGTGTTCATCCCGTCAAGTGCCCCCCTCAGTGCCCGTCACACATTCACCCCCACCCCCCCGCCCTCCTCCCCTTCCACCACCCCTAGTTCGTTTCCCAGAGTTAGGAGTCTTTATGTTCTGTCTCCCTTCCTGATATTTCCCACACATTTCTTCTCCTAGAGGGAATGTGTTTCAACATAACAAAGGCAATATGTGACAAATCCTCAGCTAACATCATACTCAATGATGAAAAACTGAAAGCTTTTTCCTGTAAGATCAGGAACAGGAAAAGGATGCCCATTCTTGCCACTTTTATTCAACATACTGTTGGAATTCCTATCCAGAGCAATTATGGAAGAAAAATAAATAAAAATTATCTTAACTGGAAAGGAAGTAAACTGTCACTATTTATAGGTGGCATGATATTATACATAGAAAACCCTAAAGACTCCCTCAAAACAGAATAAATGAATTCAGTAAAGTTGCAAGATACAAAATCAATATAAAATTATCTTTGTATTTCCATACACAAAAATGTGCTATCAGAATAAGAATTTAAGAAAAGTATCCTATTTATAATGGATTCAAAAAGATGAAATATTTAGGAATACACTTAGCCAAGGAGGTGAAAGACCGATACTCTGAAAACTCTAAGGCATTAAAGAAAGAAAATGAAGACACAAATCAACAGAAAGATATTCTGTGCTCCCAGATTGGAAAAATATTGTTAAAATATCTGTATAACCCAAAGTGATATATATACAGTCAGTGCTACACCTATCAAAAGTCCAATATAATTTTTCACAGAAATAAAACAAATCCTAAAATTTGTATGGAACTATAAAAGATCCAGAGTAGCCAAAACATCTTGAGAAAAAACAAAGCAGGAGGCATCATGCTTCCTAATTTCAAACTATATTACAAAGCTATAGTATTTAAAACGTATAATATCAGCATAAAAACAGATATATAGATGGAAGAACAGAATAGAGAGCCCAGACATAAACCCATACATATATGGTCAATTCATTTATGACAAAGGAGCCAACAATGTACAATGGGGAAGAGAGAATCTTTTCAATAAAAAGTATTAGAAAAATTGGATAGTTGCATGCAAAAGGATGAAACTTAAACCACTCTCTTACACCATACAGAAAAATCAACTCAAAATAGATTAAAGAACTGAATGTGGGCAGCTCCGGTGGCCCAGGGGTTTAGCGCTGCCTTCAGCCTGGGGTGTGATCCTGGAGACCCAGGATCAAGTCCCACATCAGGCTCCCAACAGGGAGCCTGCTTCTACCTCTGCCTGCGTCTCTGCCCCTCTCTCTCTCTCTGTATCTGTCATGAATAAATAAATTAAATCTTAAAAAAAAAAAAGAATTGAATGTAATACCTGAAGCAATAAAAACTCTTAGAAAAAAACATACATGGTAAGCTCCTTGACATAAGTTTTAGCAATGAATTTTTGTATCTGACACCAAAAGCAAAACAACAAAATAAAAATAACATGGGACTACATCAAACTAATAAGCTTCATACATCAAAGGAAACCAACAAAATGAGAATGAAATCCACTCAATAAGAGAAAATATCCCCAAGTCATACTTGACAAAGCACTAATATCCCAAAAATATAAAGAACTAATACAATTCAATAGCGAAAGCAATTTTAATTTTTAAAAAACGGGCAGAAAATATGCATAGACATTTCCCCAAAAAAGACAGAGATGGCAAACTGGTACAAAAAGATGCTCTACATTAATCATAAATAAAATGCAAATCAAAATCACAATGAAACATTACCTCACACCTGCTGGAATTTCTGTTATCACAAAGAAGAAAGGACAAGATGTGGAGAAGAAAGAATCCTTGTACACTACTGTTGGGTATGTAAATTGATATACCCACTTTAGAAATCAGTATGAAGTTTCCTCGAAAAATTAAAACTAGAATTCCCATATGATCTAGCAATTTGACTTCTGAATATTTGTCTGAAGAAAACAAAAAACAAAAAAACTAACTCAAAAAGATATATGCACCTCATGTTCATTGCAGCATTATTTACAATAGCCAAGATACTGAAACAATCTAAGTGTCCATCAGTGGATGCATAAAGAAATTGCAGAATCTATGTATGATGGAATAATAGCCATAAAAAAAGCATGAAATCTTGCCATTTGCAACAACACGCATCAACCTTGAGGCCATTATGCTAAGTGAAGTAAGTCAGGCAAGAAGCAAAAACTACTGTATGATACATGTGGACTCAAAAAGTAAATACATTTAAAAAATCCTCATAGATATGGAGAACAAAATGGTGATTTCTGGAGTAGGAAGAAGGGGTAAAAGAAATGGGAGAAATGTTTTGTTCTTAATTTAAATAAATTGAGTATAAACAACAATAAATATAGTGTATTTAATCTTCTTTGTCGGTGCCTGACCAAAAAAAGCATCCAATAAAGCCTAGCTATTTTAATATTAATACTTTTGCAAAATAAATGAAATACAGCAACTGGGCATCCAGAAGGATAAGAGTGGGAAGGAAAGAAAAAGTATTTAAAGAAATGTTGCCCCCAAGCTTCCCAAATTTGATGAAAACCATAAGCTCAGAGATCAAAGCGGTTTAATTAATACCAAGTAAAAATAAGCACAAAGAAACTCATTCCAAGTCATAGAATTTATTGATAGAAACCAGTGATACACAGAAAATCTTAAATGCATCCAGAGAAAGTGCATTACACACAGAACAAAGATAAGAATGATAGATGACTTTCATAAGAACTATGAAAGCCAGAAGATAATGTAGATACATCTTTGGAGTACTAAAGGAAAAACAAAGCAATACAATATTAAAACAGGTGGTGAAATAACTTTCTCAGAAACTGAGATAATTGTCATTTTACCTGAACATGAGGGAAAAAAAAAAAAAAGGCAGTTTTTCAGGCAGAAGTAAAATGATACCAGATGGAAGTTTAGATCTGTGCACACACATGCACAGACACACACAATGAAAGCACCAGAAATGGTAAATACATAAATAAATATAAAAGATATCTTAGTCTCATGATTAATCTCTTTAAAACATAACTTATAAAAAATAGTAATGGCACCTGAGTGGCTGTCAGTTAAGCATCTGCCTTCTGCTCAGGTCATGATCCCAGGGTCCTGGGATGGAGCCCTGAGCATCAGGCTCCCTGCTCAGTGGGGAGTCTGCTTCTTTCCCTCACCCTGCTGCTGCCCCTGCTTTTGCTCTGTCAGATAAATAAAATCTAAAAAAAGATATATAGTAACAAGGAATTGTAGAAGTAATATAGAAGTAAAGTGTATAAAAATAACAGCATAAAGAAAAGAGAAAATGGAAACATACTGATAGAAAATGTTTATATTATACATGAGGTAAAATACTATTGACTATAGAGTCTGAGAAGATAAAGAATCATATCTTAATCCACAGAGGAACTACTTAAAAATAAAATGGTTATAGATAATTAGCTTATAGTGGGGATGAAGAGGAATCATTTAAAAAAATCCAAAAGGAGGTAGGAAAAAGAAGAATGAATAGGAAAAACAGAAAGCAGGCAGTGAAATTGTTGAGAGAGAAATCAAAATCCTATTTCAAGTTTTCAAACTTTTCTCTCACTAATCAATAGAATAAGGAGACAATAATATTGTAGAAGACGACTTGAATGACTTGACCTAAATGTCCTTTATAGATTGCTCTATCCAAACTTAACAGAATATCAGAAATTTCATGCGCAAAGTAACATTCACAGAGTCAGATTTATTTCTGGCTATAAAGTAAATCATAGTAAATTAATGGGGCTTAAGTGATACAAAATAACCACAGTGAAGCTAAAGTAGAAATCTCTATCAGAATGATGTCTGGGATATCTCTCAAATGTTTGGAGATTAAACAATGATGTTCTATATAATCCAGGAGTCAAAAAAAATAATCACAGGAATTATTAGAAAGTATTAAATAAAAATGAAAACAAAAATTAAGAGTATGAAAATAAAGAAGTACAGGAAAATCTATAGCATTAAAATAATTATACTAGTTAAAAACGGTCAGAAATCAATGATGTAAGTAAGCTTCTAGATATGTGTCACAGAGTAATGGAAATCTATGTTCACACAAAGGTTACACTGAAATTCTCACTGCAGTTTCATTTCATTATAATTCTAAACTGGAAACAATCCATGTATCCTATCAACTCACAAATGCATAAACAAAGTGTGGTGTATACATGTAATAGAATGCTCTTCAGCAATAAAAATAGCCTATTGTTACATGTAATACTCCCTACTTTTAAAAGCATTATGCTAAGTGAAAGAACCCAAACATAAAACACCATGTACTCTATGATTCCATTTATATGAAATTCCAGAACACTCAAAACAGATCAGTAGTTGCCGTAAGCCAGATATGAGGACAGGGTATGGCTGAAAACAACTACAAAGGAACTTTTGGAAAGACTATAATAATTTGGATGATAGTTACAGGGCTGTGAATATTTATCAAAATTTACTGAGTTATACACTTAAAATTGTGGAGTTTTATTGTAAGTTAGAGTCGAATAAAGTTAATTTTAAATTATGAAAATCAATTACAGAAAAAAATACATATTGTGAACCTGTTTGAGATTCCACCCATGGAACCAAGAACCATTTAAATACATATGCAAGAGAACCTTCTCTTTCAGAAAAAGTCTTCTATAATTCTCAGTAGTGGAAGGTAACATTCATAGCGTTTATTTTTCAATATGAGTTGCCACTGGTGGCACTGCTGCTCCTAGAGCAAATGGGAAGTGTTTTATTTGCTTAATTTGCTCTGAGTTAGGCTAGAGAGAGAGTCTGTATCAGAAAGTATGGCTGGGATGCCTTCTGTGGGGATCTTTTCAGTTTATTTTCATGATCTATATATGCTATCCAATTTTATTAGCTTAACTGAATTTCCTTAGAAGCATATATAATATTTCTTCATGCATAATATGCTGCACTCTATGCGGTACCCAAATGATTTATTTAGGCTAAATTTGAAAATGAAGATGTACACACCTTTATGACTCAGCATTAACTAGCTGGATTTCTTCATTTATATTTATAAGGCCATTATGAAGATTTTAAATATAAATGAGAAACAGGGGGATCCCTGGGTGGCTCAGCGGTTTAGCGCCTGCCTTTGCCCAGGGCATGATCCTGGAGTCCCGAGATCGAGTCCCACATTGGGCTCCCTGCATGGAGCCTGCTTCTCCCTCTGCCTGTGTCTCTGCCTCTGTGCGTGTGTGTCTTTCATGAATAAATAAATAAAATCTTAAAAAAAATAAAAAAGAAACAGAAGGAGGAATTATACAAGTTGAAAATTAGAAAAGCCCTTCTGGAAGAGATGGCAGTGTTTCTTTGTGCAAAGAGTGTAGTCTTTGAAATTGGAATATGTAATTTCAGGAGTGCTGATTTCATATTTTAGCTCTACCTCTTACCTCTTGAATGATTATGAACAAGTCATTGAATATTGCTGAGCCTCAGATCCATCCACTTTGTGGGTTATTGTGAAGATCACATGAAATAATGTTCAAGAAAAAAAAACCACTTTGGATACTATAAATTAATGGCTGAAACATTTTTTTAAGATGAGCAAACAAATGGATCTTTATTTTTATATTCTATCTCAAATGCCCCTTCCTGTTGGTAATATAGGCTTCATCTTAGACAGGGTAAGCTCAGGTAAACCAGAGCTTCTTTCTGTTACTTTCTCCAGAGAGCTTTATCTATGTCCCACTGAGTCTTATAGAGTTCCTTGGATAAGGAGGACATAGCTGATGCACAATCACCATCACCTCTGCACCTCACATCTCCTAGAATGAATGTACATCAGCCCCAGTCCTGGTTGCTTGTGTTTATTTGCCCCAGAATTCCTGAAAATGTCACAGCTCCCTGTGTGGTCACCACATCTGAGTCTTCTTCTGGCCCATTGGTCCTCTCTCAGATCAGTGAGAGGCCTTTTCTAAAGTACATTTCTAATATGGCGATTTCATACTTCATATTCACCTTGGCACCCAGATATTCTTTTATTCAGCTTGATACTCAGATATCATCCTTTTGTTATTCTTAAATCTTCTACACCCAGCACAGGGAAAGCTAGGAAATAGATAGAAACAAGTACATTTCAGGTAAAAGAAGTCGTGTGAATAAAGGTCTAAGCATGGAGATGAAAAATGTGGAGGTATGATCAGGAAATGTGAGATGAAAGGTGGTTGGGATGTAAGGTATTGAGAGAGAAAATAAAAGCAATGGAACTAGACAGACTAGTGTTCTCACTAAGAAAATCCTTAAATGCCAGACTGAATAGATTTATCCTAATTCAAAGGCAATGCGTTTTTTGAGGAGAGATGTAACATGATCAACATTTGCATGAGGAAGTTCATTGTGGTAGAAAGGACAGAATGGAGAGAAAGGAGGATGGAAAACCACTTGTAAGGAGGCTGCTTTCATCCAACACAACATACTGGGGTTTAACACCCCCTACCACCACCACACACACCACTGTATTTCTCTAGGACACGTGCAAATGCTCACAGAAGTCAGGGAAGGCCCAACATTTAGAAAAGTTAGAGGGGAGAAAAACCCAAAATGAAACTCTGTTTCTATAAAGAGCTAACCTATATAGTAGAAGACTTTCACCTTTCACCTCCCTACCCCAGCTGCCCTGCCAGGTAACAGCCCTATTTCAGCCTACATAAGAAAAGGTATTTCATGGTACACTATTTTCCTGGGGCAATTTGAAACCATTTTTCAACCAACTGTGGTTCTTTTTCTTGTCCTTTCTTAATCAGTTTGTGAAGGACGTTGTAACCTTTGAAAATCAATTTATGGTCTTGTCAGGAAACTGTCCTTTTAAAAAAAATTGGATGCAGTTGTCCAATTGGACACACCACAAGCAAGACAGAAAATTCTCAAGAAATCACAAATACAAAGGAATTAAATCAATTTAACCGTGTCTCCCACATCTGACTACATCTGAATTTAGAAACTTTTCTTTGAAGGCAGAATTTTTTTCTCATCTATTTCTACATTCCTACCCACCAAACTTCCATAAATCCCCCACTAATATTTAATGAGAGCCCACAGTGATATGCCCAATATTTAGATGGCCTAGTCAAGAAATCCTTTTCTTGTGCACACAGTAAATTTGAGATTACATTGTGGGAAAACATAGCAAAGGAAATAATTCAATTTTTGTTTCAGATGTTCACAGCTCAAGTGCCATAATAATCCCATATTGAAATTTGAGAAAATTTCAATACAGTGAAATTGTCACTGTAACTCTATAAATAGTTTCAGAGAGGCTCAGGCATGTATTCACCCAAAGTCACACAGTTAGTCAATTATAGATGCACAATTAGAACCCATAGTCTTATTCCAGAGCTCCCATGCTGAATGGCCATAGTATCTTGCCTGGAATTGAACTAACTCTAACCTCTGGTCCTAAATCGTGCTGTTCTGTGCACTGAATATAGTTAGGTGTGTATAGGTTTCTCCTTCAAACGTTCTGAGAAATAATGGCATTTAAAGAGCTTACTTAGAAAAGTGCCTGACACTAAATGTGAATTTAATAAAATGAAAGCTAATATTAATATAACTAATAAAATAGAGGGGGGGGATTTCTATCTGATGTTTTCTAGAAGAACCTGAAATCTTTAAATGCCAGGATGAATTTCAAATGTGAGAGGGATTTAGATAAATGCTATAATTCAGCAACCACAGACTGGGTGTGATGTAGTGGAAAGGATCCAAAGACAGAAGAGCCGTGAATATAGATTCTAGCTCTACCCTGGGATTAGTTATTTTATTAATTATGATCATAAGAGTCTAATATTGTTATGGCTAGAAGGGACATTAGAAATAATCTAATCCAAGATAGATGATAGATAGATAGATAGATAGATAGATAGATAGATAGATAGATATAGGATATATATATTTTTTTTTATAGACTTATGTATCTATCTATATATTTTAAAGACTATTTATTTATTCATGAGAGACACAGAGAGAGAGAGGCAGAGACACAGGCAGAGGGAGAAGCAGGCTCCTTGAGCAGAGCCCAATGTGGGACTCAGTCCCGGGACCCGAGGATCACAACCTGATCCAAAGGCAGATGCTCAACCACTGAACCACCCAGGCATCCCTAATCCAATATATTTTAACTTTACTTGTAGGTGGACCCATTGAGACCAAAGGTAATATTCAAGGAGGCTATAACCTCCCCGCAAGCTTGTAGGCAAGCTTTGGAATGTGTTAGTATACATTGTTGTTGTTGTCTACTCACCACTCAACACCACCTCCCACCCCATCCCCACCAAGAAAAACATCGTCATTGTTTTTATGGTATTATAAGAATTAGGAGCCATTTATCTGGAACAACTTCTAAATATCTTAGTCCCATATATAAAATTGAGTATTTTTACACAGCTGGTCAATGACAAAGCCAGAACTAAACTGTTTGTTTTTTCTTATACCAATGAAAATTATTTCTAAAATATGCTTTTGTATTTAATGTTTGATCTAGCCTGCTTAGCCAATAAAAAGGTGAACAGTGAATATGAAATTTAAGCAGTCAGAGAATGCATTTGTTTTATTTACAGTGTTCCAGTGCCAAGAACATACCCAACACATGGTAGGGTCGCAATAAACATTTGTTGAAAGAACGACATTAACTGGGCTGACACTGAATTCTTGCCAGGTTAGATTTCAGAGAACAAAATACATATTTCAACCACATGGTGGAGCCATTTTATAGTTTATTTGAAAAATGAAGTACAGAAGCAACCAAAAAATCCAACATACTACTTTTTATTGTATATAAAAAAGGGATTTAAATTCAGGCTATGAAACTATTTAGATAACTTATCTGGCAAATATACTCATTTAGAAAACTTTAAAAGGTAAAGTGGCTAGAATCCTTGAATTACTGATAGAGAACAGTAATGTTTCATATGAGCAGTTTTTACTTTCACTGGTTTAGTTCAAAGAATGTCTTAATCCAAATGACATTTACTTGGTAGCTGGTAGGGACTACATTACACTTCTCTATTGGTCAGTAAGAACCCATTGGGACTGATGAAAGCATTCACAAAATAGCTGAATCCAGATTAAGATCCCACTTAATATCTACGTGACATGTGAGCTACAAAGATCTCAGAAGGAGAAACAGTGAGAACTGGAGCTTTCCCAGATTTCTATATTTTATCTCATATTAAGGTAAATCAAAGAACTGGAGACTCAGAGGTAGAAAATAAAACCTTGTAAGGGGGTAAGTGATAGAGCTATAGGGAAGGGCAGTTATGAAGTCTACTAGTGCCAATTCTTAAGGAACAGGTGACTCTCAATTATTTTAGTTTTCACATTCACTAACAGGGATGGGAGACTAAATGAGAATTCCACCCACCCTCCTCAACACTATTTCAGATCTTCTGGCTTTCTTTCTAATATTTTCAGGCTGCCTCTGCATTCACCCTACCTGAATACATACAGGTTCTTTCTTTCACACACAAACACATACACACATACACACACACACAGCGCATTCACTACATTGCTTTTTTCAACTATGGTCATCAATTTCATCCTCTGTGTAGTGCCCTAGGTTTCAGGTTGATATATGACCAGTCATTAAATTACCACTTCCCACATATATCTCTATGTAAGTGACTTTTATCCACTTTTTCTTTCATTTAAGTTACCTGATAGAAAGTCCATCATTCTGAATCATTCCAAAACAGATATACCTCAAATTCCAAACCACCTAGGGTAGAATTGGACTACATTCCCCCTATAAACCATTTGCGACAGGCTAGTGAAAAGAAACAAAGACAGTCCCTGGACAGGCAATAGGGCATGGCTGGCATAGATTCCACTTTGGAGATTTTCTTTGGCTCTCTTCAATAGCCTGTTCTAAGCCCCTGATCATACATCCGTACCTTTTTTTTTTTTTTTTTACCATATCCTCAAGGTCTTCATGTAGTCTTCTTTTTTTTTTTATTCAAAGCTCTTAGATACACAATCCAAAATCTTGCTGATTCAATCTAGTAAAAATAATTCCTCAAAATTAAAAAAATATTCCTTTATACAACCAAATGAAAATGGCATTTTATCAATGACTCATAGCATTATATTAGAACGTCCACCCATCAGTGAAATCCCCTTAACCTTCTCAGGGGTTTGCAAACTCAACAGAGTTTAGAGGAGAAATTGGAGGGTGATAAAAAAAAGTTTGCGTGTGTGTGTGTACACACACAAAATTTGACATTGTTGAAATAAATTTCTCTCTTTTTTAAGTCTTACAAAAGGATAGATGATCATCTATAGCTGAGATCTACATTTTTTTAATGGATAGTGGGTGGCAGCATACAGACAGAAGTAGTTGAAAAACCTGCTTTGAAGAACATTATATTAAGAGTTAGCAGTGAAGGCAGAATCTGACATTTCCTACAAAACTCTTAGGAAGTTCCAAAGCTGTGGCTGGCAAAGCTGTGGCTGGCAAGAGGGGTAAAAAAGAAAAAAAAAAGAAATGGAGTTTTTGGTTGTAAGCAATTATGAGGAGGTTGGTAGCTTTATGACATATCAAAAGCTAAACTGCAGGCCAACTATAGTACCAGAAAGAACCATGGAAAGAGACGGTTAAGAAGAACCCTCCTATCGTCAGAGCAAACCTCAAAGCCTAGTCTCAAAAACTACCACAGCTTGGGTTTATTTGTATTGGACTATAATTCCATTTATGCCCCAGGGCATTATTGAAAACAATAGGGGCATCAGCCAGCAATTAGAGGACCCTAAAATTGAATAGGATATTAAAGTAAGCTGATAATTTAACAGAGAGACCAGAGAACATTATCCAAAGAGAACCCTGCTAAAATCACCATCATTCCAAATGGACCTGTGTGCATTCCCAAAATTATGTCCTTTAAAGTGCAATATCAGAGTGTCCACACTGACAAAGAAATAGTCTTCACTAAAATAACCTAACCAATTCACTAAACAAATTAATGTGCCTATAACAACAAAACAAGCGCCAGAATGGGATAAGGAGAATCAGCATCCAGGATTACTATATTACCCAATAAAATAGGAAGGTATGACTCATGCACATTACAAAAAAACCAGGCACTCAGGATAGAATCAGGAAAAGATGTAGATATAGAATTTAATAGACTAAGACTTCAAAACAGGCAGTATAGCCACAATTAACTAAAAAAAAAAAAGCAATGCTTAAAGGAAGCTAGGATGATAGTATCTTATCAAATAGTGAATACCCATAAGGAGCTAAAAGTTCAAAAAAGAAGTGGAAATTATTGAAGTTATCAAACTAATTTCATGTATCATTCAATAACCATAATGAAATAGTCCTTAAAGTAGATTTGAGTAGAGTACGTTTGAATTGGAAGAATTATCAGTGAACTATAAAATAGAACAAGAGAGCCTATTTAATCTGAAAAAAACAATGGGGATAAAGACTGAAGAAAAATTAACAGAGCTTAAAAAATAAGATATTGAGCTAAAATCTCCCAAATTTGATGACAATTAGAATAGTCTTTTTAAACAAATGATGCTGGGATTACTAGGTAGCCACGTTCAAAATAATTTAGATTTCTGCCTTATATCATACAAAAAAAGTAACTCAAAATGGACCAAAGGCCTAAATTTAAGTGCTAATACCTCAAAAACCTTAGAAGAAAACAAAGGTATGCATTAAGAGAAATTGTGCTTCAAAGGAAACCATCAAGAAAGTGGGGAAAAAAAAGACACTGAATAGGAGAAAACATTTCAAATCATATTTATAAAGGACTCTAAGCTAGAATATGTAAAAGAAAAACTTTTACAACTCAATAATGAAAAAAGAGATAATGCAATTAAAACTGGATGAGGGCTTTGAATTGACAGTTTCTCCAAAGGCCATATATAAGTGGTTAGTAAGCAAATTAAAAGATACTCAATGTCATTAGCCATCAGAAAAATGCAAATCAAAACCACAATGAGAAAGCACTCTCTGCCCACTAAGATGCCTATTATCAAAAAAGACAGATAAGAACACATGTTAGTGAGGATGTGGAGAAATTGGAAATATCATGTACTGCTGGTGGGAGTGAAAAAATGGGGGAACCATTTTAGAAGACAGTATTCCAGTTTCTTAAAAGATTAAATATGGATTTGCCGTATGATCCAGTAATTTCGCCCCTACCTATATATCTAAGACAGTTAAAAACATATGACTACTAAAAACTTGTACACAAATGTTCACAGTTGCGTTACTTAGAATAGACAAAAAAAGTAGAAACAAGGGTAATGTCCAACAACTGATGAATGGATAAGATGGGATATATATCCATGTTATAGGGTATTATTAAGCAGTACAAATAAATGAAGTATAATAAACGTCATGACATGAATGAACCCTGAACATATTATGCAAAATGAATCCACTTACAAAAGACCATATTATGTTTGAACCCAATTACAGGAGTTATCTAGAAGAGGCAAATCTGTAAGACATACAGTTAAACAGTGGTTGTTGAAGCCTGCGGGGACTGATGGAGCATAAAGAGGGATGCCAGTGGAATGGGATTTCTTTTTGAGGTGATGAAGTGTTCTAAAATGTATTGAGGTTATGGCTGCATTGTTCTGTGAATATACTAAAACCAAAGAGTTTTACTTTTTAAATCTGAATTATATGGCATGTGATTTGTATCTCAAAAAAAGCTGTTAGTTCTTTTAAATGACAGGTCCTCATGGAATTTCATGAAAATGAGAATAAACTTCTAAAAGCTCTTAGAGGCTAAAGAGGTTACCTATAAAAGAATAGGAATCAGCACGGTATTAAAAAAAAAAAAAACAGTCATGCAGGAAAAGAGCCAAGATTTCAAAATTCTGGAAAAGAGTTTAATTTTCCATTTGATTTCCACACCAAAAATATTCAAGTATAAGTAGTGTGTTAGTTTTCTATTGCTGCATAACAAATTACTACAAATGTAGTTTAAAACAATCTACACTGAGCAACTCCCCTGTGTCAGAAGCCCAAGCCTGGTTTAACCAGGTTCTCTGCTTGTGGTTTCAGATAGCAGTAATCTAGGGACTGGCTGGGTTATGTTCCTTTCTAGGGCTCTAAGACCTCTCCAAACTCACAAGGTTGCTAGAAGAATTGAGTTCCTCATGGTTATAGGGCAAAGGTCCTCTCTTTATGTTTTCAAGTGGGGGCTAATTTTAGTTCTTCCAGCACCCCTCAGATCCTTGCACTGTGGCTCTTGCAGACCCTCTTACAACATGGGAGCCTGCTTCATCAAAGTCAGGATAACCTCCTTCTCCAGTCACCTACTGTGTCATCTGTTAGTCACAAGAGTGACTATCCCATCACCTTTGCTAGATGTCAGTCATAGTTTCCTATCCACAATCAAGGGGAGGGGCCTATACAAGAAATTGACTCATTTGAAGGTCATCTTAGAATCCTTTCTACCATACAGGGTATACGTCTCAGAAAGTTGATTCTCCTTATGCCTTTTCAGAGAAGTGATATCAGATATGCTCTTATAAAACACACACCACCACCCCCAAAAAAAAGGGAAGAGAAAAAAGGAGTTGTGATACAAAAGAATATCATTTTGATAGTGTTGCAGTGAACTCGGGGGCTGATCACAAGAGCTGATGATGATGATGATGATGATTATTATTATTATTATTATTAACATTTTAAGGAGTTTCCAGGCCAGTTGTTAAATGTGGTCAATATTAAAAAATAAATATATAATAGGCATATTTAAAAACAGATAATACTCAAATTTATCACTTCCTTATTTTGCTACATTTTCTTACTACCGATGCCCAAGATTACTTACATCTATTTTATCTTTATGGCAGGCATCCTCAATAATAATGAACTACTGCACATCTCTAATTCTGCCTTCAGTGACTTCAAGATGGCAGTTTGAAATTAGCCATTTAGGGACTGTTCATACCATAGAACTTCACAAATATTACAAATAAGTCCGTATCTCTTGTCACAGAGCTGATTGTTAAATATTTAATATATCACTGATTGCAGAAATAAATTTTAGATTTCAAGGTACTATGCCCCATAGCAAAGCAGCAAGAATTGGCTCTTTATAGCTATGAATTTTGAATAAAAAGATGACAGTAAAAGGTTTTGAAAGTTTGAGAAATGGGGGAAATATTCAAAAGGTAGAACAAGGGATTCAGATATGGATATAGTTATGGAGTCTGACTCATTCCCCAACCTAAACCTTCCATTCCAAGGTATTCTGGAATAAGAAATTCTTAATACATTTGGTAAAGATGACTACTCGTAGTTCCTAGTTCTGAAGGGTATTAATACCTAGAGAGGTTCTATAGTAAATTCTTTCCTCTGGCTGATCCTGTGGAGTAACAGGGAGAATAAAGATCACTGGCCTAAGTGGATCATACATTTATGAGATCATTAGTCCAGAGAACATAATATTCCTTTAAGCTTCACCTTTACTGAAATACAAGAATACTGTAGGCAAAGGATAAGCCCTGAAAAATTTCTTGAGGTCAAGCACAGGTTTTACACAGAATAGATGCTCAGTAAATATTGTATTTAGATGTCATATTAAATTGAACTGAGCTGAGCTACCTAGCAAAGAATTAAGGCCTATGTCTAGTACTTTATACTAAAAATGATTTAAGGATCAGAGATGATTTTCTCAGAATACATGTTTATGAACAAAATTAATTCAATGGTCTCATATTTATGAGCATACCTTGTAAACATTTTATATGTGAGGAGTCCCAGTAGCACATATTTATACCCTAAAATACAATTTTATTTATTTTATGGAAAACAATTAGAAAGCTCCAACTAAATGTTAAGAACACAACTCTTCGCTAATATGTTTCTTTTCTTTATATGCATTTTGAGTATTTTTTAAAGAATTTATTTATTTATTCATGAGAAACACAGAGAAGCAGAGACATAGGAAGAAGGAAAAGAAGGAGGAGAAGCAGGCTCCATGCAGGAAGCCCAATGCAGGACTTGATCCTGAGGCTCTGGAATCATGCCCTGCGCCAAAGGCAGTTTCTCCACTGCTGAGCCACCCAGGTGTCCCACATTTTGAGTATTTTATTTTGAACCAGAATGCTAGGGATATACCTGGTTAACACTGTTTGACTTCTACTTTTGAGAACACTTTTTTGAAATCAGAAACTGTTAAAATTTACAATAATTTTCTCATACAGAAGGAACATGGAGGGAACTTAAATATTTGAAGTGTTTCATTCTTCTGCTAACTCCTCAGTGAACTCTTGAATCTAATATCTTATAAGTAGATATCCCTGTGATTCTAATATTTCACTTTTCATTGTACAGGGTGAAATTTCTAATATTGTCCTGGTAAATGGCTATCTTGGTCAAGAGGCCAATTTGCAAAACTTTTTTGTAATCTCCACCAACTGCAATTCAGTGCTAAGTTTTGAGCTTTGCAATACACAAGAACCCTGAACTTGCTATCTGATTTCATTTCATTCAACATTTAATGACTGCTAACAGGTACACTTACAATAGTTCTTCAACCAATTCATGACTTCTAGTCCTTAATGCCTTCATACTCTCATTATCCATCAGCCCCATTTTATCTCTATTTTCTCACATCACCAGCTTAGAATCCATGTTTCACTACTACAATAACTGCTTTGAAAATACCCAGGGTTTTGTTCCCCTTTCTGCCTCTATCATACTTACAAAAATAACTCAACCATCCATCATTTCTATGAATATACCAGAGAAGTTAGAGTCTTTCAACTAGATAGGACAGTATATTAATTTCCTAAAACTGCTGTAACAAATCATCACAAATCTTTTGGCCTAAAACAACATAAAATCATTCCCTCGCAGTTCTAGAGGCCAAAAGTCTGAAATCATTGTCACTGGACTGAAACCAAGATGTTGTCAGGGTCATTCCCCTTCTAGAGTCTACTATGGAGAATATGTTCTTTGGCTTTCCCAGCTTCTAGTAACCCTTGGCATTACTTATCATGTGCCAGATGGCTTCAATTTCTACCTCTGGGGTCATATTTCCTTCTCCTCTTCCGGGTATAATGTTCCTCTGCTTCATTCTTATGCCATCATCTACATAGACATTCTGGGGTAATTTCCTCAATTCAAAATCCTTAATCATATATTGCAAAAACTTTACAATGTCAGTTAACATTCACAGGTTCCAGGATATAGGATCTGATACCTTTGGGGGACTATTCATTAACCTACCACAAATAGTTGCACTTTAAATTCATGATCTCAACATTTAAATAGGTACTAACATTGCCTAATCTTACTATATCAACTGACTTTCCAAGAGTCATCTGTTCTCTCTCAACTATGTCATGTGGTCATTTGTTCTCTCTCAACTATGTCATGTGATCTCTTCCAAACTTCTCTCTTAGCTAAAGACTGAGTCTACACATGATTTTTTTAAAGATTTATTTATTTATCGGTGAGAGAGACACACACACACAGAGAGAGAGAGAGAGAGAGGCAGAGACATAAGCAGAGTGAGAAGCAGGCTCCTCACAGGGTGCCCAATGGGGGACTCGATTCTGGATCTTGGGATCATGACCTGAGCCGAAGGCAGGCACCCAACCGCTGAGCCACCCAGGCATCCCTACACATGATGTTTTATTTCCCAGTCCGCCATCCTCATTCTGTGCCACTGCTCAGTTGCTTACTATGCATAGCCACAGCTCATACAACCCCTATAGTTCCTTCTTAATTCAGAGCACTTTACACATATCATTCACTCTCAGATGTGTTGCATTCCACTACTAGTCTTCTTCTCATCTCCAAACCAAAACCAAGATTCTCCTTGCTTAGTCCTGTGGTATCATAAAATATCATGTTATGTGGGTCTTTTCAGGTAATACTATCTGGTTTCCAATTTCCACAATGTCCACATTCTCCCCACCATCTATATACTTTGTCTATTTAATGTAACTGAAGACCATGATTATTTATTCACCACTGTATACTTACTATTTAATCCAATGTCTGGAACTTAAAAGGTACTTAATGATTTTCTAAATGAATTCTAAATGATAAACTAAACTGATACTGAATGA
This sequence comes from Vulpes vulpes, assembly GCF_048418805.1. NCBI lineage: Eukaryota > Metazoa > Chordata > Mammalia > Carnivora > Canidae > Vulpes > Vulpes vulpes. Next base: position 51,267,855 of record NC_132782.1, read on the forward strand.
TGAAACCTCATAATTTTATGTTGAAATAAATGTATGGCTGAAAGTATGAACTTGGGAGTCAGAGAAACTTATATTTGAATTCTGGCTTCCTCATGTCTTAACTGGAAGAACTTGGGCAAATTAAATTATATCTTGATATTCTACATACCACTGATTAAAAAACAGTGTCAAGTTACAATTCTACCTCTGAACCACTTCTGTGATTATGGACCTTATCAGACCTCAGTTCTTCATCTTTCAAACTGTGGCCTTGGGGCAGCCCGGGTGGCTCAGCGGTTTAGCACCACCTTCAGCCCAGGGCGTGATCCTGGAGACCCGGGATCGAGTCCAATGCTACGATCCCTACATGGAGCCTGCTTCTCCCTCTGCCTGTGTCTCTGTCTCTCTCCTCTCTGTGTATTCTCATGAATAAATAAATAAAAACCTTTAAAAAAAATTGTGGTCTTGGATTCGGTGAGGTCTGACATTCAAATCACATCCAATAGTCTATAATTCTCTTTTTGTGTAAGATTCTAAGTGGGAAAATTCAATAGGACAAAAATTTAAAATTTTTCACAAAATTTATATAACTATGCTGAATACTTATGATCTTTTAAACATTTGAATGTTTGTTTGTAGATAAAACCTAGTACATGAAAATGCTGGTCATCCAGGTTTTACTGTGCTTGAATGAGGGGTTGACAAGCCACACTATTTGCCAATCATCTTTCATCCTACACATTTGACAGATTGGAAAGCTGTGACAAAGAACTAATTTCAGTTCAGCTTGGGTTATTCTTTGAAACTTTCACAGAACTAGATGGATGTGCTCTATGTGAAACAGATGATAGTTCTGAACAACCCATCTGTGAGATGGATAGGTAAGAGAGTATGAGTTCACTAAGAATTTTTATTTTATGCAATGTCAGAATATGGAGAAGAAAATTAACCTTTTTGGTACAAAGCAATATCATAAGGAGAAACCACCAGCTACTAATTAGAAAAATATTTTAAAAATTATTTCAGGTCATCTTTCAGGCAAGAACTGAAGGTAAGCACATATGGATAATAGACCTTGATATCAGAACAAAGAAGGATATATAAGATATGCGTGCGCTGCATAACATGGAAGAAAAAACATGAACTTGGCGTCAGAGTTATCTGAGTTCTAGCTTTGGCATTGCCACAAGCTTGCTTCATAATAATATATCATATGAAAAGTATATAATGCCAAAGTGTTTTCCCCTGCACTAAGACATATTGACTCAATTGATTCTTGTTAACTCTCCACAATATGTATATCAGTTAAAATAATCTAATGCGAGTAGCAGAAGACTTAACTTGAAGCAGTTTACATAATAGAAATATTTGTAATTTCATGCAATACAAAGTCTTGTGACCAAGTATCGGACGGTTGTTTGATTCAATGAATCAACAATGTCATACAGGGTCCCGGTTCTTTTCATCTTTGAAGTCTCATCCCCTCTTAGTTACATGATGGCTGCAGCAATTTCAAAAATAACACTTTCACACACAATGCTTAAGAACCAAAGTGACTTTCTGATGTCTTTTAGAAAATACAAGAATTGAAAACATTTATTTATTTATTTTTGTTTTTAAAACATTTATTTTTATTGAATATATATGTACAGTAAGAGAGGAGAGGTATGCATGCATGTACAAAGGAATGCAGGAATATACTATACTTGATACCTTAAAATATTTTGGTCAAATTGAGTGTAATAAAATTGGTTGGTTACTCCTAATTGTCCTGGACAAAGTGGAGAAAGAAAAGGATAATCCTGGGATTCCAATTCTCAGCTCAAGCACTTCATAAATGACCTGAAGATTTGGCTTTAAAATAAAGCCAAATCTCCTGTAGCTGCAGAGCTGAAATTGTTGAAAACCAAACCTGGAGCCTTATCCTGAGAGTCGCTAAATTATAATGTATGTAAGTTGAATTCCCAACCTCAGAGTGCTGCTGTTAAAATATGGACATTGATTAGGATAGAATAAGATTCTCAAAATGGGAATGGAAACATATGGGAAATTCCTGATGAAGCTGGACCCCTAAATTTGCTGAATCATCTTTGCATGTGAAAACTACCAATTATATTCCCCATCTAAGATGATTAACCCTGCTTTGCCTGAGGAAACCATAATGGCCTCCCTTGAAATAACTACAGCACTACTAATTCTCTTCAGGTTCCCCCACCCTCATGCTCTTGGTTTCTACACCTATAACTAGACTGGAGTCCCAGCAGGCCCTGCAAAGTAAGGTAACAAAGTGTGGTCAATGAAGAGGTGGGCTATACTCCAAAATAACTACATTGAGGATATGGAATAATGGTAGAAGGAACACAAAATTTACTCAGGCTGAATTTATTGATATCAGCCCTTTAAGCAGAGAATCTGAATGTAATGTTGCAGCATAGAGGGTTGAAAAGGACCCTGTTTGGTAGGCTGAAATATAGACCAAAAGGTGGCCTACTCTACATTAACTTGAAATGCCCAAACTGCCTTGGTAAAAGGATACAAAGGCTTAGGGAAATTGGTTAAAATGTATTTATCATGTAAGAGATTCTTACTCACCTTTGCAAACTCACCAGAGTTTCCAGCTTACAATTGGACTATGAGAAATAAATTTGTGAGGGAAGCCCCAACATCCTTAAAGAGCTTTGTAGTCACTCTTTTCTAGCTTAGAAATTATGATGGAAGCTGCTATCACTAAATTAATGGGATGCCAAGGGGATTATTGGATTTCAGGCTGGCAGAGGCCAAGTGAAAGCACTTAATCAAAGGCAAGGTAGGTATGGTTGTCCTAGGAAGAACGGACCCAAAGTGGCCATCAGAATAGTGTAATTAGAAGAGATGTATGATGTTGGCTAGTTGAGCACGGTTTTCCTAGGAGTCAATAGATGCAAAGTCTATTAAATTCGTACTTGATTTGTATAAGCAAAAGAGTTATAGGTCAAGTGAACTAAAGTCTAACTGAAATAATAAAAATAGAGTCATGTTCAAACAATCAATTCCCAGATTTGAGTCAGTTTACAGACCCAGAGTCTCAGGAATGAAAGGGAGGCTGCAGTCCTCTTGAGGAAGAACCCTATTTACACCATCAAAAGTTTGTACTGTCAATATTTATTTCAGCTTTCCCCAAAGGTACCCACAGACTTTTACCAAAGTGACTGTACCTTAGGGAAAAGAAAATAATCAGGGATTATTGGGCACTGGCTCTGAACTGACACTAATTCAAGGAGACCCAAATTTTACCGTGTTCCACCACTCAAGGTAGGGTTATGGAAATCAAGTGATTAATGGGTCTTTTTAGTTCAGATTTGTCAAACTGATTTTGTGGTTACTTTCCCAGTCCTGGAATTCATAGGTGAATGGACACACTCAGCAACTGGCCCAACCCACATATTGGTTCCTTAACTCATGGAGTGAGGAGTATGATGGTAAGAAAGCCACCAGAGCTATTCTACCTAGGAAAGTAATAAACCAAAAGCAATACTGCATTCTCAGGAAGATTGTAAAGCTTAGGGCTATCAAAGACTTGAGTGTGATTCCTACCACATTTCTATTCAACTTGCCTATTGGCTTGTGTAGAAAACAGGTGGATCTTGGGAAATGACAATGGATTATCGTAAGCTTAACCAGGTGGTGACTCCAACTGGAAGTAGTTTCACTACTTGATCAAATCAACATATATTCTGGTAGCTGGTATGGAACTATGTATATAGAAAATGCTTCTTTCTCATACTTGTCAGTGTACCATCAGAAGTTGTTTGATTTCAGCTAGCAATGCCACAACACTTTCATGGTTCTCCCTCTGGGGTGTACCAACTCTCCAGCCCTAGGTCATAATTTAGTTCACAGGCATCTTGGCTGCCCCTTCCCTTTTACTGATCCATAACATTGATGAAAGGCTGTTTGGACCTCATGAGCAAGAAGTAACCACTGTAGACTTACTGGTAAGTTACTTGTATGTCAGAGGGTGAGAAATAAATCTGAAAAAATTTCAGGGGCATCTGCCTCAGTGATATTTCTGGAGAACATGTGGAGATAATCCTTCTAAGGTAAATAATAAATTATTGCATCTGGCCTCTCCTACAACCAAGGAAGAGGAACAATCTAGTGGAATTCCTTGGATTTTGGATTCCCCAAATCCAATTCTTTGGATTTTGGATTCCCCATTGGAGTATGCCACTCCAGTCCATTTACTAGTGACTAAAGAAGCTGCTTGTTTTGAATGAGACCCGAACAAAAAAGGGCTCTGTGACAGGTTTAGGCTGCTGTGCCAGCTGTTTCACCACCTGTGTTACATGATCTAGCATATATAGTGGTGTTTGAAGTGTCAGTGTCAGGTAGGGATGCTGTTTGAATCTTTGGTTGGCCCCTAGAGGTCAATCACAGTGCAGACCCCTAGGATTTTGGAACAAAGCCCTGGCACTTTCTGTAGATAATTGGATAATCAAGCACCTGGCTTGATACAATGGTCAAATGGTATTTTTTGAAGACTTAATTACCAGTCTTGGTGGCAATACCTTTAGGGGCTGAAGCAAGGTTCTTTGCAAGGATGCATATGTGCTAAATCAGCACTGAGTATATGGTACTCTTTCTCCCATGGCTAAGATTCATGGACTAGCAATCAAGGGGTGGAAATGGAAGTCTATACCACTCTCTAGAACTCCTAGTGGACCACCAAAATTTTTTATTCCTTTCTCATGATCTCATATTATGCTGCTCTAGGGGTTTTAGTTCCAAGGAGAAGAATGCTTCTATCAGGAGACACAACGATTTCACTGAACTGGAAGTTAAAACTGACACATGGCTAGTTCAGATGATTGATCCTGAATACCTGGAGAAAACTGAACTTCTACTCCACAATGGAGGTAAGAAAGTATGTCTGGGATACTTGCTATCTCTTAAGACTTCTGTTCTCAGTATCATATCATGATTAAAGTCAATGGAAAACCACAATAAACCACTTTAGGCAACATTATCAAGGCCCAGACCCCCTTAGGGAACAAAGGTTTGGGTCACCCTCTAGGTAAAGGGCATGGGCAGCTATGGTGCTTGGTGAGGGCAAAGGGAATATGAGCTGTGCAATAGAAGAAGGTGGTTCTTTTTTTTTTTTTTTTAATTAATTTTTATTGGTGTTCAATTTACCAACATACAGAAAAACACCCAGTGCTCATCCCGTCAAGTGTCCACCTCAGTGCCCGTCACCCATTCCCCTCCAACACCCGCCCTCCTCCCCCCTTCCACCACCCCTAGTTCGTTTCCCCGAGTTAGGAGTCTTTATGTTCTGTCTCCCTTCCTGATATTTCCCAACATTTATTCTCCAAGGTGGTTCTACATACTAGCTAAAGCCATGAGACCAGTTACAGAAACAACATCTATAATTTGTTATGAATATTTGTTTCTTATTCTGTTAAATGTTTGGGTGTGTATATATTTATATATATACATATATAAATATATATATATACATATATAAATATATATATATACATATATAAATATATATATATACATATATAAATATATATATGGAAAATATATTTTCTTTCCTCTCTTACCCCTCATATAAAATGTGTTGACCTTATACCATAGTATTTCAGTTACTAGATATCAAAGAGAAGAATTACCACCACCCAAGGACTTACCATCATCTACTGAGGAAAGGGAAAGGGTATTTTGGGTTGTACAAAGGAGAGCCGTTAGGTGGAATTATGACCTTGTCATTGTCTTTATATGAAGATTATATAGGATATAAGGAGATGTGTATGGGTGCTAAGCTGACAAGGGATAACTTGTGGTGGTTAATTTTGTGTGTTAAATCGGCTAAGTTATGGTACCCAGTTGTTTGGTCAAGCCTCAGTCTGGTTATTGCTATGACAGTTTTTTGTTTTTGTTTTAGATGTTTAAATCAGTAGAATATGGGTAAAGCATATTAATGGGACTGGGTCTTATCCAATCAGTTGAAGGCCATAAAAGACTTTGGTGTCCCAAGGAAGAAAGAATACTGCCTTTGGAATCAAAATTGCAACATCAACTCTACCCTGGCTCTCCAGCCTCCAGACCCTCCTGTCTGCAGATTTCAGACTTGCCACAGTTGTGTGAGTTAATTCTTTAGATATCTGCCTCCATATATACATCCCATTAGTTCTATTTCTCTAGAGAACCCCTATATGATATATAGTCTAACAGATTTTCACAAAACTTTCTGTGAAATCAGCTCCCAGCTAGCATGAAGTCTACCTGCCACATACCTACCTAATTATCGTCATTCCCACAATTCTTAATGAGACCACTATCCTAGTTCCTAATAGAAAATATCAATTTGCTTTTTATATATTAATGGAGGGCTATATTTTATCTGGTTTATTTCATTCATTATTATGTTAGTGAGATTCATTAATACTGCATGTAGTTATAATTCATTCTCATCTAGTATAGTATTTCATTATTTGAATATACTGGCTTTTAAAATTCATTCTACTGTTAGTAGGCATTTATGTAGTTTTAAAATTTTAATAATAATTATGCTATGAAAATTTTAGGAAATGTCTTGGTGAACAAATGACTGCATTTCTTTGGTAAAATTGCTAGACAAGGTGTATGCATGTCCGATTTTAGAAGCTACAGCAAAAAATGTTTTGTTAAATTATATTCCCCCATCAACTGTGCATAATAAATCTAGTTGTTCTATATTCTTTTCAACACTTAATAATTAACTTTTTAAATTTTATCCTCCTGATAAGTATGTGTTAGCATTCCATCATGACTAATAGGGCTAAATACTAAACACTTTTTCATTTACTATATAATATATAATGTAATATAAATATGGACAAAATATTTTATACAAATATATATAGATTTTATTAGATTTTATAGATATGGATATAAAAGATTTTATATTTATGAATTTTATACTTAGAAATTTTTTGTTGTTTCATATTAGGACATTTTTTTTTCCTATTTTTTAAATAGCTATCATGTTGTAAAGTGTGTGTTTAAAGCTTTCGTTATTTTTTTTCTCCCCATTGGGTTGTCTTTTCTTTTTAGTCAGAAGGACTTTTTTATATATTAAAATTACCCTTTGTTTAAAGGTATTTTAAATATCTCCTCCATTTTTGCAAACTATTTTTTCCTATCTTGTAATGGTATCTGGTCAATATCATTTAGAATAGTTCTTAATTTTAATATATTTCAACTTATCAATTTCCCCTTCTGATTAGCAGTACTTTTTCTCCTTTAAGGCTGGAAAGCAAACAACAAACCTCATCTACACATTCCCAGCAAATTACTTCTTCCATTGCATTGGCTAAAATTGCATCATAGGTCTATTCCAAAAACTATTAAACAACAAGAACAGAATTGCCAGGCCTCACCTAAACCACTCAAAATCAACATCCTAGGGCTGGAAAGGGGTCCAGTTTCCATGTGGCTCTTTATCTGACCTCTGGACACCAGAACATTACCTGTACAAAATCACTTAAGTAAGTTCTTTCAACAAGGAAAAATATAGAGGAAATGTCTGTTGCATAATCAACTAAAATCAACCATGCAAAACTAAATTATGTGGGATTCTTGTCTAAACTCTCTAATCAGTGTCCTTTTGCTTTTTTATGAATTAGTTGGATCACTAGCCAGTCTACCTAGAGACTCGTGAGATGTATATATATGTATACATGGATTTGACATTTTTTATTTTTTATTTTTTATTTTTTTTATTTTTATTTTTTTAAATTAATTTTTATTGGTGTTCAATTTACCAACATACAGAAAAACACCCAGTGCTCATCCCGTCAAGTGTCCACCTCAGTGCCCGTCACCCATTCCCCTCCAACACCCGCCCTCCTCCCCTTCCACCACCCCTAGTTCGTTTCCCCGAGTTAGGAGTCTTTATGTTCTGTCTCCCTTCCTGATATTTCCCAACATTTCTTCTCCCTTCCTTTATATTCCCTTTCACTATTATTCATATTCCCCAAATGAATGAGAACATACACTGTTTGTCCTTCTCCGATTGACTTATTTCACTCAGCATAATACCCTCCAGTTCCATCCACGTTGAAGCAAATGGTGGGTATTTGTCGTTTCTAATTGCTGAGTAATATTCCATTGTATACATAAACCACATCTTCTTTATCCATTCATCTTTCGATGGACACCGAGGCTCCTTCCACAGTTTGGCTATTGTGGCCATTGCTGATAGAAACATCGGGGTGCAGGTGTCCCGATGTTTCATTGCATCTGAATCTTTGGGGTAAATCCCCAACAGTGCAATTGCTGGGTCGTAGGGCAGGTCTATTTTTAACTCTTTGAGGAACCTCCACACAGTTTTCCAGAGTGGCTGCACCAGTTCACATTCCCACCAACAGTGTAAGAGGGTTCCCTTTTCTCCGCATCCTCTCCAACATTTGTTGTTTCCTGCCTTGTTAATTTTCCCCATTCTCACTGGTGTGAGGTGGTATCTCATTGTGGTTTTGATTTGTATTTCCCTGATGGCAAGTGATGCAGAGCATTTTCTCATGTGCTTGTTGGCCATGTCCATGTCTTCCTCTGTGAGATTTCTCTTCATGTCTTTTGCCCATTTCATGATTGGATTGTTTGTTTCTTTGGTGTTGAGTTTAATAAGTTCTTTATAGATCTTGGAAACTAGCCCTTTATCTGATACATCATTTGCAAATCAAGATAAGAAGCTTTTGCACAGCAAAGGATACAGTCAATAAAACTAAAAGACAACCTACAGAATGGGAGAGGATTTGACATTTTTTAGCAAATAGTACTACATAGTTTTCCTTTCCACATTCTTTCTCTTCTTTTCTCCTTCCATGTGGATATTGTCATTGCCTCATTTTAGGCCTTTTACAATAGTCTTCTCTTCCTACACAGAAATCCCTCCAATACACCTTTCATGACACAAATCCATCCCCTCATTTTCTTCCTAATTCATTGTTTTATTATATACTTCCTGCTTCCAATCTTTCAATGATTCCCAAATGGCAAAGGTATTGTGAAGATACATTTTACACGTAAACTTGATTGGGCCATGAGGTGCTTGGATATTTGGTGAAATTTCATTTCAGGAGTTTTTATATTTTTGAATAATATTGACATTCAAATCAGTAGACAGAGTAAAGCAGATTGCCTTCCCTCATCCAGGCAGATGAAGGTCTGAATAGAACAAGACTGATCAACCCTCACCCAACCAATAAGATAATTTTTGTTTTGACTGCCTTCAGAGTGGGACATTGACTTTTCCTACCTTCAGATTCAAGCTGAAAACATGGGCTCTTCACACGTTCTGAGCCTGCCAGCTTTCACAATGAAACTATACCATAGGCCTTCATGGTTCTGAGGCTTTCCACTCAGACTGGAGCCCCACTATCAGCTCTCCTGGATCTCCAGCTTGCTGACTCATCCTCCGGATCCTCGGATTGTCAGTCCCCACAATAGCATAAATCAATTCCTTAGATTAAATCTCTTTCCGTATTTATCCTATTGACTCTGTTTCTCTGGAGAACTCTAATACAAAGTCCAAAATCCTTATCAGAAATTCAGAACTATCACTACCCTCTAAATTTATCTCCAATAAACCATTTCCAATATTATTTCTCACCACCCTCTCATCCTTCAGAATTTTCCACTCTGATCAAAATATATATTTTGCCATTATATACCCTGTGAGCTCTCCCTCGTTGCTGCTGTCTCTGTTATAATGAAATACACTAACTCATCTTTATTTGCTGAAGTGAAGCCTACTTTCTCTTGGAAACCTCTTTGACTTTTTTCCTCTTCTGTACCCATGCAGTAGACTTTTTTGTGTGTGTCTCTTCATTATTCACTGTGCTTATACAAGTTGTCTTAGAAGTATTTGACTTTCGTTGTTCTTTCCCACCTAATGAAAGCCAATTTTTTAATTGTCATGTGCCAACTTCTACACAGTTTTGCATGCATTGCTTACTATATCATGAGTTAGATACTATTATTAATACTATTTTATTGATGAGGAATCTGAGGCTCAAGCATGTTGAGTCATCTTTCTCCAAAATGAACAGTGGAATCAGGACCCAACTACAATTCTGCTAGACTCTAAAGCTCTTTCTCAATACCACAATTTTGGGGGTGTCTCAGTTGGTTAAGCATCTGCCTTTGGCTTAGGTCATGGTCCCGGGGTCCTGGGACTGAGCCCCACATTGGGCTCACCACTGGGTGGGGGGTCTGCTTCTCCCTCTCTCTTAGCACCCCCTCCCTTTCTGCTCATGCTCTGTCTCTGATTTTTTCTTTCTCAAGTAGATACAATCTTTTAAAAAATCATTCTGTAGTGGGACTGATATTTGCATTTTTACTCTATTTACTATAATTTCTTGCAATATAGCAGAAGCATAATCAATGTCAATTTCTTTTTTGAAAGATTTATTTACATATTTTTAGAGGGGAGTGCAGAGGGAGAGAGAATTGTAAACAGACTCCATGCTGAGCTCAGAGCCCAACATGGGGCTCAATCTCAGGACCCTGAGATCACAACCTGAGTCAAAACCAAGAGTCAGGTACTTAATCTACTGCACTACTCAGGCACCCCATAAATGCTAATTTCTTGATCTTCATAATAGTAAATGAGATTCCGGTTTAAAATGGCATCTAGTGAGCATTCTATGATAGATTCTCCTAGCTTTGCTGAAAAATAACCATGAAGACATAAAAATAGACACAACCCCTCAAAGCTTGGATACAAAATCATCCTATTGCTACCTATTATCCTGTGAGAACTATGATGATGAATTGTGAATCATGATTTGTACCCTGAAGAAATCCTAATATGTTAGCAAGGAAGGTGAGGTTGCTTATAGGTTTTCATTTTAACTTAGCATTGGCATTAAAACTCCCAAGACAGCCTTCCCTAGTTAAAAGCTAGGAAAAAAAAAAACAACTAATACTTACATAGCTCTTACTCTATGCCAGACACTGTTCTAAGTGCATTAAACCTTAATTCAATTAACTCTTACGGCAACCTTATGATGTGAGCACTAATCATATTTCCATGTTATGGTTGTGGAAACTGAAGCATAAAAACACATTAAATGACATTCTTAAGCACAGACAGTAAGTGGCATAGATGGATTTGAATTTAGTCCTAAAGTTTGTCACATGTTAATCTTCACTATGTATACTCATGAGATAGGTGATTTCCTCCTCTGTTGGCTGGCTTTACACTCCAAGCTCTGCTCCCTGACCTCCAGAGCCAGTGCCATGATCTTTGGAGCATCTTGTCCATCCCAGGGAGTCAGCTGCAAAGATATCCCTTTGGAGGGTTCAGGCAGCAAACTGAGAGCATCGCTGCATGCCTCTCTGCTGGTACTCTGAACCTAGGGGCCCATGGGCATGGTTACCTCCATTTAGCTTTCAAAGGGCAGAGTGCCAATAGCCTTGCGACTCAAACTGGGAAGAACCCTGGGTGCAAGCCTGGCAGAGAGTCAGCTGAAGGGCCTTCCTGGTAAATATCCAGCCAAACAGAACTGTTCTTTAGCCTTAAGGTCTAGGGAGGGAATTTGCCCTGTTAGGTTCTAGACTTACTTAGGACCCATCACTCCTTCTTCCTTTCCTTTTCGTCTCTTGTGAGATGGGAATACCTATCCTATACCTGCCCTACTATTGCATTTTGGAAGCACATAACTTGTTTGGTTTCACAGATTCACAACTAGAATGGAATTTGCCCCAGGATAGATTATACCTTGAGCCTCTCATATCTGATTTAGAGAATATTTAAGTGAGACTTTGGACACAGACTTTAAAGTTGATGCTGCAACAAGTTAAGATTTTAGAGGCTATTCAGGTGGAATGAATACACTTTGCATATGAAAAGAACATGAATTTTGGGGAACAGGAGCGGAATGCTATAGACTGTCCCCCCACCCCAATTCACATACTGGAACCTAATCCCCAAAGTGATGGTATTTGGAGGTGGGCCCTGTGGGTGGTGTTTAGGTCATGAGAGTAGAAGCCTCATGAGTGAGATCAATTGTCCATTTAAAAGAGAAAACATACAGTTTCTTTGCCTCTTAAACCTTAGGCAGCCATCTATGAACCAAGAAGCAGCTCTTACCAGACACCAAATCTGCCAGTCCCTGGCTTAATCTTTGGCTTCCCAGCCTCTAGAACTGAAATAAATAAGTTTCTATTGTTATAAGCCATAAAATCTACAGTATTCTGTTACTGTAACCCAAATGGACTAAGACACAAGGCTCTGAGATGACTATTCATATGGATACCCTTAAGCTTAGATCTGCAACTTTGAATTTTTGCAAATATATCCAACTGCCTATTTGATATCATTACTTGAATATCTAATAAGCATCTCAAACTTAACATATTAAAAATAACCTGATTTTCTCTAAAACCCACCCTCTGGCAGTCCTATCTTCCATTTGCATTCAAGTCAAAAACCTTGCAATTAACCGTGATATATTTCGTCTTCTAGCTCAATAGTTTAATCCATTGCAAGATACTTTTGGCACTGTCAAATGTTGCATGGACTCATATGAAATTGCTAACTTTTGACCATTTTTCACCTATAAAAACAAATTTCAACTACTTCAACCTAACACATATCCAGAATCAAACCATTTCTATCTCTACCACTACTGTCCTGGTTCAAGTCACCATCGTTTTCCATCTGAGTATTACAGTAGCCACTTGATTGGCTTCCAACTTGCCTGCAAACTATTTTCTAGCCAGTGACCCTGGTGATCTGTGAAAAGTATAAATCAAATGTCGTGGGATCCCTGGGTGGCGCAGTGGTTTGGTGCCTGCCTCTGGAGACCCGGGATCGAATCCCACGTCGGGCTCCCAGTGCATGGAGCCTGCTTCTCCCTCTGCCTGTGTCTCTGCCTCTCTCTCTCTCTCTGTGACTATCATAAATAAAAAAATAAAAAATAAATAAATAAATGATAAATAATAAATAAATAAATCAAATGTCTCAACTTTATTTAGAATCCTCCAGTGGCTCTCCATCTCAGGTGGATTACAAGTCACAGTCCATACAATGCCCTACAAGGCCCTTTATGATCTTGCCCTCTGTCATTTTTCTGTGCATGAGCAGATCACATCCCTCACACCTCTGACCTGCCTCTAAATCCTCTCCACCCATGCTAGCCTTCTCTTGTTCCTCAAAATCAGGAAACAGGCTTCTTTTTGGCAAGTACAGTCTATCCCATCTGTCTGCAATTTTCTTGCACAGAAAACTGCATGGATGTCCTCCTTTCCATGAAATGTCTGCTCAAATGTCATCTCAGCAGAAGGGCATTTCCTGACCACTCTAAGTTGGCATGATCCTAGTGGTCCCTTAGTAATTTGCCTCCATATTTGTTCACTAATATATTATGCATTTATAAGTCTATCAGCTTATTTTCTATATTTATATGTTTTCTTAGGGAAGAGTTTGTTGTGTTCATTGCTCTTTCTCCTGTCTCACTCATTATAAGTCAAAATAATTGTGAAGAAAAGGGAGGGAGGGAGGAAGATTAAACTAGCAGCATCATTTTAAATAAAAGATATGAGTGAGTGTAGTTCTCTGATGCCTCTCTTATTCCGTCTTAGGAAATACACCCAAAGTTAAGCTGCAGTCTGCTAAGAGTGATGTATTCAGTAGGATTAGAGCCAACAATATGTATTAGAAAGATCAATATGACAGAAGCAAGACAATCTAGTTTTGAGTCCTTATTCAGTAGGTCCTGATCAGGTCATAAGACATAGAAAAACATACCACATTCTCCCCATTAGCATTTTCATTATTTCACATTCTTCCTATTCCAGAAAATGGTGTGAGAATTAATAGACACGGCATGTGAAAGGACATCACATATTGTACTGTTCTAAGTAAATTCATGTAGCTGATAATCCTTGAAATTTCACAACTAGAATATTAACAAAAACTTTCTACAAGGAACTGAAGAATGGATTGTTCCTCCCATGTGTTTATCATAAGAACTATACCTGAAATAATCTATAGAGTATGATATTATTTACCTCCATACAACCTCAATTCAAAGTATGTATGTATATATTGAAATTTAAGAACTATAAAAAAAACAATTATAAGACAAAAAGCATTTACATAGCTTTATTTCTTGAGTGCAAGGTTTTGTGTCCAACAGTGATTTCCTAAGTGACCAGTAAACATTTGTTGAAATGGTAGATTTTGTTGTTGTTCCTATCAATAGCCAAGAGAAATCAAGGATTCACAGTCGCTGATTTTTTTTTCCATTAAAATATATATAAAATGAAGTGAACACCAAATTAGGTGTTTGGGTGTTTTCTCTCTTTCTAAAGTTTCTCAGGAAACCATGAGGGTATTTGGAAGTGATCCATTGCTTTGGGAAGTCAGACATTGCATAACTGTGGTTTAAATGCCTTTGTGAAGACTTTTCACTTTTGGGGGGCTGGCATTTAGAAGCACCTAAAAGCTGGCAGACTTGGTTAGGGCCTTCCTCTGCTAGTTCTAGAAGACACCATTTAATACTTCTATGGGTTTTACCCTCAATGTGGCTTCAGCCTTTCAGTTGTGTCTTTGGAATTCTGTTCATTTATTTTTAAAAACTCTTTTCCATTTTAACATGGAATTCTCTGGCATAATGAATGCCAAGAATAAAACCATGGATTTACCCTTGAGGCTAAACTTTCCCCTGAACCCCTCCCACTTTTTTTTTTTTAAAAAAAACATTACCAGTTGCATTCACCCTTATTTGAATAGAAATTTCTTACCCCCTACACAGCCATTGGCAATGACTGCCTCTGCCTACTTCAGCTTTTGAGATTTGTGTTTATTTCAAATACGCTCCTTTAAAAAAAATAAAAATAGAATTCTGATGCTGGAAAAGCTAGAGGGATTGGAGATACTGATTTAAATATTACCTATCTAATGATATTTCTGGGCTTTTATTCTAGAGAAACTTGTATACATTGGGTGAGAGCGCCAAAGTAGTGGGATAAGGAGAGTGAGGGGCACTGTACTCTCCCAAAGATGGAGTGAGGAATCTGGCTTTCCTCATCTCTCAGAGCTGGAGCTACCAGCAAGGGCATCAATATGCTGCAGGCAAAACACTTTCAAATAGCCTTACTCCTGCCCAGTTTTTCTAAGCCTGCTTTCTTAAGTATTAATTAGCAAATGAACCAATCCAAAACCACTTAAATGTTGGCTATTTACACACTCATTCCCATTTTCTGAAGAAAAGGGATAGGTTAAATTACCTTAAAAAAAAGTGTGGTGGTGCCAACATACTTAGTTGTTTAATTTATATTTAACAAGAAAAAGAAAAGAAAAAACTAATTGTTTCTATATTCCCCCTCCCTAAAACACACTCCATGCTTCATACTTTCTCTTGACTTTGTATAGGATTATTAAAAGGGAAAGAATTTTCATGGAAAAGCTATTGCTATAATGTGCTGATTGTTACATTAATTTTCCCCCCAGCTCTATTGCTTGGCAGGAATTTTGGACTTTACTCAGGAACTGCTTAGTGAGCTTGTTGGTGGATGGGATTAGTTTAATCTCCTCTCACAAGCTTCTAAGCACTGGGAAAGGCTGGGGTGGAGGAGGAGCAGTGGTAAAACTGGGCGGGCAGGAAAAGAAAGATTGCTGATGATCAATGCCAAGGTTGATTTCATCTCAGAACCAAATCTGAATAGTGAGGAGAAGGGAGGAAGGGGAGGGTACAGTGATGATGAATAAAAATGTTAACCTGGGGTGATGGTGGTGATCTCTTCTTGATTTCACTGTGCTTGGAGGGCCTCCAAGCTCTGGGGGCAGGCGCAAATGACAGGGAAAGAAAGTAGGGGGTGGGGGAGAGAAGGTGATTGGAATCTACAAATGTGAAACACAGAGAAAGGGGGGAAAAAAAGAAGAATTTCTAGATTTGAAGAGAGTAAGGCGCCGACCTGAAATTTGACTCACTCACATTAGTGTATCTTATCTATAATGAAAATGGTCTCACTGGATTACAGTAAGATTTTAGCATAGAATTCCTAACTTCTTCCTTCTGGATCGAGATAAGTTGAACTAGATGAGTTTTGGGACACAAATCTAGTACACAGAGGAACTCTATTGTTCAAGAGAAACAAAGTGTCATCAATGTCACTGCTGTATCTGGACATACATGAGACAGATTTGGTTTACATACTTAGACACAGTTAATTCACTAATTAAAAATATTAATGTATACTGCTTCCTGTCCTAAACAATAGATGATGGAATTTCACTAGTGAAGGAGGTATGTTTTCTTTTGTAGACAATAGGGCTTGGCAATTTTTAAAAATACTTGGCAATATTCAGTTTTGAACCTGGATAACGATAAATATGTTAAAAAGACAGTTTTATTCTCAGTCTGGAAAAAAGCAATTAGATGCTCTCAAGATTATATAAAACTAAAGAGGGTAAAAAATGGAGATGTTAATGGAATTTTGTCTTCTAAATTTTCATTAATGGTAAGTCATACACTTATACTCTATGTACACAATTGCTGAAGGTTTAGATACAAATTTGTAAACAGTGGTATTTTGCATAATTTTCCTGCATATTTCTGGTTTCTTAATAAATTAGTCCATTAGAAAAAATTAATTCATAGGTTAAGAGATCTAGTTAATATCCATAAAAGAGATGAACAATTAGAATATTGAATGTGTTTTTGCACACACTGTTCAAAAAGCTAAATGTTTTTGCTTTTTGAGGATTTACTCTTTGATCAGAGATAATGCAACAAACTATTTGCCAAATCTGTTTTCTTCATGTATATTTTCAGAGTTTTGTCAATTGTATTAATTTTTCCCAAGAACTCACTCTACTTGTTTGCTTCCTTAAATGTGGATTAGTTCTCTAAATCATTCCTTTTTCTTACCTTTATTATTTTTGTTTATTCTACTGTTTTTTTTCAGTCTGTTTATTTTGAATGCATCGCTTACTAATATTTAGGCTTTACCCCCAAACCTAATTATTTAAACTTCACATTTTTCCTTTACATTTCTCCTTCCACAACACTGCTTTGCTTCTATAAGTTTCATTAGTCTTAATTATCATTTAGTTCTAAGTACTCTTTAATCTTACTGATGTATTAATTAATCCTATGGTTAAACTATTTAAGTTCTAAATATACATTTTTGGTTGATGAATTTGTCTTCAATATTTTATATTTCTAACTTAATTTCATAGGATGTGAGCTCTATGATATTTTTTATAATAAGCTTGCTTTATGGTGCATTCGGTCCTCAGTTTTTATGAATGTTCTTTATTTGCCTTAAGTTAAATGTACATTCACACTGATTGCTCAGTATAAGATAATGTACGTAAATAATAGAAGAGGTTAATTGATGGCTTTTCTAATCTTTTTATTTTTTTAATCTGCATAGTTTACCAATTTGTGAGATGGGTGATAAAATCTTCACTGACAAGCTCCCCTTGCTTACTCAGCCAAACTGGATCCCTTGCGTTTCTTAAACACTCTGAACATAGTCAAAAGTTAAGGTTTTGGTTTTAAAGTAGCTTGGAGTGCTATTGTCCCAGATTCTGTATAACTTGTTTTCTCACTTCCTTCAGGCTCCTTGATCTGTGTAGTAAAAACCATTATGGTAGAAAGAATCAAGTGAAAGTCTCTGAAATTGGCTCCCCCAACCCTTGGCCTCTAGTCAAAATAATAAAACAGAAGCAATATACCCTGGTATAATTGAAGAGATTAATTCCACAAAGACTTGAAGGACCAGGTGTTGGAGTCTTTATTATTCAATTTACCTGTTCACTCCTACAGAAACCATATGGATTGTGGTAGATCATGGTAGATTATGCTTAACTAAAAGTCTCAAATGTTGGTTGTTCTGAAAGATGTGGTGTCTTCACTGAAATGGATCTACAAAATATCTGGCATTTGGTCTTTGACTATTGGTCTGCGGAATTCACTATTCTCAGTCCCCATCAGCAAAGAAGTTCAAAAAATAATTTATGAGGGAGAAAAAAGCATATACATTCATTGTCTTGCCTCCTGTTGTCACATCATAGTCTGTAGAAATTTTGGTCGTGTTGGCTTTCTAGGAATATTATGCTTTTACAACTACATTGATGACATCTCAATCAGACTCAAAATATTCTAGAAGCTTTTGCAAGACACATATGGGTAGGAGATAATCTCCATGAAGCTCAAAGATCTGCCATATCAGGAAGTATTTAGGGGTTCAATGACCTGATGTTCATCGGGACACATTTATTTGGATTCTAGAAGTAGCACATATTATATTTGGGAATATTGTTATAACTAATTACCGAGTGACTTGGAAGGCTTACTTTTTTGAGTGAAGGGTGAAGAGCAATGTTTTCCAGGCTGTAGCGGAAACTCTCCGATCTATTGGCCCATATGACCCAGCATATCCCATCATACTATACAAGGATGATTTATGGGAGTCTCTAGAGACCCCCTGATAGGAGATTACTAGAGACTCTGGCTTTCTGGAACAAGCCATGACTTCTGTAGCAGAAGACTATCTGTCATTGAAGACCAGCTTTGGGCATGCTGCCAAGCCCTACAGAAACTGAGTAACTGATGGTAGAAGTAGACCACTCTTGATAGGCAACATTATCAGATCCATCGTGACAGAAGGTCAGGTGAATGTTACAACACACTGTTGAACAGAAATCATGTATTTGAAATTAGGCCTGAGTATATCCAGATGGTCCAGACTCTCATATTATTTACCTCTGTTGCCTGAGTCTATTCCTTCAACTTACACTTATGATTTCATTGGAAACTCCCTATACCTAACAGAAAATATTTATGCCTGGTTCACAGATTGATTGCCCTAATGGTGTTGGCCCTGAAGGAAAATATCAGACAAAACTATGAATTAGCACTTAGTTATTCACCTTTAAGCACACTGCTGGTTTAGAAGTCCTCTTTCCTAGGGAAAGGGAAGAAGGCAGTGCTTTTTACCAGAGTCTATAGCAAACTTCCACTGATCCTAAAAACCTATTATTCCTTCAACATTTGGAGTTTCTTATGCCTATAGAAAAACAGGTAAAAAGGTGTCAAGGATGATAGACCTAGGTTATACAAGGGAGCTAGGGTTGTTGCTACACAAGTAGGAAGAAAGGAGTGAGCCTAGAAATTCATTGGGGCACCTCTTGGTACCTCCTTGACAATTATAACCGTCTGCATAGGTTTGTCTTCTTTTTAAATCATAAATAGGTTTGAGCTATACCAGGTAATTTTTTATATATACCAAAATGATTTGTTCTCCTTTTCATGAAGAAATATCTGTTAGTATGCTTAACAACATTGATGGCATTGATAAATTTTCAAAAATTAAGCTAATATAATACTGAAATATAAGCTGCTTTTGATTAAGCTCTTCCTACACCTACTCATGGATTTTTTTTAAAGTTTTTAGAAGGTTTTTGTTTGTTTGTTTGTTTTTACATTTTCTTATATTGAGGTATAACATGCAAAGCTTGAGTGCTACAACTGGATGAATTTTCAGTTGTATACTCCCCCAGAATCAGTTTCCTACCTATACCTAGAAGCCTCCTTTACACCCCTCCCAGTTAAACAACACCCAAAAGAAACCCTCTCCTGATCTCTACTACCATAGATTTATCAGTGCTTAAGCTTTATACACATGAATCATACAATATGTACTTCCTTTATCTGGTTTCATTTCCTCAATATTATGTCTCTCTTTATATATAGCAATTCTCTGTCTTACATTTATGTATAATAGTATAAATATGCCACAAGTTCAAGTTTGCAGATCATGAATGAAGCTGCTATTCATATTTTTGTATGTCCTTTTGGTCCATGAATGCACTCATTTTATTGTGTTTATATGTAGGAGTAGAATGATTAAGTCCTAAGACATTATATATCAAAATTTATTTATTTTAAATATTTTATTTATTCATGAAAGACACAGAGAGAGAGAGAGAGAGGCAGAGACATAGGCAGAGGGAGAAGCAGGCTCCCTGCAGGAAGCCTGATGTGGGACTCCATCCCAGGACCCCAGGATCACAACCCAAGCCAAAGGCAGTCACTCAACCACTGAGCCAGCCAGAGGCCCCTATATATTCAGATTTAATAAATATTTAAAGATACTCAAGACAGATGTATCCATTAAAGGTCACAGCAGAAAGGTAGGAGAGTTCTACTTGCTTTACATCTTTTACATCCAGCTTAACATTTGGTGGTTTTTGTTTTGTTTTTAATCTTAGCCATTGTAATGGGAGGGTAGTGATAGCTTATTGTGGTTTTAATTTGCAATTTCCTGATAACTGAAGATTTGAAGACATTTTCTTTACTTACTGGGTATTTGCATATCCTGTTTTCTAAAGTAATTGTTTAGTATTTTACCCATCCCTTAAATGAGTTTTATATACTTTTGTTATTTGTAGGGGTTTGTTTCAACATGTGTAGGACAGGTATATTACAAATATCTTCCCAGTCTTTCAACTGATTTTCTTATTAATATCTTTTGATGAATCACAATTCTCAGTTCTCACAAAGCCTAATTTGTTAATACTTTATGCTTAGTGTAAGAAACCTGTTTAAGACTACTTTGACTACTCCAAAGACAGGAGTTTCCCTTCTGGGTTATCATTGAGTAGATTTTTTTCTTGTTTTATGGTTTACTCCTAGATCTACAATTCTTCTGGAGTTGAATTTTGGGGATAGTATGAGGTAATGTCCAATATTCATTTTTTTAAGTTTTATTTTTATTTTTTTATTTTAATTCAATTTGCCAACATATAGTATAACACCCAGTGCTAAGGAGGGCACATGATAATATTCATGTATTTTTAAAATATGGGTATTCAAGGGAGCCTAGTTGGCTCAGTTGGTTAAGCACCCAACTCTCGATTTCGGCTCAGGATCCTGGGATTGACCCATGTGATATTCAGTGCTCAGTGAAGACTCTGAGTTCTCTCTCTCCTTCTGTTCCTCCTCTGTGCTCCCTTGCTCCCTTGTTCTTTCTCACAAATAAATAAAATCTTAAAAAACAAAACACATAGGTATTTAATTGAATGAGTACTATGTTTGTAAAGACTATATCTCTCCCCATTGTTTTTGCAATGTCATGCACACACATATATAAAGTCTTATATTTAGTAAATACTTGTTTTACATTGTTTAGTATATTTTGTTTTTTATCAAGATTTTTTGGTTATTTTTCTTTTACATTTCCATACATATTTTGGAATCACTTTTCAATTTCTAGTAGAAACACAAGAAAAGTTTTTTCGGCCTTTGGATTGGGACTAAGTCTATAGATGAATTTGAATAGGAAGGACATCTTTGTGATATTCAATCTTTTAATCAATGAATCTAGCATATACCTCTTATCATTTAGAAGCCTAATTTCTTTCAAAAATGAATCCTAGTACAGATTTTAGATATTTTCTTATTCTTTTAAACATATTTTATTTTGCTTGTCACTGTAGTCACTTTTGCATTTTAGTTTACTAGAAAGTTTAAGTAATTTAAGTTATTACTAGAAGTATCGAACAGGGCAGAAACAAGCATAGATCACTAGGCATACCATTAGGGAAGCTTCCTCTAGGTTAATGAGAAGATTCAATAGCCACTTCTTGAAGAAGTTCACTCAGTTAATTATCGATTCATTTATATGAATTTTCATGCAACCCTTATTTCTCTAGCTTGTCTCAAGTATAGTTGAAATGTTTATTAAATTTTGGACAGATTAGGACCATATCATTCCTTTGCCAGAAGGGGGTTAAAGCTTTAAAATCATTTGCATATGAACATTCAGGAATAACCAGAAGTGCCAGGCTGTCTGAAAGAATTCTCTCTGCAGTCATACATAGCCAGTCTCAATCCTCTATTTCTACACTATTCCCACTAGCTTTAACCTCCACCCTTGCAGGTTTTTGGGAATGTATTTATTCTTTCAATTTGGCATATACTTTCTTTACTGACTAGAACACCTTTGTTCATTTGAGGTTGTTAAAGCTTCTAGAAATAACACCTGTTTGGTCAACATCTCAAAGGATAATCCACCTGGATTCCTTTTTTTTTTTAACTTTTTTTTTTTTTTAATTAGAGTTCAATTTGCCAACATATAGCATAACATCCAGTGCTCATCCCATCAAGTGCTCCCCTCTGTGCTCATCACCCAGTCACCCCTACCCCCTCCCCCACCCACCTCCCTTTCCACCACCCCTTGTTCGTTTCTCAGAGTTAGGAGTCTCTTATGTTCTGTCTCCCTTTCTGATATTTCCCACTCATTTTTTCTCCTTTCCTCTTTATTCCCTTTCACTATTTTTTTATATTCCCCAAATGAATGAGACCATATAATGTTTGTCCTTCTCCAATTGACTTATTTCACTCAGCATAATACCTCCAGTTCCATCCACGTTGTAGCAAATCGTGGGTATTTGTCGTTTCTAATGGCTGAGGAATATTCCATTGTATACATAGACCACATCTTCCACCTGGATCCCTAGTTAGACCTAACATTCTTTCTATGCTTCCATTCTGTCTCATACCTACAAAGTTAACAATTCTATGAGAAAAACTGAAATTTAGCTAGTACAACAAATTCATCCCATATTGCTCTTCATTATAACCATTTTCTACTTCTGGGAAATCTCATGCTATCCTGGCACAAATTCCCCTTCTGTAAGCCTGCCAAAGACCAATTTCAGGTTCACATTAGTAGTTTGTGGGATCTGTGTATTACATCTATACATCATAAAATACTCTGTCTGTAATAACCTGCTCTTTTTCACTTCAAATATATATACCATGAGCATCATTCTTGGGTTATACAACTGATGACCACCAGTCTTTCTTTCCTTATTATCTCTCCTAAGATAAATCTTCTAATGGCTCTAAATTGAGATGATTTGATGAACCATAGAGCAGAGACAGCAACTACTTACTATAGAGATTCAATTTGGAGACATCCAGTAAAGTTAAAGACAACCGATAAAAGAGAAAGTAGAATGGTGGTTGCTAGGGATTGAGGCGTGGGGAATAGGCACAAGTTGGTCAAAGTGTACTGACTTCCAGTCTTTTTTTTTAAGATTTTATTTATTTATTCATGAGACACACACACACACACACACACACACACAGAAAGAGAGAAAGAGAGAGAGAGGCGCAGAGACACAGGCAGAGGGAGAAGCAGGCTCCATGCAGGGAGTCCGACATGGGACTGGATCCCAGGTCTCCAGGATCAGGCCCTGGGCTGAAGGTGGCGCTAAACCGCTGAGCCACCCGGGGTTGCCCTGACTTCCAGTCTTAAACTAGTCCTTGGGACTTAATATACAGCATGGTGATTGCAGTTAATGACACTGTATTACATACATGAAAGTTGCTAAGGGAGGACATTAAGCTTTAAATGTTCTCCCCACACAAAAAAAAGTAATTTTTTTTCCCAAAAAATGGTAATTCTATGACATCATGGAGATGTCAGTTAACCCTATGGTGGTAAATATTTTGCCATACATAAACATATCAGATCGATAACTTAAACTTGCACGCTATATGTTAATTATATTTTAATAAATCTGGGAGGAAAAGCTGTTCAGCTGGTCCCTATAGTCCATAGCCTAATTCTTGGACACAAAGCCCTATGAACTCTACCAGTCCTGATTCACTGGTCCAGAGCCAAATCATTAGCTGAAAAATAATTCTAACTTCTCACGTGTCTTCTACTATTCTCAAGTGCACAAATTTGTGATCATAACTTTTTCTTTGGGGCAATGTAGGATTTAGAACCAGTTCTCAAAGAAGTCTTTCAGTGCCCTAATTTTCATAACAAATGGCAGAGAGCAGGTCCTCTTCTTCACTAAGGCAATGATTTGCTTTCCCAATTCCATTAATCACTGAAATTTTGAATGGTAGATTAGTCATTTACATAATTTGTCAATTATAGATGAAACTTTAAAAAAATCTCACAAAAATCTACTTCCACATATTCTATACTTCCTAGTACATTCTATCTACCTTTCAATATACTGCTTGAGTTCTTCCTCCGAATTTTTGTAACCATGCCACCCCATATCAGCTACTTTCCTTCAAAGTCTGTGTAACTTAAAACCTTCAAAGCTTACAGATTCATTATAAAGTTAGAAAGTTACCTTGGAGACCTTTAGCTTGCCAATCTTATTATATAGGAGGGAGTCTCAGATAAAGAAGTGAGATAAATGGGAATGACATGTAATTTCACATTGTACATGTTGTTTAAATATGTATATTTAACACACGCATATACATGTTTGTTACATGTACACACATTAATGTTTATGTAAACATATGTGTGTAATATATTCTCTGAATTGGTCATTATCTTGAATGTTTTATTATCTCCCTGGGTCCTAAAATGTAGTCCTATCTATAGATCAGATATATTGAATTAATTTGAAGAAGACCTTTACAAAATTCTACAGAGACCTCCAAACTATAAATAGATCATATCTGCTGATTATTCTTGGAAAATAGAGAATTATTAAATTAAAATGCCCTTCTTCAAATTCTTAACTTTCTTTTTTTTTTAATCAGGCTAGAAAATAAGAAATGCCAATAGAACAAATTAAGGTTTAATAGTATTGATCCTGTTCAGAGTTGCATAGAATAGTGTAAAGGGCCCAAGGGAAAGAAAAGATACATTCTAGCTCCAGGCATAACAAAATGTCTAGGTGGTTTGTCAATGTGCAGTTAAATCCCTCTCTGAATGGAAACTTTAAAAATTCTTCCCACTGTGCCTTTAAAAAGCCTCTTGTGTGTTAGTTTGGACTCTGCTGCCAGGCTGCACTGGGGCATTCCTCATCTCTCACCACTGAGATTCTCTAAATGTCTGTCAGCCAGTTGAGGCACTTGCTGAATAGGTCAGCATTACTTCATGCTCACAGAAAAGGTGGCCAAACAAGTTGGTTGTCTGTTCCCTCTGCTTATTATTTATTTTAGGCAAATGTGAGTCCTTAGGTTTGAGACAGAGCGCTGGTGGTAACTAGAGCACGGAATAATAGCCGAAGGGAGGTGAAAGGGAGGCATTGGCAGTCAGTTCTCACTTGGGGAAGCCTGAGGAGGTGGGGTTTGGGGTGAACAGGGGGAAAAACGTGAGTTTAAAAAGAAAAGTCCAAGTGTGTGTCTGGAATCCTTAAACAGAGACAGAATACTGACTAGTTACGCAAATTAAGTCCTTTCAGGGAGGTCCAGATAAATGATGAGTTGGCGTTCGACCAGAAAATAGCATTATTTCGGCTTCCAGTAGTATATGTTAGAGAAAAGAGAGGACATTCCTCCTCTGTCACCTGAATATGTGAAGGAGATAAGAAACATGCAGGAAAGCGCAAAAGTACTGCTTTTTCTTTTCTTTTTTTTTTTTTTTTCCTAGAGGAAAGAGACTCTGTTGAAGAAGTTTAAGAAGTTTTTTTTGTTTGTTTGTTTTTTGTTTTAATACCAAGGTAATGAAACGTGAAAAGACATTCACTTTGAAGAACATCCAGCCTAAACCGCGTTGGAAGGCCTGGTGAAGAGCAGTAAGGTCTTCAGTGACTTTCAGGTGTTCCTATGATCTGCACATGTGCAGTTGGTACTTGGAATCCATCAGTGTCAAGGTTTTGATATTTTACTTGCACTAGAACCTCCTCTGAGGTTCTAATCTGAATCAGAACAATCTCAATGAAAATCCCCTCCAACAATCTGAATCTCTGAAGTAAGAGCAAAATGTTGAAAGGGGATACTTTAGTGTTTGTCAAGAAACTTTTCTCATTACGTTGTAATGGGTGATGACAGAAATGAAAATGGGTTCCCTTTCACTCCTGAAGAAAAGAATTCACAGAAAAAAAGCAATTATATGCAGTACATGTAAACTTAGTATGTCAAAATGTGAGTGTTCATTTCTAAAATACTTATATGTGTTATGGCTTTTAAAGTCTAAATTAAAGGAAAGGGAGTCACTTTAATTTTGTTTAGAGTATGGTTTGTGTTCCTAAAAGTTTGTAAGAGCAACTTTTTTTCTTATACTCTTAAGATAAAGCATTCTATAAAATTTAGAGAGTAACTTAATCACACATATACATAATGTTGAATATCCATTTGTATGAATACATTAAAAATATGTAATGTACAGCATGGCGACTAGTTAATACTATATTGCATTTCTGAGATTTGCTAAAAGTAAATCGTGAAAGACCTCAAATTTTTTTGTGTGTATGTGCCTATGTGTGGTGATAGGGATTAACTAGACTTGTGATCATTTCATGAAGTATATACATAGAAAATCAGTATGTTGTACACCTGAAGCTAGTGTTATAGTCAACTATACCACTGTAAGTAGGTTTCAATGTGAAAGATGAGCTGGGAGAAATATATAAACACATATATATTCATTTAATAGATGTAGGATGTGGAACGCATATACCTCTATATTTAAATATAGAAAAGTCCGTATACTGTGAAACTGGATTTGAATCTTGGTTTTATTGTGTATAGTTGAGTTTGGGCTAATTAGTGTCTCTAAGTTTCAATCTCCTATGTAAAATAAGTATAATAGTTTTTATCTCAGACTTGCTTGAATTCTTAAGTTATATCACATATATAAAGAGTTTAGCGTTGCATTATGTGCATGATTAATGCTCAACTGACTTTTGATACTTTGAGCTTGTGTCACTGTTGTTTTGGTTGCCTCTCTTAATTAAAAATCCCTGTATTAACAATCAAAGAGGTCAATGAAAAGGATAAAGGATCTTTAACACACAGACATTTCGGGGAAAAGACTAAAAGAGCTTGCTCAAACACAAGCTGAATGTTGTATCAATATTAGTGCATTGGAATAAATAAGTGAAGGTAAGAATGAGAGTGTCTATATAATTCTGCTTTAATGGCTGGACTGGGTTAAATGTTCACAAGTACACATGCCTTTTCATTTATGCTCCCTTTATTTATTGGAGTACAATTTTGGACCAGGCTCATGTTTTAGTTGTCAGAACATACCCTACCCATCATATACACAGGAAGATCAGGATATTGCCATGGCAATGGAGAAGGCTGGCCTGGATTCCTTACAGTGTGAATGCTTCAAAACAAACTTGCACCATGGACCCATGCAGCCCATTTTAATCAGCATTAATGGCTCTAACAACCAGAGGCTCCTTTATCCACTCCGTTTGCAACAATTTGCTAATGATAATTAAAAATGCCTGGTGTTTGCCAACAATGCTGGAGCCACCTTCTTTGACCTAAAAAACCAAGAGTAGGGAGAAATCTAAAAATAGTATCTGCATAAGACATTTTTGTTTGATGAGTTAAAAGAAGTTTGGAAAGGCTGGTGCCCAGGGATAACATGGTTTAGGATTCTGAGGAGGGAAACTGTATTACATCAACTTCAAAGCCCAACCTATTGCTGGGGTAAAAAAAGGTATTTATAAATAAAACTAGGCGTTGGTGTGGAATTTTTTAGAAATCGGCATATTCAACCATTAAATGACATACTTATGTGTAAGTATTATATAATTTAAAGTTGTATCAGGGATTCCTAATCTATAATTCACAGAAAATGAACTGGTTCCAGGAAGCCAATCTGCCTCTGAAATTTTAGACAATATTGTGAATTTAGACCCATCTGCGGTGCTTTTTTTCTGGATGGAAGATCCATAGCTCAAAAGTTTTTAACATGGCTAGTTACCTATAGT
Organism: Vulpes vulpes; assembly: GCF_048418805.1. Taxonomy (NCBI): domain Eukaryota; kingdom Metazoa; phylum Chordata; class Mammalia; order Carnivora; family Canidae; genus Vulpes; species Vulpes vulpes. The sequence goes on from NC_132782.1 coordinate 51,295,534, forward strand.
AGTTATTATTATGGTCATTATTTTTCAGTCTGCATTTTCCTAGGGAGTTGAATTTTAAAGTTATTATGTTGGAGAGTAATATTAAAACACATTTCAATAGCGATTAAAAATACTCTTGGGAATTTATCTTAACATTCCAATATAAAAATAAATCAACAAACAAGTATGTATCGGAAAGTTTTTAGCAGCCTCAAAAAATAGCTTTAAGAAAAAGAACATTTGTCATCTCACATGACAAGAAATATAAAGCCAAGAGATGCATAGTTTATTAATTCAGTAAATAACCTATCCCTTCCTCCACCTCTCTGCTTTGCTTTTCCATATATTCACTTACCATTCAAGGTTGGTCTCCCCAGGTATCAGGATGTCTGCAGTAGCTACAAGAATTACATGTAGATGTAGCAATGCCTAGAAGTAGAAAAGAGAGAATTTGCTTTATGTATCTTTATATAAAGCCAGAAAACTTCCCAGAATCCCTTCCCATGCCCTATCCCTCTCATTGGCCAAAATTGCATAACACTTCTTTCTCTAAAACAATCATTGGCATAAAAATGATTAAATTCATTCCTTACAGATGGGGAGAGTCTCAGCCTACCTGAAAAACAAGGTTACTCAGATAAGGGTGAAAAAAATTGAAATCTTTACATAAAAAGAAGATGAGGTAATGGCCATTGCACAGACAAGTATCACTACTAGCCACGGTGAACTGGCTAGGAAATTTCTTTTATTGAAGAATTTTTTTCTGATTAATTTTTTTATGATTAAATGGTTAAATATTTCACACATGTGGACAAGAATGGATAGTAACATAGCCAACATCTGTGACCCAATCACTCAGCCTAAGTACCAACATTTACTCAGATTTTCATTAAAGGGAGAAAACTATATTTGTGATCCTCTCTGTACCCAGCATTGATTATATTTCCTTCTCTCCTTCCCCAGCTATAACTACTAACCTGAATTCCTTATTTCTTTTCTTATGCATAATTTCATCTTTATGCTACATATTTATGTACTTTAAGGAAACTCTAAAATCCATTTGTGATTTTCATCCTTTAGCAAGGAAAATAGAAAAATATCAAGTTTGTGGGGGAAAATACAAATGATAGTATTAGATTTCCAAGAATTTCTGACTACAAGGTTTTGGTTCTTTGTGGTCCTAAATTTGCTTCATCAAGCTCCATTAGGTAAAAGTGTCAGTAAAATTTAAAACCGCATTCTACAAGAAATTATTTTTCACAAGTAAAAGGCCAATGATAAATAATCTTCCACTTGTGATCTTAAAAATGTAAAGAAACACTTCAGTGAATATCATTTTCCTATTGCATGCAGGAGAAGCAGAAACAAGAGATAGATGAAGTCCAATTTCACTATATAGAACACTGCCATCAGGATGATACTTTTTTTTTCTTATTTATTTATGATAGTCACACACAGAGAGGTAGAGACACAGGCAGAGGGAGAAGCAGGCTCCATACACCGGGAGCCCGACGTGGGATCCGATCCCGGGTCTCCAGGATCGCGCCCTGGGCCAAAGGCAGGCGCTAAACCGCTGCGCCACCCAGGGATCCCTGGGATGATACTTTGAAATCCAACTGAATTCTTATGCTCTCCATTTTATAACTGCAACTGAAAATGGGGACCCAGTAGCACATAGTCCAGGAGAAAGCCTTCATATTGCATCACCAGCTATTTTTATTCTGCAGGGAAACTCCCAGGCTGTAAATGTACTGTCCTGAGCGGGCAGGAGTTCGTGACTCTATATGTTGTGGTGTCTGCACCATCCAAAAACAAACAAACAACAACAAAAAAATATAAGCCACTTTTTCTTCTTTAAGACTTAGGAGTTAACAGTTCTCAGTCCAACTGGCTAATATGCATAAGATAGAGAGTTGGAGCTAAGCATAATGCCCTCTGCCCATACACTGATTTAACTTGCTTAGGTACCAAGTAGAGCAAATCTTATTCATCAATATATGTAGTCAACAAACAATCCAAGATGAAAAAGAAAACTAACAGTTTACATATTAAAAACATCACTCTCACTGGGCATAAACAATCATAATGAGATGTGATAAATGCTCTTTTAAGTGAATATTACAGGGTGATGACATATTAGTCATCCATTGACTAATATGGACTAATATGGACCATTAGGGTCCATTGTGGGGGATCTGAGGATATTTCATGGAGAATGATTTAAGATAGTTCTTGAATAAGTAAGAGCTCACCAAGTAAAGTAGGAAGAGAATGCAAGACCAATAAAATATAATGTGTTTCAAATAGGAAACCCAATTCCATTTGGATCCTGGCCTCTTGAATGTCACCTCTTATAGTGCTCTTTTACCAAATCCACTTCTTTTTCTCTTAACCAACTGCAAATCTACTTCTATTTTGAGCAAATGTTCTCAAGTCAGCTCCTGAGCTTCTGACAATCCGTTTAGTCATGCTTTTCATTTATTTCTTCGTTCTATCTTCTGACCTCCTTTTGCCTTCCTATTTGTTTCAGAATAAGTCTCTTCTCAAACCAAATACTCATTAATTTTTCATCATAGATCATAATAGTCCCAATTCACGGGGACCAGAGTATGAATCCATAGTAACTGGATACTCATTTTCCCATCTTTAAGCACAAAGTAAATTTAATCCTCAACCCTTCATCAAAGATACCGGAAAATTCTTGCATCCCAAAGAGTACAAATGACAAAATAATATCTATGCAAACCGTCTGAATGTGCATATCACATGTCGCACCAGTCTCTTTCTCTTTCCTTCTTTCAGTGTTTTATAAATTATATAAAAAAATGATTTCCTCCTGAAGGAGTCTCCTTAGATTTTTTCAAGTTGTCCTTCCATGAAATTTTAATACCATAGATACATTGTATATCTAGTCATGTACTGTATGTATATCTGAGTTTATTAAAAAGTAATAATTTTTCATGCCTCAAAAATCAATTTTTACTCACCGGGGTGATATTGCCCTGTTGAGAATTCATGAATGACATGTCTATCTATCACCTATCTATTCGTCCATTTAAACAGCTTCCACTTTTTATCCAAAAGAAAAAAACCACTAAACTTTGGTGAACTTCAGTCATCATGTTTATAAAAAGTAAAACTTACTCGGATTAATTCATAGAGATATTATTATAAGATATTATGACTTGTACAAGTGTTCTAAAATCAGTTATTATACAGATTGCATTTTGAAGAAATGTGGACAGAATGAACACCAATTTTGGCCACCATTTTGGCAGCTTTAGATTTCTAGCATTTCTCTATGACCTTCTCTGAATAATGTTTCATTTTCCTATCACTGCTTTATGGAGGACTATATGCATGTATGTGGGTTGATGAATGAGTGCATTTTGCTCATATTTTGTACAAATATTTCAACTACGGACTTATTTCTAGTCACCTGGATAGATTATATAAGATATAAGATATTATAGATATGCAAGTTTGTACAATCTGAATTCAAAAACTGAAAAGCAGAATCTCTTTGGGTAGAAGCTCAAGAATTGGTGGGAAAAGAGCTCCTCCTCAATCCCATATAAGTGAGGGAATTTCTGAGGAGTGTTCTTATACTAAATGGTCTTTTGGTAACCTCAGATTTGATTATTTCAGAAACATTAAAAAAAAAAACTCGTACTAAAAACATGCTAAGTAATCATATGCCACCACATAATGTTATTTTGTTGATTAAGTATTAAAAAGATAACTTCATGAAAAGGTAAGACAAATTTCATTTCCTTAAAGTCTAAGCAAGTAAATGTGCAAAATCTGGCTTCCACTCTGCAGTCTCTGTATTCAAATATTATAAAAACATTCTGATATGATAAGACTTCAAGAAGATTCTCATTCAGGATAAATTTATTTTCACATATTTTCCTCTTAAAATGGACTGATTCTGTTTGTCTGTCTGTGATCATATGTTATGTTTAGGGGATCAGTAACACACTTTTGAGCTACACATCTAGTCTCGAATCCCATATCTAGCATAAAATGGTTGCATGTTTGAGGCAATTAGTTTCTTAATTTGAAACAATGGAGGTAATGTTATATATTTATAAGATTTGGGGGGAGATTAAAAAGATAATGGATCTGGCACAAAGGGGACACTAAAATATGTGAGTCTGTTTCATTTCCCTGGCCATATTTCCCTGTAAGTGCAGAGATTATACCTGATAAAGATCTGTCAATAGACACCAGTGAATCACCTTCTCTATTCTAAACACTAAATCTTTGGGGGCTCTAGGTCATCAATAAATAGGAGAAAGAGGAAAATAGTCATTTTTATTATAATTGATATCATTATATCATATTAGTGTCATTATAAAATATTTCCAAAACATGTATACTATAGGTCAAGCTTCATTTAGGCCCTATGAGGATTTTAGGAATTAATAAAACAGAACTCACTGAAAAGTGAATGAGACAGACATAAAAAGCAATTAACCTTAAAAGACAAGGCTTGATACTGTTACAATGGGTCAAAAAAAAAAAGTGCCATGAAAGCACTGAGAAAGGTGAGTAAAATTGTATCTGCAAGAAATTTTCCCTATTACCAAAAGTAGATGCAAAGAATCCAAAACACAGTGTCCTATTTAGGGATAGGTCTATGTCATAGAGTCTACTTTCCCCAGAGTCCGGACCCACAGATAGTTTGCATTTGAAAGCATTTCCAAAATTCCACATTTCATGTACTGGTGTTATACACCACTGAGCCTTTTACTGTCATCCTACTTGTATGGGCATCCAGGAACTATAAAATCAGCTTTTGCCAAATGTCTAGTAAGGCAGATTAGCTAAAGTTGTTAACAGGGAGCAACCAACACAAGCATTCCTCAAAAATGGCTTGCACTTGGGTTTGGAAAACATGATTTGCCAAAAGGGAAATTTGTGGGTGCTAAATTTAGAAGTGAATAGAAAACTTGTGGGCTACACAGTCCCATTTGGCTCCTAAGCCAGACACAACTTCAGAACTGTGTGGGGCTTTTTTCTCCTTCCCCCCTTTTTTCTATTTTATTCCCATGGCAGTCTTAGAAGAAGGAGCAAGAATTCCTTTCAAGCAAGAATGTTTATTGCCTGCATGATGCAGTCTTCCATTTAGTTAGAAAAACATGTTTTTCAATTAACTTTCCCTTGATAAACAATGATTTAATTTAAAGGGATGGCTGTTTTGCAAATTGCAATAAAATAGATTTTATGTAGGAGAAAACCTTACTTTAAAAAAAACGGAGATGATTAGATGCCAAAGTTTCTCAAAGCAGAAACTAATTTTTTGGCTCTTGCTTGTCATGCCACAATATTTTTAGTACTGTACCTGAAATGCAAAAGCCTGAATAATCTCACTTAAAGTGTCCAAGTGAAAAATGGCATTCATCCAATGTAATCCATTGGATTTTCATTGGTTTGCCTTTTGGTGAACAGATTCTCTTTGCTGATAGCAACTTGCTTTAAAATCGACACCACATCTTGGCTCGATTGAAAATTAACACCTCCCTGTTGCCCATCAAATCTTCACGTTTAGTTCTCTTGCTCACTCTTTCTTTCATTCTGTCCCTCTCCCTCTTTACTGTATTTGATGTCTAGATACATGAGGATTGTAGAATATTTGTTCCTTCATTGACTTACGGAGCCAAGTAATGCAAATGTAAATCTCTTAAATCCCACTCAGTTATCAGTATATGTAGATTTTTAGGCATATTCATATATACAAAGCATGTAAAAAGGAAAAAAAAAACACAAAGATTAAGTGTTAACCTGAATATAAACCATTGCTTAAAAACTTATAGTAAGTCCTTCCATGTGGAAAGTTTTCTGATTTTATAGTGACAACCATCATGACAATAATAACAGCAATAGTAATTAATTAAAAAACAACCTTTTTTTTGTCCTCAAACATACCTCTCTTACCCTCCACCAGCAGAAGCTGAGAGTGATTAAGTCTTATCTAATAACTTAAGCGGCTGTAAGTGGCATTTTAAAATCTTTAACCTGGTGTTTTCACAACTGAAATAGAAATCATCAGATAGTATTTGGCCCAAGAAAAAGCTTACTTCTTAATTCTGGTGGCCCAAGAAAAAGCTTACTTCTTAATTCTGGCATAAGTGTGCAACTTGAGAATGGGAAGGGTGAGAGAATTGCACAATCTTTTAAATAATTATATGAAATGCCAACTTTATTGTGATGCAAATGGTCTTGCATACTTGGGAGGCTTTAAGGAAAGTGTTTTCCACCAAATATGTTTAGATGCTATTTTTATGTCTTTGAGAGATGAGAAATACATGTGTAGGTCTATATATGTTTATAAGAGATCAAACGGGTTACCTGGTGGACATGAAGAAACCCAAAACTTTGTATAGTTCACAAATCCAAAGGGAGCAGATTTGATGTGTTCATGCTTGCTCTGGAATGCTCTCCAAGTCTTGGGGTAGCTAAGCAACCTTGCAACCCTAAACTATTCTGTGGGTCTAGGAATGCCAAAGGCCACCCCAGACTGTCCTGGTGACACTCATGGAGTGTGTTCCTTAATGAATAATATGACTAAAGAAAGAATAGGTCCTAGAAGGAAACCAATTCTATTGGGTGCATAGTAGGGTTCCTTAAAAAATGAGGAAGATTGGGGAGCCTGTATGTCTGGGTAAATAATCAGTGGACTCTTGATTCCAGTTCACGTTATGATCTCAGGGTCCTAAGGTTGGGCTCCAGCTTACAGCAGAGTCTACTTGTCCCTCTTCCTCCTCCTCTGCCCGCCACCACCCCTGGCCATGGATCACACTTGTGTGCACATGCTCTCTCTCTCTCAAAAATAAATGAATAGAATCTTTTTTTTTTTTTTCAAATGAAAAGGATTTATAAAGTGAAAGTCAGGAACAGTTGTGAGTTTGGATTCTTTCCAAATGATGTCTGAAGTCAGATTAAGATATCTATGAGATTCCCCTAGTGAAAGGTTGAATCTTCTTGAAAATTTTCATTCTGATTATGGGAAAGTCAAATACAGTGCAATTATAATCATTAACTTCTCTCTCTCTCTCTCTTTTTAAAGATTTTATTTTTTTATTCATGACAGACACAGAGAGAAAGAGAGAGACCGAGACAGAGACAGAGACACAGGCAGAGGGAGAAGCAGGCTCCCTGCAGGGAGTCTGACTGTGGGACTCCAGGATCACACCCCAGGCTGAAGGTGGCACCAAGGTGGCACTGCTAGGCCATCCAGGCTCCTCTCATTAACTCCCCCCCCCCTTGGGATAGCTAACTCCCAACCATTCAGCAAATTTTAGTATATCTACACAGCATCATGTGATATTTTTGTGGGGAAAGATGCCTGTGCAGAGGGAGAAGCAGTTTCTGGCAGTGATTATAGTCATGAGCTTCAGATAATTAAGAGAAGTGGTATGATAAGTAGAGTCCACAGGCTGAGAAGCAATGGTCAACTAGATGACCCAGAACTATCAAACTTCAACTGAATCTTTGCCGGTATATAACAGAAGAATGTGACCCTTTAAAAGGGAGAGAAAACTGACACTTCAGTCAAACTCAAAATAGCTAACACTTAGTATTTAGTATGTGTTGGGTACTCTGAAAATACGATGTCATTTCACAATCCTATCTTAAAAATAAAAAGCCTATAACTTGAAGAGATGATATGATGTTCCCTGGTTTGCACAACTTAACAGCAACAGATCCCAAATTCCAATCCTACCTTTATTGAATCTGTAGTATGACTGGCAAGATAGTCTGGTTTACCATTTCAATTTTCTTTTAAAAATATTGGCATTATAAACATTAAAAATTATAGAGAGCCTTGAATAAATCAATTGAATTGTACCAGTTTCAAAATTCATTATATTTATATTCATTATATTTGTTATTTTTAGATTTTAATTTTTAATGAAAGAAAGCACTGCAGGTAGTTCTGAAATCTATTGGTAAACTTCACTGACTCATTCCATTTATCTCTCTCTTTCCAGAAGAAATCAGTGTCCTAAAGTGGAAATCTATCATTCCCATTGATGTTTTCACGTGAATTAAGTTCATAAATATATGAATTTAATTATATATGTATATATATATTACACATAAGTATAACATACATATGTGTGTATATACAGTTTTGATTGTTTTAATTTTACTACAGAGTATTATGCTGCACCTAGATTTAAAATAAAAACCTCCAGATGCTTGGCTGGCTCAGTCAGTAGAACATGTGACTCTAGATCTCAGGGTCGTGAGTTTGAGCCCCACATTGGGTACAGAGGTTACTTCAAAATAAAAATCTTTTTAAAAAGTAAATAAAATAGGGCAGCCTGGGTGGCTCAGCAGTTTAGTACCTGCCTTCGGCCCAGGGCCTGATCCTGGAGTCCCAGGATTGAGTCCCGCGTTGGGCTCCCTGCATGGAGCCTGCTTCTCCCTCTGCCTGTGTCTCTGCCTTTCTCTCTGTGTCTGTCACGAATAAATAATAAAATATTTTTAAAAAGTAAATAAAATAAAAACATCAACATCTTATTTTAAAATTCTATGAATATTGATAAGTGTAGCACTGATTCATTAATTATTATACCTGTATAATAAAAACATGTATGGATGTATTGCTATTTGTCTATTCTCCCATAGATGGATATTTCTATTATTTCATTTTTGTTATTACAAACAATGCCAAAAAGACTTACTACTTTTGTGTGCTTGTGCTAGAGTTGCAAGTGTCTCTAGAAAAGAGATTGATATGTACAATTTTTTTGACACATATAAGCTAGAGCTTACTTTCCCTCCTCTTCAGTGTGGTGTAAACTTTATGACTCACTTCTAACTAATAGAAAAAGAAAGAGAGAGAAAATATGCTCATTCAGAGACCAAGTATAAAAGTCATTGTGGCTTTCTGCCTCCATGCTATTTGGCTCCCTTGCTGGGGGCGGGGAGTACAGAGCCACATCATGAGTACACTCAAGCAACCTATGAAGTCTATGTAACAAGAAACTGAGATGTCTTGACAATAGGCAGCAAAAAATTGACACCCCCTGCCAACAACTAGCAAGGAAATAAGGCTTGTTTCCAAGGGTGAGCCATTTTGGAAATGGTCCTTCTAGATCATCAAGCTTCTAACACCAGTAGTCCTGGTTGACCTATTGTCTTAAAAATCATGAGAAACCTTGAGCCAGAACCACACACCTAAGCCAAACTCCAGACCAACTGATTAATATTTGCTGTTTTAAAAAATTGTTTTCCGATAATTTGATATACATTGATATAGATTTTGAAGCATCCTTGAGATTTGTTAGTTTTTCGTCTTTCTTAACTTTATATTAGATTATTTTTTCTAAATGATTCACTGAAGTTTTTAAATCTATTTTAGATATTCATGCAAATAACCTTTCCCAGTCTGAATTTCTTTGTAAGCTTTCATATGTATTACCTTGTCATATAGAAGACATAGATTTTAATGCATTCAAATATATCAATAATTTCCCTTATTATTAGTGGTTTTTAAGTCTAGTATAAGAAAACTTTCCTAGAACAATTAATGATAAATAACTTTTAGTTTCCTTTTAAATGCTTAAATTTTTGTTTTTAACATGTAGCTACTTGGGACGTCTGGGTGGCTCAGTGGTTGAGTATCTGCCTTCTGCTTAGGGCGTGATCCCAGGTCTGGGGGTAGAGTCCCATATCAGGCTCCCTGTGGGGAGCCTATTCTCTCTCTGCCTGTGTCTCTGCCTCTCTCTCTCTGTCTCTCATGAATAAATAAATAAAATCTTAAAAAAGCATGTATCTACTTAATCTATTTTAAAATTGAGTGTGATATGTTGTGTATAAACATATTTTTTTTTCCATTCCATAAATACAAATTATTTGTTTTATTTTGTATTCATTGTTGCACAGTATCAGGAGATGTTCCAAGCTGCGGTTCATTATTAATATCATTTCTTCTTTGTTCTCCTGGCAAATCTGATGACATGCTTGATATTGGCGTGTGGTGGAATGGTACTGAGTAGTCTGTTAATGAAGGCGGAATAGCAGCAGGATCAACCGAAGTCACACTGGGCACCCTTACAGAAGATGGCTGATACATGAGAACCCCTTTGGTTGGGCTGCTTTGTGTTTCTGACATAAATATGGATAGCTAATTGTTTCCAAAATGATATATTCCCTTTCCCCTTAACCTAAAATGACACTTCTATCATATGTCATCTAAATATATATGAAAAATATAATATATAATATATAATATATATGAAATATATATAATATAATATATAATAATATACAATAATATAGTATAAATATATAAAATATTATATATAATAATAATTTATATAATATATAATAATATATTATGTTATATATATATATTCCTGGTTGTTCTATTTTCTTCCAATGTTTGTTTTCTATATTTGTGCCAATAGTTCACACGATTTTAATTATTTTACAAAAATTATAAAACTTCCTCGCATCACTTTTGTCATTTGAAATTTTCTTTTTTTTTTTTTTCATTTGAAATTTTCTTGACTCATGTTGGCCTTTTCCTTTCCATATAAATTCCATTAATATTCTTTTTTATGACATTGAATTTATAAATTATCTTTTAAAAATCAACATATTTTTATGAAAGGAAGTTTTCTTTTTATATATATATATATAAATTTATTTTTTATTGGTGTTCAATTTGCCAACATACAGAATAACACCCAGTGCTCATCCCGTCAAGTGCCCACCTCAGTGTCCATCACCCAGTCACCCCCACCCCCTGCCCACCTCCCCTTCCTAGTTCGTTTCCCAGAGTTAGGAGTCTCATGTTCTGTCTCCCTTTCTGATATTTCGACTCATTTTTTCTGAAAGGAAGTTTTCTCATCCATGAACATGATGTACTTTATTAAAGTGTTATTTTGTTTCGATTAGATTATATCAATAAATATTTTGAACATCTTTTGGTAAGACCTATTCCTAAGCAGTTTATAATTTTATTACTTTTGAAATGGTTCTTATTTTATTATGTCACCTTTCTTATTACATTTTCCAATGGATTATTGATTTGGGTGAGTTGATACAGTTTTGAGCAAGCTTGCTGAACTCTACTATTTATTACCTTATCCCCACTACGTGAAATCTCTGGTTTTTATATAGCTCCTTTCAAATAAAGTTCTTTTATTTCTATCTATGCAATTATTATTATTTTATGCATTGTCATGTCCTACAGTAAAATTGAAGGAAAATGGGGAGCACAATGGGTGACCTTGTCTTTGAAATAAATGTTCTATGGTTTTATTACTTATTTGTTATGCTTTTTTTTCTTTGGTAGATTCTTTTATCATATTAAGGAATTCCCTTCTATTTTAAGTTTGTAATATGGGTTTTTCAAATATAAATTAATACTGTATAGTATGGTATATTATTTTTACATATCTGTTGGAGACTCATAATCTTGCTAACTTGTTTCTAAAAAGTTCTAAAACTAAAAAGATTTACTAAAACTAGAGATTTACTAAAATCTCTCTTATCTCTGCTTTGTGGGTAAATTCTTTGGTATTATCTCCTGTTTCTTCCATATACTCAGCTACTGTATCCATTCCAGAGTTCATTTTATCAGTTTTTTAATGAAATAAGCATGTTTTTAAATTTTTTCATCTTTCTTTTATTCATTTGTGGTTCTTTTCATAATATCTTATTCAATTTTTGATATCATTATTTCATTTATTTATTCAATGCTTCCAACCATATAATTTTATAGTTATTTTTATATTGTTGTAGTATTTTCATATCAGTTATAGTAAACCTATCTCTAATTGTTGATTTTTAGAAATAGCTTTAGTGTTCCAGGTGGATATTGGCCTATTGATTCCAAGGCTCATCTGGAGTGGAAAGTTCCTCAACCTCTATTCTCCAGCGTTTTTCCTAAGTGTCATTGTTGTTGTTGTTATTGTCGATGTTGTTGTTGTTGTTATACTACCTCATGTACCCCTAATCTAGAACATAATCTTCTACATAAGATCCCAAATCCTCTCCTGAGATGATGGTGGGCAGTCTCTCAGATGTGGCCCAGGTTCCTACTCAGGCCTGTGTCTGCGATCTCCCATGTTCCAAAGCACACATCACCATATAAGCACCACAGAGTTCCAACAGATGCTTTTTCAGCTTCTTTTATCAGAGTTGGAGAGTTCTGCGGAACACCTAACTGTAAACTGTGCCTTGGGTGTCAGTGCCACACCACATGCAGAACTTTTATTACTTAAGAACAGAACTGATTGACTCTGATTTTGGACCAAGAGCTAGGGAAAGCTTCAGCTGCATTGATTTGTGTCATAGAATGTTTATTGTTTTTAATGTGGCTATATCTTTTTAAAGTTCCATTTTATATTTTATATATCCTTGCTACATATTTAAAGTTTGAAGGTGAGAGGATGACTACAAACCAAAAAACTAAAAACACTGAGTAGAAGTCTACATGATTCTTGAAGATAAAACAGTTATATTAATCTTTACTGAGTCAAATGAGAAAGAAACTGAAATATCCAATGTACCATACGTTAAATACTAGTTACATGTTATTTTGTTTAAACGTATAACAATTAGTTGAGATAAACCTTATCACATTTTATAAATGACTGAATACCACATGATCCAGTAATTTACCCAAAGGAAATAAAAACACTAATTAAAAAAGATATATGTGCACCCATGTTTATAAGGTGGCCATGATATGGAAGTAATACAACTGTCATTGATAGGTAAATGGATAAATAAGGTGTGATATATATGTATGCATATACATATGACATATATAAATAATGATATATACAATGGAATATTATTCGGCCTTAAAAAAGAATGACCTTGCCATTTGTTACAACATAAATAGACATAGAGGATATTATTCCGAGTAAAATAAGTCAGACAGGGATAGACAAATACCATATAATATTACTTTTATGTGTAATTAAGACAATCAAATAAATGAATAAAAACAACAAACAAAAAGCAGAAATAGACCCATAAATACAGAAAATAAACTGATGGTTGCAAGAGGGAGGGGGAGGATGGGCAAAGTGGGTGAAGAGAATGAGTGGTATAAGCTTCCAGTTATGGAATGAATAAGTAATGGGGATAAAAGATACAGCATAAAGAATATAGTCATTTGTATTGTAAAAGGTTGTATGGTTACAGGTGATAGCTTCACTGGTGGTGAACATAGCGTAAGGTATAGACAAGTCAAATGATTATGCTATACAAATTACCTGAAACTAATGTAACATTGAGTGTCACCTACACTTCAAATAAATAAGTAAATAACCAAAAAGATTTCAGATTTAAATCCAGTTTTCTCTGCTTCAAAACTCAATGTTTCCCTACTACCTCATGAGTCAATTGGAGAATTTTGTTTGCTGTACTTGCATGCAACAATACCTGTTAATAAGGAAGATCCAAACTATGAATAATTTCTCAATTACAGATAGCCATATAAAGAAGTAAGAATAAAGTCATAAATACAGAAATAAGGAAAAGGAAAAAAGAAAAAAAGGAGCAAACAAAACCCCCTAAACCCACCTGGTGATGCTTTCACCAATCGCATGTGGACTGATACCCCATTTCACAGGTGAGGCAATTGAGACTCAGAGCAGTACAGTAACTTGACCAGATCATGCAAGAGGTAAGTGGAAGAGCTGCATTGAGGACCTAGATCACTTAACTCCAGATATTATTCTCTTTATCTATATCATACATAATGTTTTTTTCTGATATAACCCGAATGTTTTTTTTTGTTTGTTTCATGTTGGGGAATTTTAGTGATTTACCAGGATACTCATGAAAATTTCAAGGAATATTTTTGAAACGTATATTTTTATGTTTTTATGATGTAGCCACAGTACAAACATGAAATTCATTTATAATATGTAATAATTTAAGGGTGAGCTGCAGGAGAGGTGGGAGATGTAGAGGCAAAGAACATTCTTTATGAGGCTACCTTGTGGAAATTATTCCTGATAAAATCGTTAGATTACAAAATTTTTAATATTTGTAGGTACACAACTCCCACTTTTAAATTTTTTTCCCCTTTGAAACTTTCCTTCCTTATTCTGCGAATCAAATGCCTAGTGTCTTTACTTCTACTCACAGGACTTCTACCATAATCTTAAGGCTTCTAGTGTTTAGAACCCTCCCCTATACATAGAGATTCTCAGAGTAAAGAAGTGTCCTCTAAATAACAAGAAGAATCCTATTTTAGAGTAGATACCTTAGTGGATAGGAGTCTTTTGGCCACTGAACGTGTCCAAGGAAAGGGGGAAAGAATCAGTCTTTTCTCCAACCTTTTTAAAAATTTTTGTAAAGATGAAGCTCTAGGAGGGTCCGTGGAAAAGCACATTGCCCCCACCTGGTGGAGATCCAGGATGGTTACGAGACTGACCTGGTGTCACGCATGTAACCTTCTTGGACCATTTTCTAGGGGGTTGGGGAATCTTATGCCTATGTCCTGTGCTTTTCAGCCTGTGACGGAGTCCTGCCAACTACTACAGACTGACCTTTCCTCATTCCATCATACTGAGGTTCTAGACAGAAAAATAAATTATTTTCTGCTCCTTCAAAGGGTCATGATGACTCATATATAAAGTTCTGCACTCTTGAGGGGGCTCCCTAGAGTGGATGCTGCTGGTGTTTCATATCTCTGGACTTATTTTATCTTCTCAGAATGAAGACTCTACCAGGGACACCTGGGTGGTTCAGCGATTTGGGGTCTGCCTTCGACTCAGGGCGTGATCCTGGGTCTGGGGATCAAGTCCCGCATCGGGCTCCCTGCAAGGGGCCCGCTTCTCCCTTTACCTATGTCTCTGCTTCTCTCTGTGTATCTCTCATGAATAAATAAATAAAATCTTTAAAAAAAAAGACTCTCTATCAGATGAAATCTAAGGGGAACATAATACTGACTTTTGGTTTCTGAAGGTGTCCCTACTCTGTTTAATTAAAACTGCCTTAGTGCCTTCTAATCCAATTTTTTTTCTTGGATTCACAATATATTACTAAAATCTGCTGACTGTTTATATTTCAGTAAAGAACTTCTCTTGCCCTAGGGAAATTACTTAAGCACCAAGGCATTTGGACAAGTAGAGATTTTTTTCCTATGTGAATTGAGAATAATTGTATCATCCAAGATAATGGCCTAATAATATAATGAAAAATAAAAATTTACTTCAAGAAAATTAAATTTATCATCCTTAAACCCTGTAAAAGATAAATAAGTAAGTAAATTGCTATTCCCTGTATGAGGATGAAATTAAATTTTATATACTACACAAATATTATCAGAAACTTTAATCCTTATGTGGATGTGGAAACCAAGATAAAATTATTGATGAGACTTGGTCCAATTTACACAACTTGCAAATGGGATTGTGGTTGTCTAAATTCAAGTTTGATGGTGTGAAAACTCAGGCTTTATTCATCGCACCATGTTACCTTACCTACTGGGATACTCTCAAGTAAGAAGTCTGCTTTACTCTTGGATAGAAAAAAAAAATCCCTCTTTTCCAATGTAATATAAGAAATTTATTACAAATGCTTTAGAAACTTGAAGTGTTAGTACGAAATAAGGAATGACACAGTGTGGAACAATCCATTCCCATCCCCAAACCCCAGCTATGTGTCTGTTCAGTCTAGGATCCTAGACAAAACCTAAAGCTAAATCTTTGAATCATTGTGTTTTGCTTTTCCAACTGATTTTTGTGCAAATTTAGGTACCTTTAACATACAATCTTTTAAAGATTGTTGATTGATTGATTGATTTTAGAGGGAGAGAAGAGAGAGAGGAGCAGGGAGCAGGGGTAGAGGGAGAGAGAAACTTAAGCATTATCTATGCTGAACATGGAGCCCAACATGGGGCTTGATCTCATGTTCCTAAAATCATGACCTGAGCCAAAATGAGGAGTTGAACGCTTAGTCAACTGTGCCACCCAGGTACCCCTAACATGTGGTCTTTTAAAACAAAGGTGTACCGCACATGTTTATAAATAAACTAAACACATTCCCCAGGGTCAGAAGTTATTTATCATAGAAAATAATCATGGGCAAAGGATGATAAGGCTGGATAATAGTTATATAGACATGAAAATTATATGTGTGTATATATGTGTATTTTTAAAAACTGGACTCAAATTGGACATAATCTTGGTTACCTATTATGGCTATTTCCTCAGATTCACCTACTGTTTTAGATTATGAAAAAGGATATGAAATATTCTTATGGTAAAAAGTACAACACATACTACAAGCATTGATTAAAGATGAAAAAAGGTTAGCTTTGTCACTCACTAGCTGCAATGTCCTTAGATAAGTTACTTAAACTTCATGTGCTTCTGTTTCCTCATAGGTAAAAATGCAGATAATAATATCCTTCTCCAAAAAATGAATATCCTACTCATAGGAATGTTATAAGCATAAAATGAAAAAAATACACGTTAAACTATTAGAACTGTGTCTGCACATAAAAAGCAGTTAATAACTGGTAACTCTTGGATAATATGCCTGTATATGTGTGTCTGCACATGTGTAGTTTAGAAGAGAAGTTGAGTGGGAGGAGTCTCCTATAAACTGTTATTGGAGAACCTGTCTTGTTTTCTAGGGCTGTGAGCCATGGGGTCTAGGGAGGGAGTGTATGCTTTCTCTCCACATATTCTGACTTGCTAATAAGTTAGCCATTCGTCAAAGTTTTCTTCTTCCCAAATCTATACTCTGGATTGAATAATCACAAGGGGAAAATTATACTCTGGGCTTTAGCTTCAAAAGATAGAATGACATGTTAGCTGGATCTAGAATACAGATGCATGCCCCCGAATATGAGTACATGTGCATATGCCACACACACAGGTCAAATACGCCAATATCTGTTTAAATACAATCCCTTCGCTCTAAAGTATTTTAAAAGATCATTATAGCATCACTAAGTAATGAAAACCAAGAGAACCATTTTACTACTGTGTGAGGAATAAAACTGTCTCTTAAAAATCCAAAGGAGAGTGATAGGGATTCCTGGGAGGCGCAGTCAGTTAAGCAACTGACTCTTGGTTTCTGCTCAGGTCATGATCTCAGGATTGTAGATCAAGCCCCCTGTTAGGTTCTGCATTCAAGGTGGAATTTGCTTGAGATTTTCTCTCTCCCTCTACCCCTCTCATTTGTGCTTGCTTTCTCTCCCTCTCCCAAATAAATAAGAAAGCTTTTTCTTTTTAAGATTTTATTTATTTATTCATGAGAGACACAGAGAGAGAAAGAGGCAGAGACATAGGCAGAGGGAGAAGCAGGCTCCATGCAGGAGCCCCACATGGGACTCGATCCTGAGACCCCAGGATCATGCTGTGGACTGAAGGCAGGCACTAAACCACCGAGCTACCCAGGCATCCCACTTTTGTTTTTTTTTTTGAAAAAGAGAGTGATGATCTTACTTCCCTCAAATTCACAGATTCAAACTTTCACGAAAGCCAACCACATGCACAATAATCACATAATGGATAATTCTGCTGTGGACGGAGCCAATTTAGCGCTTGCAAAGATTTGCATGAGATGTCTGATATTTCAGGCAGATGAACAAATGGCTATGCTAATATGCCAGTAGACTCCAAGTTCCATTCCTCTACTGTGAAACAATTAGAATTAGAATTGTACTGCTTAGACCCCTTGATCTCAATCTCTAAAAATATATATCTCCATCACTTTATCATTTATCATTTCTCCTTCAACCTGTACAGATGGTCTGTATCAAAATTATTCTTTCTTTTTTTTTTTTTGGATTATTCTTTCAGTCCAAATGTTGTATAGGACAGAAAAGCCATTACTCACTCTGTCCCATATACAAGTAATCCTTAGATACATTCTAGTTGGATTTGGTTCTAAGAAAAACACATTTCTTATGATAAATGTCTTATCTTCCCTTTGCTATCTTACAAGAAAAAATGCTTAAATATTTTTCTTCTGCTCTCTGTAATTAAATATTAAGCATATAAAAGTCATTCCAGGTGCTTAATAATTTCATTAAACAATTACTACATTTTTCCTATATAATACTTCCGTTGCACAATTTATTATCATTTTTAATTTTTAATTGAATAAGTGTTTTGGATGTTGGTGGTACATAAATTCTAAGGAGTGTCAAAGATTTCAAGCTTTTGCTTTAATTAGTGGCACTTCAAAATCACGCTAAAAAGGGAGAAATATCTCATTGAAAATGACTAGTAAGATAGTAATTGAAAATTCAAAGGGTACCATTTAATTTCATTAAATATGTTACTCTTGGATAGAAAAAAATATGTAAATGTGTAAATATGTAGGAGAAGAATTCTCTGCTGCCCCAAAATATCTTCAAGACCTGTGGCATTTTTTTGAATTTGTTAATTGGGTATATTGATACCTGACTTTAAACCCTTGGATTTCCATGATTGTACTGAAGAAGTTAAAAGAATTTTGAGTGCCAGATGGATGTAAATTCAATAATAATTCAAGTTAAGGAAAACATGGCTTTTTGTTTACTGACACATTTTACTTAATTTGGTAAAAGTTTGGCACTAAAAGAATATTAGTACTCCCTGTTTCCTCTTGCTAATTATAAACTCTTCAAACTTTGCCCGCTCTTAAACTAAAACATCACTCTTCTAGGTTATGAATGATACTGTTAGTTATCTACTGCTATATAACAAATTGCCCCAAAACTTAATGGATTAAAACAACAAACACTATATCATAGTTTCTGTAGGCCAGGAATTTGGAAGTGCTTTTTGGTAAATGGTCTTTCATGAGGTTTCGAAATGGATGTCAGTCACTATTGCAATTATCTGAAGGTCTGACTAGCATTATAGGATCCATCTCAATGCTCATTTATGTGACTGTGAAAAAGTAGATCTCACTTTCCTGCTGGCTGTTGGCCAAAGGCCTCAGTTCACCATGAAGCTCACCCCACAGGGTAGTTTGAGTGCTCACAATATGATAGCTGACTTCTCCCAGAGTGAGCCATCCAAGAGAGAAGCTGACTTCACAATGTATTTAAAGACCAAACTTACACACCAGACCTTCTGCCACATGGTATTAATAAGAAATGAGTCATTAAATCCAGCTGACATTCAAGGGGGGTGTTTAACTTCATCCTTTGAAAGGAGCAATATCAAATAATTTGTACACAATTTTGTGGAGGCAAATTTGTGGACTACAATCTACCCTCTGATTACAAATTATTAACATTTATCTTACATGAAAGATAAACATGCCTCCTCAAGATCCCCAAAGACCTGCCATTTTACAATATTAGTTCAAAGTCCTGTCAACATGGAGAAGATACTTCTTGGGGGCAGCTCCTGGAATAGAGTATTTTTGCAACTGAAAAACTGTGAGAGAAAGAGACAAAATTGCCCCGTTGCCCAGTATACCATGAAGTAGACATTCAAGTTTAAAAAGAAGGATGTCTTGGGTGGAGCCACCTGGGTAGCTCAGTGGCTCAGCAGTTGAGCATCTGCCATTGGTTCAGGGTGTTATCCTGGAGTTCCAGGGTCAAGTCCTACATCAGGCTCCCTGCAGGGAGCCTGCTTCTCTGCCTATGTCTCTGCCCCTCTCTCTATCTCTCGTGAATAAATAAGTAAAATCTTAGAAAGAAGAAAGAGAGAAAGAGAAAGAAAGAAAAAAAAGAAAGAAAGAAAGAAAGAAAGAAAGAAAGAAAGAAAGAAAGAAAGAAAGAAGAGGAAGAAAGAAAGAAAGAAAGAGAAAGAAAGAAAGAAAGAAGAAAGAAAGAAAGAAAGAAAGAAAGAGAAAGAAAGAAAGAAGAAAAAGAAAGAAAGAAATCTCTATTTCTGTATCAAGAAGAGGAGGATGATTCTAAATCTCTAGAAACTTATCAATGAAGAAGGCAAGGTCATCAGTCTTCATAACAACTTTACCCTTGTTGCTGTGCTTTTCCTGGCAACCTCCCACAACTAACTCATCTCCAATGTCTTCTTTATTCTTAGCTGGAGATGCTTTTTAAGGTGGTGCCTGGGCCATTTCTGGAAGTTACTTAGTTTTCCTGGGTATCTCCAATGTATACATGTTATTAAATTTCTGTTTTTCTCCTGTTAATCTGTCTTTTATTACAGAGAGGTTTCAGCCAAGAATCTAAAAGCATAGAGGGAAAATTATTTTTCCTCCCCACAAAACCCTGGTTTGTTATGCCATGAATCTCTTGTTGTGTTTCTACTACACCAGTTCTGACATGGCCCAGATTACCACTTATTAGTGAAAATATTCTCACTTGAGCACTGATGCTTTACAAAGAATCCTTTTTCTCCCTGGTCACTATCCTTTGCAAGCTGGTTTAAAGAGAGTTAAATAAGAAAAAATGATATTAAGATAAAGAATGATATTAAGATAGGGCACCTGGTCCCCTTGCAATTTGCATTTTTTTTTTTTTTTTTTTGTCTTCGGAAAGGTTTGAAAAGGAGCCTCATTTGTCCATTTACTACTCTTTGACCACACAGTGTTCCAGGCTTGATAAAGTTTGTTAAGTATTGAATGAACTAATTCATTAATCTAGCTACTTTCCCGCCCTACCAGCCTATAAGTCTATCATCATACTGAGAAGGATTAAAAACAAAACAAAACCTCAGAATAAGAAAAAAAGTAGACACTACAAGAATGCCTGAGCAGTGAAGGGACTCTGTAAAAAATGTTTCCTGTGAATTTACATCTTTAAGAGGATTACCTCTACAGGGATATTGGTGCCCTTTTTTTCCAGAGTAAGCAGTTGTGGGGCAGTTTGGGCTCACCTTTTAGCCTCTGTTTCATTAAGAGCTCAGCTCCCTGGGTGGAGAACTAAACTAGCTGGGCTGTTTGGCACCTGAATGAGAAGAGCTTTATTATACTGTGGAAAGGGAGGAACCATGTACAACCTTGACCATGTAGCTTTGGACACTAAAAATGGAATATAATATATATATATATATATATAATAAATATAATAAAAAAATTTCTGGCCCAAGTGGCATCATTGGTGAATTCTATTAATCTTTTAAGGTAGAAATAATACAAATCCTTCACAAATTCTTCCAGAAAATAGAAGAGGAACAGAAATCTCCCAAGTCATCTTATGATACCAAAATGAGATAAAAACATTACCAGAGGGCAGCCCCGGTGGCACAGCGGTTTAGCGCCGCCTGCAGCCCAGGGCGGGATCCTGAAGACCCAGGATTGAGTCCCACATCGGGCTCGCTGCATGGAGCCTGCTTCTCCCTCTGCCTGTGTCTCGGCCTCTCATTCTCTCTCTGTGTCTCTATGAGTAAATAAATAAAATCTTAAAAAAAAAATTACCAGAAACTATAAACTAATATCTACAGTAAATAAATGAGATTTAACTCCAAAAATACAGACTTGATTTAACATTCAGAAATAAATCAATGCTATTTAAATATTGACAGAAAAAAAGGGAGAAAAAATATGATCATATCAATATATGCAAGTGTACTCTCATATATTTCCAGTGGAACTGTTAAATTATACAACAAGTTCAGAAAATAGTTTGGCAATTATTTATTAAGTTAGAAATACACATACTGGGGGGCACTTGGGTGGCTCAGTCAGTAAAGTGTCTGACTCTTGATCTTAGCTCAGGTTGTGATCTCAGGGTTGTGAGATGAGCCTTGCATCAAGCTCTGCACAGGGCATGAGGCCTGCTTGGGATTCTCTCTCTCTCCCTTTCCCACTGCCCCTCCCTCACCTCCTGCTCACGTGTGCTGGCCATGTTCTCTCTCTCTCTAAAAAAAGAAAATCAAAGAAAAAATTCACATACCATAAAACCTAGCAATTCCATTCTTTGATTTTCACCAAAGAAAAAAATTTTTAATAATTTCCTTCAAAGATCTATACATGAATGTACATGGTACCTTTATTCATAATAGCCAAAACTGGAAATGACCAAATTTTAGAAGCCAAGTGAACAGCTAGGTAAATTGTAGTGTATACATAAGAGAATAGTATTCACCAGTAAAAATAAATGAACAATGAACTATTACTACATGGAACCAGATGCATGAATCACATATTACCCTGAGAAAAATAGCCAGGCACAGGGTATATATTGGAAAATTCTATTCATATATAATTCTAGAAAAGACAAAACTAATCTATTGTGATCAAAAGTAGATCAATGGTTATTTTGGGGGACACCTAGGTGGCTCAGCAGTTGAGCATCTGCCTTTGGCTCAGGTTGTGATCCTGGGGTCCTGGGATCAAGTCCCACATGAGGCTCCCCACAGAGAGCCTGCTTCTCCCTCTGCCTCTGTCTCTGCCTCTCTCTATGTCTCTCATGAATAAATAAATAAAAATCTTTTTTAAAAAATGGTTATTTGGGTTTGGAGTGAGGGTGGATTGATTGCAAAGTGAGGGGGATTGAACAGAGCCCAGTCCCACTCGGACTTCCTGCATGGAGCCTGCTTCTTTCTCTGCCCCTCTCTCTGTGTGTCTCTCATGAATAAAGAAAACAGCCCTGTTAAACCATACTGTTTCATATAAACCATTATTCATATAGAAATTCCAGGGAGATGAGTAACATCATTAAGATGTTAACATAGGTCTCTCCTGACTTCGGTCCCCTAAGATTAACTAGCAACTGCTCATAGATAAGTCACTACTCTGAAGACCCCAGAAACTGGAGAGGAGACTGAAGCATTTCTTGGACCACAGAGACTAAGAAGGACCATATTAGAAGGGTAAGAGATGTGGCTATACTCTGATAGTATCATCCTTCCCCCAGCCAGCATAGCATTGCACCAAGAAGCCCCTCCTCAATCTATGGTTTCTCCAAAGGTAGAAGAGAGCCCCAGGGTGAACATCCAGTTCCCCCAGCATTGAGTTTCCCCCCATGTGTGTCACTGGGGTAATCTACATGGTTTGTCCAGTGGGGATCAGAAAGAGACAGAGAAAGGGGATGGATTTATAGCACCCAGGGTTCAGATCTTGGCCCAACTCATTCCTTTCAGCAGCAGTTCCCAAGAGTGAATCTGCCCATCTGGAGTCAAACTGGTGGCCCCATCTGGCCAGGCAGCTGGATTGATAGTACTGTCTGATTCAAGTCTTCACGAATAAGCTGTATTAGCCATGGAGCCTATACAACAGCTTACCTGGGTAAGGAAGCAAATTTTCAGCCCCACTCAACTGTTCAATATAATCTTTAGGACTTCCCAACCAGAAAGCCTGGCCAGGGAACACAGGCAGCCACAGAACCCATCCTATAGCACCACTTGAGTAAAAAGCCAAGCCAGCAGCCCCACCCAAATGTTCAGCCTTGCATAACCAAAAAGCTTGAATATTGACTCTAGGTAGCCTTGGAGCCCAACCTATGATACTGCCCTGTATCAGAACCCAGGGTATGGTCTTGCTTGGTTGCTGAACAAAGCCTATTGTCTCTCCCAGTCGAGGAGCCCAGCCAGTAACTCTATGCAATCATGAAGCATAAACTGGCTCCACTTATTGAGAGAGTCTGGGTAGTAGCCCTTTGGGAGTGCAGGCATGGTCTCTAGCTCCACCCAACTGAAAGATGGTGCTGAAGGCCCTTTTATACCAGAGAGCCTAGCCAATGACCTTGCTCAGCTGTGAAACATGGCCAGAGGTCAACTTAATCATGAAGCCCAATCTGTGGCCTCACACACCTTCTGAACACAGAGTTTAGGCCATAGTACTGCCTGAGACCCCATCTAACCAGGAGCAATTGTGGAGCTCAGCCCATTGCTCCTGTCCAATAGCAGAGACCAATTGGGGTACTACCCTAATAGGGAACATAGTCTGTGATCAGATGTGACTAGAAGTGAATGAAGTACACAGGTAATGACTCTACCTGACCCAGCCAACAGCCCTACTTGAATATGGAGCCCAGTTAGGAACATCCCTCCTGCCTTCAGAGCATAGTCAATAGCCTCACCTACTAGAGACCCCAGTAGCAAGCCCCATCTACCCATGGAAGTATCCAACCCATCTAGTACCCTAAGCTGAGCTGATTATTGAAAGTCTTTCATTATAGTGTTTTCTTGAATCATGAGTCTTGTATTGGGATGCCTGGATGGTTCAGTGGTTGAGCATCTACCTTTGGCTCAGGTCATGATCCTGGGGTCCTGGGATCAAGTCTCACATCTGGCTCCCCTCAGGGAGCCTAATTCTCTCTCTGCCTATGTCTCTGTGCCTCTCTCTGTGTCTTTCATGAATAAATAAATAAAATCATTTTTTAAGTCTTATACCATGTGATTTTATGTGATCTGTCTTCCCTCCTTCTATCCATAGTTTCCCATATAAATGTTTAAAGCTCAAGTTAAGGATTTTGTAAGAGCTCTTTTATCACGACAAAGATGGGCTGAAATAGGAGTATTCATTTGGCCAAATAAAAACAGTTAAGTTTTAATGACTTTGTTCGCACACCACTATTAAGTATTTCTGAGCATTTTTTTTTCTGAGTAGTTATTAAGAACAAAAACTCAAATCCTCTATCGTTGTTATCTGGCTTTTCCCTTTGGCACACAAAAATGAGGTCCAACCTTGGGCTACTACAAGTTCCTTGGTACTAATTTCATGGAAGTCCATACACAAAAGATGCAGGTGAGACAGTTTGTGAAGCTTGTAATACTGTGCTCTAGGGCAACCTGTTAGGGTAGACAGCTCCATAGCAAGCTGTTCTCAAGAATGAGAAGGTGATGCTGCTGCAAAAGAAATCTGCTGGAAATTGAGAAAAGGTTTCCAAACAGAAAGTGATTTGAGCTTCTCATTTCAATCAGAAAATACAGTGTTTTTTGGCCTAAAGAATTAGTTAATAAACCAAAGTAAAAATGCCTTGAGAACCAACAGACAACTGGCCAAATGTGATAGATCACTAAAATTTTTATTTTTATTTTAGAGATTTATTTATTTTATTTGAGAGAGAGAGCATGAGCAGAAGAGGCAGAGAGAATCTTATGCAGATTCCACACTCAGCACAGGGCCCAATCCAAGGTTCGATCTCAGAACCCTGAGCAAAACCCAAAAGTTGGAAGCCAACTGCACCACCCAGTCTCCCCATCACTAAATTTTTAGACAGAGAACAATAACTGAATTCTTAATAACCTCACTTTGCTTTTCTCAGAACTAACATGTGGCTGGTCATTCCAGCTTTGGAGTAATTATAAGCTTGCACTAGTCAGATTCTCCAGAGAAACAAACCAGTAGAAAATTATATATAAATTTACTATTTTAAATACATATGTATATAATATACATAATATTTAAAAACCAAAATTCAATTGAGCAAATTTGAAGATCTAATTGGTTTTATTGAGTGATTCATGAATTGGAAAGTATCCCATTCAGCAAGTGGAGGGGAGCTCCAAGGAACTGTACAAAATGGAAGGTTTTTATAAGAGGAAAGGTGGGGCAAGGAGTTATGAGTAAAAGAAACAAAGGCTTGTTTCAGGCAAGATCATAGGAAAGAACAGGGCTCTTTTTATGCAGATTACCTCATCTTCCTTTGCGAGATGCAAAGGGCCATGGGACAGATGACCTCATTGATGCTGATCAGAAAATTCCTGAGTGACTAGTTGAGACTACATTTTTGCAGGAGGTTGAAACTGCAATGAGGTTAGGTATTAAATCCAGATTTGATGGGTTGGCTTAAGTGATACCATTTTGGGCCTGTGCTTGCCTTTTCAAAGAGAGAAGTTGTAGGTTATTTTTGAATATTAAGATTGCTTAAAATAATATATAGTCAGTGATCAATATCAAATTTTAACCAATGACTCCTCTTTGCAATTTAATGAAAATATCATATAGTTTAAAATAAATACTGGACCCAATAAATTTTAGCTCAGATTATTGTTCATGTAATTCACCATGGTCTGTCTTTAACAAGCATTTTCAGTTCATTTATTCTTTCACTAATTTATTCACTTGTTCCAATTTCTAATGTGCCAGGTAAGCATAATAACCTCTCATATTATAATGACCCTAAAGTGTCTTTTATTCTGGTTGCTCCCATTTAATCATTCAACAATTGAAGATTTGTATCCTAATTAATAATCTGAGGTTGTGATAGACAGTAGTACACCAAGTCAATTAAGGTGTGCTTCCCATCTTTATTGCATATTTAAAAATAAAGAGTAGAGAGAATAGTAAAATACATTTTCATTAGACACAGTACATGATTGGTTTTGAGTACATACCAGTCTTTTTAAAGTACTGTGTACCTGGCCAAAAATGCACTGTCACACACACACACACACACACACACACACACACACAGCATGCATATAATTTAACAAACATTGTACTACACATATAACATAGGTAAAATCATACATATAATATAACAAAATTATAATAATGTTTTGATATTATAATATTGTTTTGTCTATGGAAATCAGATCAAATTAACATTACTTCCACAAAGCCTTTATAGCCAGCTTATTCAAATAAAAGATAAAATAAAACATACGAAAAATAATTAAAAACACAATTTTATATATGTTCATGTAAAAGACATTCAAGTTGACAGATTATTTTAGTAACAAAACAGAATATTTATTCTTTTTTAATTCATTCAAGGAATTATTAAGCATAAAGGAAATGAGAGATTTAATGAAGGAATGATAACTCTGAGAAATAACTTATTTATAAATATCACTTCCAAATTATCACCTTCACAAAACACTAAATATTAATCAAATACCTCAGCTTATCAAAATTATGTTATCAAAAGTTTGAGAAAGCTATACCTCTACCTGAGGAAAAAAATTTTATGAAATTCCATTTTTAATCAGTTCTTAATTCTAAAGCCAATGATTTGATTTCTATTATTCTATCTGTAAAATGAACAAAAAGGCTAATTTGGGGGGGTAGGGATCAAGATCAGCAGAAGATTGATACAATGCAAACCACTTGGATTTATTAACAATATGACTGGGTTATTCATCTCTTGCTTGTGAAAAATACTGAATATTTTTAAGATTTAGAATAGCTTCCTCAGTAAACTTTGTTTTTGAGTTCTAAAAAAGTCAATATTTAACAATGGTGTTTTATGTTTAAATGATAACATTTCATGATTATGCTTTGTTACAGTTTACCTTCACCAACTCAGATATTTCAGAGGGGATTAAGGCACAGAAAAGGAACTAAATCACAATGAACCCAGACTAGAAAACCTACAGACTATCATCTTAAAATTTCATTACATTGTTTGTTCAAACATATATTTATAACATTTAAAAATCAGCATAGGTGTTAGAATATACTTGCCAATAGATCAAAAAAACTTTTATTTCTTTTAACTCTAGAAACATTTTGAGACCCTTTTTAACAATAAATGCATTCAGTCATTATCATAAATAATATAAATATAAATTCGGTATTTAATCATTTGACTTTCTAATTAAGGCAAATGGCCGGGGCCAACAGGACAGGAGTAGCAGGGAAAGCAGTAATCTGTTCTCTTCACACAAATAGCTGCCGAAAGGCAGATGGAGGTGCCAGTTGTGTCGGGTGCAGGTGATTACTGCCCAGCCTGCACGCCACCAGGTTGTTTTTCTCTCCACCAGAAAACTGTCCATTAACTTTCCTAAGAGCCAAAAGCAAAAGGAGAGGAATTTATGAAGTCGCTAGCCCATATGGCTGGTAGTGAGTTAATCTGTGTCTGAGCAGCAGGTAGCATGAGCCAGTCTGTCTGTTGGGGCTGTTTGTAACCCAGGGGCAGATCAGAGAACAGCAGGGAAGGGGATCAGCTCAGGCTGCAAATACAGTCAGGAATGTGGCAGGAAATTATTTCTGAAAACACACTTTGCAGCATAAGGGCAGCCATCAGATGCTACATGATAATCTATCTGCACTTTGTACACTTTTGTAATTATATAGAACTGTCTGAGTAGGAGTAAATTTAACACATAGATATATAATTGTCATGAGATCTTATTTTATATAGCTTCTTGCGTTAAAATAATTCTTTCAAGCATTCCTTAGAAATAAGATATGTAGGCATTGAGATTGTAAAATTTTGAAAAAAAGAGAAATTGCTCTAGATTAGCTGTATTAGAAAAAGAAATGGATTTATTCCAAAGGTGAGTGCTCTGATACATAACCAGGAGAAAATAAGGGTTAGATAATATCCTGTGGATGAAATAGCGAAATAGGGAAGACAAAAAAGCAAACAAAAATATTAAGAATTCTTAGAAAACACTAAAGGAAAGCTGAGGCATGGGGACAATTAAGTACTAAAACAAAGAAGGAACCATGGAAATGATAGGGGGATTGAATGATAGAATTAGTTCATTCCTTCCTTTAATCTATGTATCTATTACTTGTGTATCTATCTATCAATCTTTCTACTTTTCTATCTATTTATCTATCATCTATCTATGAATGGTAATGTGAAGACTAATGTTAAGATTTGGCATATTCTTGTATTCACAGGGTTAAAATTAAGGCATTTACCAAGATGAACTAAAGCTAGAAATATGCTTACACACAGTGTTTTGTTTTTTAGTCATGAAAATAAAGCCACTAGTTTGTTCAAACTTATCTTAAAGAACAAGAATATTATTGTCATTCTTTAAATATTGAAAGAAAGTTCAAATGCATAAATTATTCAGAGGAAAAGAGAAAGCTGAATTAGAGTGGCTATTCTTTCTCCCCAAAAGACCATATCTCTTAGATTATTTAAAAATTATTTATGATAATTTCAAATTTCTTTATCAGTATACTTGTTTTAATGAGTGATTATAGGAATTGGAGTCAGGTTTGGAGTATGGACCTCAAGATATAGAAGAGGAATATTTTATTTCTTTTATCTCCTTCTATTAGGAAAGAATTCACTGAGTACTTAACATATATAGTCTACTGTTCCCAAGCATGAGAGATACAGAGATACAGAGATAGCCAAGATAGTACTATCCATTGTATAATTCATAGGTAAAAGAATAAATGTATTTTTCTACAATGTTCACAACTAATACTGAATGTAATTACTAGGAAGAAATTTTTCCAGAACACTAAAAATGCACTTTGTTTTTGATAATTAACCTTTTTGATGACATAAATTTTTGCTCAGGCTCAGAACATATTCAATGGGTATAAGGGTTCAGTTATGCAAGGTGATTGAATTCCAGAGATTTGCCATACAACATTGTGTCTATAGTTAACAATACTGTACTATACACTGAAAATTTAAAGATAATAGTTTTCATATAAAATTAAAAATTCTCCAGACAAGGAAAGACTTGATTAGGAAGGAACAAGTCTATGCCCATGGTCCAAATGCAGCACCTCTTCCTTTTCTGAGATCTGTCGTCCTTAGTTTCAATGCACTGCATCTCATCTTCTGTTACATAATAGTTAAAACATGTTTTAGTTAACACTAAAATTTAATTTTAATTAAAACTAAAATATTTATGGGGCATCTGGGTGGCTCAATTGGTTAAGTGGCTGCCTTTGGCTCAGGTCATGTTCTCATGGGTCCTGGGTAGGCTGGCTCCCTGCTCAGTGGGAGTCTACTTCTTCCTCTCTCTCTCCACTCTCTCCCCCTCATGCTCACTCTTTCTCAATAAATAAAGAAATTTGTTTTAAAACTAAAATATTTTCTATTTTTATGGCTCAGTGATCTGATACTAGTAATAATGTTTGGCTGTTTCCACCATGAAGCATATTCTACTTTTCTTAGTAGAAACCTGAAAAGTGAAATAGTGTTACTCCTGGCACATACTCCTGAGATATTTGTTGACTGAATGAATGAATGAATGAATGCACCAATAAATGATACCTCATAACTGTCCTCTGACACTTATGTAATTGGGAGTACTCCTGGGCATGGACCTCAGAGACCAAATCAAATTTTCTTCTCTCATTTTAAATTTGAAAAAACCTCCAAAGAAAATTTTTAGTGTGGTCAAGAACACATTGTGAGCAAAATGGCATCTGAGCTGGGCCTTGGAGTTTTGGATAACAAGAATGGAGGGAAATAGATATTCTAGGTCATACATATTAAGTAGCAAGGCGTAAAGGAGAAAAATAACAATGTGCCCAGAGGCACAATGAAGAATAGTATGATACCTAATCTTCTTTACAAATCCTTTCTGAAAGTATAATATAGAGGGTTCCTGAAATATAATGTCAAATTAGTGATAATTCTGGAAGGATTTTTGAGCAAGAGAACAACAAACTCTGGAAGTGATGATTTGGAAGAAGCTTAATGATTCCTGATTATAATGGAAAAGGACACCAAGAATAACAACAATCAGAAAGTTGTACCCATCGCCAATAGGCTTTATGGTAATATTATTTATGTATGTTTGCAGTAATATTTAGTGGTATGTATCTAAGTTTCATAAAAAATAACAAAGCAAAAAAAATAACAAAGCATACATTGAAGGAGTTTATATTTTATTAAATGAGAGCAGTTTGTCTTTTGTTTGTAAATATAATGTTTTCTAGGTAAATATATATATATAAATATATATATATATGGATACACAGGTTATATAGTAATTTCATATTCACTACATTTTATTCCTAAAATAATAATTTTCCTTAAACCTTGATGACTTTCTAATAAATTTCCTTTTATTATAAAAGTGCAGAATTGTGTTTTACAAAAACAACAAAACCTAACAAGTCCATGTGATCTTTGAAATACATCAATGTTCATTGATTTTTAAAGTTACCATTAAAGTGATATACAAGAATGATTAAAGGCAACACTGTTCACCCATTCTCAACCCTAATTTCTAAAAGCAATGACTTGTATTTAATTTTGTTGTTTATTATATTATTTCCATATCTCTGAATAATATGCATGTACAACTCTTTGGTTTATGAAAATATATTTATTGTCTGTTGTCTTTCTGTTGTGACCAAAAAAAAAAAAAAACTTAGCACATTTGAACAACCTGCTCGTCTCTTCTTTCCATGCACTTCCATATGATATGGCTATATCACTATTTTTAAGGGGTTTTTTGCTGAATTTTTATCACCAACACCTATTTTGTCATTATCACCTATTACCTCCATGGAAGAAAAAGACTATAAATTAATATAAAAATACATATGTGACCACTACTCAGTTTCTAAATAATTATTGTCAATACATTGATGTCTTTCTTTCTTTTCCCCTCAAACCTCCCCCCTTTTATTTGATATTTGTTATTCACATATAGTTATTGATTTCTTTTGAGCCTGACCATCCTCTGTTACTCAAAACCTATGTGGTCATATGTTTTCTGAATTCAGAGGTTTTCAGATTTGAGAAAAGTGTTACTTTATAAATATTATATGTTATATTACACCCCTTGCATGATCTGGAGCAGACTCTACAATTAAAGTCTTCTACTGTATTTCTACAGCAAAAAGTATAGATAGCCACAACAAATATGATAAAATCTATAAATAGCCTCACGTTATTTTAATCCCATTTCATCACCAAATGAGTTAAGATCAGGTAAATTTTGCAGCCAATTGATTTAAGAGAAAACAAATTCCTGATTTTCAGAGCCCTTTGAATTTTGGAATTGTAGATAAGAAATTGTGGGATTGTATGAAAGAATGCATTTCTTCCTTATAGTCAACATAGAAGTCATTCTACTCCCCACTCTGAAATGAGATTACCCCAGCCTTGCACCTTGAACTCTTGTCCTCTCTGGTCTGATTACACTTGTCTTTTGTATAATCTTAAGTGTACTTTCTTTACAGGTTGATTCTAAAAATAGGACGTCAGTATAATGCTTAGATTACTTTGTATGAATATGGGTCATGTAGTGCCAGTAATCACATCCATGTTAGTTTTAATTTTATTTTGTTTGTTTACTGCATTATTTCCAAGAAATACATCTTAACTTCCTCCAAACTTTTCATCTAAATATGTTTCTCAATCAGCTCCTCTAAAGAGTCCTGAAATTCTCTGGGGTTCTGCACCAAAAAATGATCCCCTTAGAAAAAAACAAAGTAATCCCCTTCTTGCTGCCATTGCCTTCTGTGAGGCAATGTGAGAGGCAAACTCATCAGTGCAATTTAACCTTTTGTTTCCAGTTTCCTGTGTTGTGATGTCCATAACTACTCTTCCATCTGCATTTTATCATTCAGAAAATTGTTGACCTTTCCCGATTGACTTATTTCACTCAGCATAATACCCTCCAGGTCCCTCCATATCGAAGCAAATAGTGGGTATTTGTCGTTTCTAATGGCTGAGGGGAATATAAAAATTAGTGAAAGGGAATAAAGGGAAAGGAGAGAAAATGAGTGAAAATATCAGTGAGGGTGACAAAACATGAGAGACACCTAACTCTGGGAAATGAACAAGGGGCAGTGGAAGGGGAAGTGGGTGGGGGGTTGGGGTGACTGGGTGATGGTGATGGGCACTGAGGGGGGCACCTGACGGGATGAGGATTGGGTGTTATGCTATATGTTGGCAAATTGAACTCCAATAAAAAAAATTTTAAAAAGAAAAAAAGAAAATTGTTGAAATATATAATCTGCTAATGACTTCTGACTTTTCTGTTATGTTGGGAATATGTGTGTGTGTGTGTGTGTGTGTGTGTGTGTGTGTGTGTGTATACATATGTAACTATAGTGTGGTCTCAGGAAGAGGAGTAAATAAATTCGTATTGCTAACTTACCATTCTTCTAGTGAATTTATAAACAGAAATGTCCAAACAACACTAACTACAAAGGATCATATTACAAACATGCTGAGGGTACAGAACTCAAAACAATAATTTTGATTTTAAAGTGCCAAGGAATTAAGTACAGAAAGCAATAAAAGTGCAATAAATATTAAGATGTGCTTTGAAAATATGAGTAAATGAAAACAATTTCCTATGTTTTTACAAAGAAATCAAAACTTGAAACTGATTCTAGAGTCCAATTCTATTGTTTCATTTTGACACAATGGGAAGAGAACACAGATATTAAGAAAAATAAAATTAAAGAACAAACTGATTCAGTAAAAACTGATCCTTGTTACACATTTCTATTGGCAATTTGAAGTGAATCTGGAATTTCTGAGTTCTCAACTATATGGCTAACTTCATTTAGTTGGGGGAAATTTGCAGAGTCTACTCAGAAAATATTAAGGAAATAAAGCAGTTGATATTGGCACCCCACTCAAATTCCCTCTTCTTTACCATTGCAATGTACCTGCCCCACTTCTAGAACTTGCACATCTTAATTTGATTGCTAAAGCTCTTTTGTTCATCCACGTTGTAGTCCAGAAGTGCCAGAAATGATAGGAATTGGTATATAAATTCCTCAGCTCCAGATAATAGATTTCATGTGTGTGTCCTTCCAGAATTCAAATGTTGAAGGCTTAACTTTTAATGCGACTTATTTGGAGACAGAGCCTGTGAAGAAGTGATAGAGTTTAAATGAAGTCATAAGTTGTGGGGATCTAATCCAATACAATTGGTGTTGTAAGGAAAAGAAGAGGTCCAGAGATCTCTCTCAGCTTGTGTTCAGTGGAAAGACCCTGTGGGGATGCCCAAGGTCAACTGCAAGCTAGGAAGAGAGCTCTCACCAGAAACTGGATCCTGCCTGAACCTTGGTATTGGACTTTCCATTCTCCAGAGCTATGAGAAGTAAATTTCTGATGTTTAAGCCACCAGCCCTGGTGTTTTGTTTTATCAGCCTGAAGCAGTCCCTTGGGTGGGATAACTCTGAAATGTGTGTTCTTCAGATTCCGGTTCTTATTGTCTACCCTGAGACAGACCTTCAGTCTGTTGCCTACAAAGGACTTGAAGATATATCCTTTGTTGGCTGAAATCTCTTCCCTGTCTTAATTCCCAACTCCCATTAATATTTTCTTCAACATCTGTTTTTCACTCATTCTTTACCTGAGTTTCTGCTTTTGGAATAACCCAAAGTGGGACAAGAAGCATACTCATAATATTTGTTATGCATGGGTGAGGAACTGGGGTCTGAGCAAGGACAGAAAAGGCAAGGAGAGAGCTTGACTATAGCTTACTTTATCTATATGTCCTATTTCCAAAGGATTCATAATAACATTTTTTCACATACTTGCCCAATTACTCCTCAAAATGCAATTTTTTAAAATATTTTATTTATTTATTTCAGAGAAAGAGAGTGAGGTCATGAATGGGGGAGGGGCAGAGAGAGAGAGAGGGAGAAACAGACTCTTTGCTGAGCAGGCAGCCTGATGCAGGGGCTCAATCCCAGGATCTGACTGAGCTACCCAGGTGTACCTCAAAATGCAATTTTTAAGGAGTAAATGGTCTTCCTCATCTTTCCCCGCCTCCTCCTCCTTCTTTGAATCTTGGAAAGACATATTCAATAAGAATTTCAACATAAGTAGTCATTTGACAAGAAGAGTGGAAAATAACCATATTTAATCAGAAAAGACACTGTCCAATTAAACAATATGGCTACTACATCTGTTATGCGATATTCCCAAAGAAAGGTAGTTTTGGAGGTAAATAGAATATAATTTCATTAATGCCAGAGTATGCAGATGTTGGAGCTTTTTTGAAAAAAGGATAGACCTTTGATTGAATTTATGTCAGTGAACTGCCTGGATAAATTTTGTCAAAAAATAGGTCACTGAGTGGAATCACTAATGTTCCCTCAGTGTAGTGACCAATTTATCCCTGCGTTGAAAAGAAATGGTCCAGGTACAGGATGTGCATCATGGCTGCCTTTCTAACAAAAATCTAGTCTATCTCTTGTCTTCCTAACATTTCTGTACCTCTATATCTTCTAGTTTTTCTAATAAAAGCATCCTTTTTCTCTACTTTCTTTTGCCTTTTCCGTTATCCTTTTTTTCTATTGTATATTTCAGAATCAGTGTTGCATTATTTGTGTTTGAAGGTTAAATGGAAACTTTACTCTGTGGGATTCCAAATGCTGTTTCTTTCTTTGTTTTCCATTAAAATCATCCAAGTTCTTTGTAATTACATTGGTTAGAGGGTTTTATTTGATAAAATACCACTATTCAAAAGCAGCAAATAGAAGGTTGGCTGCTTAGTTGGTTATTGACAGCAAGAGCCTGTTGTCTGTGTTCAAGATTGAGTAATAACCTATTGTTATAGAGTTTATTAATTCCACTAAAGTCTTTAATATAAGCTCATATTAATTGTATCTTTAAGCTTCATTCCTCAGCTTAGCAATGCTGAAATTTCCTAATTGGAATCTGGACTGTAATTATAACTTACTTAGCTGGAATTTACAAAGTATGCTGCCTCTTATAACTCTTAAAGTTGAATCCCAAGTCAAAACTTTTGAAAGAGAGGCATGAAAAGGCCTGACCTATATTTATAAAATGTTGTCATTTTATACACAATATCCTCTCGTAGAGTATGGGCATTTACACTCCTGCCATACTGGATGGGTAAATGATCCTTTTTCAAAAAAAATTTTTAAAAAATTAGTCTTACAAATTCAGTAAATAAAGTTGAGAAGATCTTTAAAAATGTCAAAAACATAAAAAAACCTTTCAAGGAGAGCTCTTTTAACTTATATTACACTTCTTCACAACCATATTATGTGTTGAAGCTTTTCAGATGAGGAAAATACCAGCAGGGGCTCAGACTCAAAATCACTGGACTCAAGCTGAGACTTATGCTTCACCATCAGGGAGTTGAAGTCAATAGCACATACTGTTTCTAGAAAATATAATTAACACTGAGAGAACGGCCTCAGACACATTGTGATACCAAAAATTCAGTGTCATAGATTTGACCCCTATATAGGTGTCTGCTGGCTTCTCCCAAATTCTAGAATCTAAAATATAGGATAGTTAATAGGGTGATATTTTTTTGTGGCAAAGAGCCATGACAATAATTCAAAGTGCAGACATTTCTGATAGTACTTTAGAAATATTGTCTTCATGAACGGAAGACAGTAAATTTAATTAATTTGATTATTCTTTTTTTAAGATTTTATTTATTCATGAGAAACAGAGAGAGAGAGAGGCAGAGACATAGGCAAAGGGAGAAGCAGGCTCCTAACAGGGATCCCGAAGTGGGACTCTATCCCCAGATCTGGGATCACGCCCTGAGCCTAAGGCACCCACTGACCCACCCAAGTGTCCCCAATCTGATTATTCTAAATTATATTTGTGTAACCTCGTAATGTGTAAAATGATAAACACATGTAGAAGATACCATAGATAAATTTTGAATTATATTTTCAGAGACAAATAGCTAATTTATTTATCTTTTAGAAGATTTTATTCATTTATTTGACAGAGAGAGCACAAGCAGGAGTGGCAGGCAGAGGGAGAGGGAGAAGCAGCCTCCCCATTGAGCAGAGAGCCTGATGAGATCTTAAGCCTTAGACCCAGGGATCATGACCTGAGCCAAAGGCAGATGCCCAACCAACCAAGCCACCCAGGTGCCCCACAAACAGCAAATTTAAATAGGATTGGGATATTATTTGATATGTTCCACTTCCTCTGGTTCTCTCTTATTTAGAATTGTGGAGTGGCGGAAGAGAAGCAAACATGGGATGCTGGATTAAAATGTATTGACAATTCAACCTTAATATATTTATCTGTTATTGTTGTCATTGTTAATAATGACTATAATTTACTGAGTATAACTACAGACCAAGCATTAAACAAAAGGCATTTATCATTTGTTGAACAAGTAAAGAAACTAAGGTTCAAAGAGACTAAGTAACTTCTCTATATGTATACTTAACTAGAAAAAGGTATATCTGGGTTTGAAGGTAGGCTTTTCAAGTTACAAATAATTTTGAGTAGGATTTTCAGAGAGAGATAATAAAATTGCTATACCACAGATTATAAGAATCATGTAAAATTATGTGTCCGAATAACCTTTGTAAATAAGAAAGCATGAAGCAACCTACTATTACCCTGCATAAAGAAGACTAACCATGCAGTCTAGTAGATAAGGTGTGCACACAAATAGCAGGTAAGGGGGTTCCCTGGGTGGCTCAGTGGTTGAGCACCTGCCTTCGGCCCAGGGCATGATCCTGGAGTCCTGGGATCGAGTCCCACATCAGGCTCCGTGCATGGTGCCTGCCTCTCCCTCTCTCTCTCTCTCTCTCTCTCTCTCTCTCTCTCTCATGAATGGATAAAATCTTAAAAAAAAAAAAAAAAAGGCAGGTGAGGTGTAAACACCAATGGATAGGAACAAGAGAACGTACCACAGTGCTCAAGGAGGAACACATCTTGCCTAGCTAGGGTAGAGGAAGATTTTTCAAGGTATTACTATTTAAGCCAAATATGGGTATTTGAAAATGAAAATGAGTAGGGAAAGGCAGTGCCAATTTAAAGGGAAATACTTAAGGAAAGTTTCTAGTTAATATATTTAGTGCTATATTTAGTATTGTGAGAGCCATAAAGAAATTTCAGATAGAGCCCCTGATTTCAGGATCAAGACTTGCTCTCTGAAAAAGTGACTTACATTCATGAAATAATTGGATAACGGTGCATATGCATGCCAGCTAAGTGCCTTAATGGAAATCTCTAACTGAAGTTCTGAAAATAAATTTATTTTCTATATGAATCTGAGGGTATAGTTTGATGACTCCTCCAGCAGAATCAGCCAGTAATATTCTACAAATCATTCAAAGTGCTAAGGTTAGACATTTTCTTTTCCTTCAGCTGGTTCTTATTTTTAACTATGTGAATAATTTCATGTCATGGTTGTTTCAGAAATGTTAATAGAATAGTTAAGATCCACAAAGAAATACCTTTGCTAACTCAAAAAACATTAAAAAATCTAACCCAAAAAATAAAATAAATAAAAATAAAATAAAATAAAAAATAAAAAAAAAATTAAGCCAAGAGGAATTCTGGAAAAAAATTTTCTTACTGAGAATGAAAGAAGTAAAAGTCTCGAATTTTATCTTTCAGAATATTTCCTTCCCTTTGGGATTCTCAAACTTTGATTCTTTTTGCTTGTCTGTACTGTATCAAAATATGGGTCACTCACATTATGCTCTCATACTTCTCTTTAATTTCATTCCATAGTACTTTATAAATATTCATTAATCATTTACTTTGCATAAGATAGCATGCTTGTTGCATTATAAAATTTATCTCATTGAATCCTCACAAAATACTCTAAGATATTATGTACTTTTATATATTTTTATAATTTCCATTTTCATCTGAGGAAAATTTGGGTTGGAAGAAATTAAGCAACTTTCTCTAAATTACACAGGAAGCGTAATTTAGAGGCCAGATATACCCCATGACTGAAACAACTCAGACACTAGATAAAATATATTTTTAAAAATATTTCTAAAGGGATCCCCGGGTGGCGCAGCGGTTTGGCGCCTGCCTTTGGCCCAGGGCCGATCCTGGAGACCCGGGATCGAATCCCACGTCGGGCTCCCGGTGCATGGAGCCTGCTTCTCCCTCCGCCTGTGTCTCTGCCTCTCTCTCTCTCTCTGTGTGTGACTATCATAAATAAATAAAAAAAAAATAAAATAAAAAAAAAAAATAAGCCGGGCCCCGAGCCTTGTGCGAAAAAAAAAAAAAAATATTTCTAAAGATATTTGTACATCATGCAGTGTAAGATAGCAATCCTTAATGTGAGAAACAAAAGAGGGTAAGCCCTACAATCATTTTCACTTAATGTCTGAATGTTTCCAGGTAACAATGCAGGAAGAGGGAACCCAAGTGGAGCCAGGTAGTCTCTTTGCAATGAGAAAATATACTTTAGAGTCCAGAGAGGTCAAGATAGCTAAAGTTAACAGTGCAGAGTCCAAGAGAAAAGAAAACCACACAGAGTAAAAACTCTGGAAATCAGAAAAGGGTCCCCCTTGAGGGGTCAGCTCTGTAATGAGTACTGATTAAACGGTATTTAATAGAGGAGCCTATCCAAGGCCATAGAAAGAACCACCTGAAAGAGTTAAGAGAAACAATCTATAAGATTTACACAAGGCACAAAATGTTTCTATTTCTATTCCCATCAGTCAGAGTAGAAGACTTCATAATCCAAGGTCACTGAAGAGAGTTTTCAGTCCTTATTTTCCTCAGTTGTTGTGAAAAATTAGCCCTATACTAAACATGCTCTGGTCCCATTTGTCAAATCTTAAAAGCAAGAATGAAAAGGATCAAACAATTTAACTTGTTTTGAGGAAACATTCTCAAAAAACTTCAAGGACATTTATAGAAACAAAATATTTTAAATGTATTCCTCAATAAGGTAAAATTAATAATCTCTAGAACCCAACCAAACATTCCCAGCATGAAAAGAAGTAGGAAACACAATTTATTATAAGAGAAAAACAAACAAACAAACAAACAAATGAAACAGACCCAGAAATGACATAGATGATGGAATTAGTAGACAGGGGCATAAAAACAGTTCTTACAACTGCGTTCCATATGCACAACACTCTAGATTTTTAAAATGAGCATACTAAACAGAAATATGGAAATTATAAAAAGACATAAGTTGAACTTGTAAGAATAGAAACTACAGTGTCTGAGAAAAAAATACGCAGAATTGGATAAATGGCAAATAGATATTGCAGAAACATATAGTGATGAATTTGAAGATATAGCAGGGCCATAAACCCACAGATGTAAGATGCTTAATAAATCATAATAACAAGAAACATAAAAAATGAAAACAAAAACAAAACAAATAACAACTACAGCAATGCACTTAATAACTAACTTACTTTAAAGTCAGTGATAAAGCCATTTAAAAATGGTCAAATGAGAGAAAAGCACGTTATATATGGAGGAAGAAAGATGAGAAAAACATCAAATATAATGTTGGAAGCAATTGAAGCCAAAAGGCAGTGGAGCAGCATCTTTAAAGGGCTGAAAGAAAAATACTGTAACTCTAAAATTCTCTTCCCAGCAAAAATATTTTTTAAAAAGTGATGACAAAAGGAAGACTTATTTTAGATATTGAAAGCTAAGATATGTCACCAGAAGACAAACACATAAGGGAAGTGCTTCATGTTAAAAGGAATCTATCTCAGATAGAAATCTGTATCTACATGCTGAATGACAATCACCAAAAATGGAAACTATTTCACTAAGAATAATGTTTTTTTTAAATTAAAATCTCTTTTAAAAATAATTGGCAAAAATAATTGAAAAATAGCACAAAATCCTCAACAGAACAAAAGAAAGTATACTGTCAGAAATTCTTATACTATATAAGAAATTGTATGTTATCACATGGAAATCAAACAAATCTTAGAAAAAGCATGTTGACTCAAATTGCCTAAATCAGTAATCAGTGAAAGACATCATTAATTATTGAAATAAATTTTTAAAGTTACAAGAAAAATTATCAACATTTAACAAATTGGACAATTTTGACAAGATGGACAAATTCCTACAAAATCAAAAATTAGCAAAACTGACTCAAGAAGAAATAGAAAGTCTGAATACATCTATTAAAAATAAAGAAAATTAAGTAATTAAAATTTTTCCCAAAAAGAAAAGCTGAGGCTTGCATGGCTTCAGAGGTGAACTTAATCAAATATTAAATAAAAAGTAGTAACAACCTTTAACAAATTTTCAGAAAACAGAGAAAACACAATTTCCAACTCATTCCATGAGGCCAATATTACTCTGATATCAAAATTAGACAATGATTTCGTAAGAAAAGAAAAACACAGCTAAATAACATTTGTGCACATAGATACATAAATCGTTAACATAACCCTAGCAAAATGAATCTAACAATATAAAAACATATTATGTAAGAAATCAATACCATTTATAATTACATCAAGAAGAATAAAAAAACCTAGAAATAAATTTAACCAAGGAGGTGAAAGACCTGTATTCTGAAAACTGTAAGACTTTGATGAAAGAAATTGAAGATGACATCAACAAATCGAAAGATATATATGTTCATGGAGTGGAAGAATTAATATTGTTAAAATGTCCATACTACCCAAAGATATTGGCAAGTTCAATATAACCCCCACCAAATATTTGAAGACAAGGAAAGGGCAATTGAAGAAGAGAGATATCAAATTTTGGAAAGTATATATAGAAAGTTTCCCTACTCGTTGAAAGATGGTTTTGTAGAGGCAGATGATCAAGTTACCTATTGCTGCAAAACAAACAACCCTAAACAAAATTATTTTATTTTACTTATAGATTCTCTGCCTAAGGAACTAGGGCTGGGCTCAGAAAGCATAGTTTTTTTTTGTTTTTTTTTTTTTTTTTTTTTTAGTGTTCCACAATGTTTATAGCCTCATCTGGGAAGATTTGAAAAGCTGGGAGCTGGAATCATCTGGAGACTTCTTTACTCACATCTCACGCGCTTGGACAGAGATGACTCAAATAACCATTTGAGCCTCCCTTCAAATAGTCTCAGAACCTCTCCACGCGGCTCACCTCTCTATGTAATCTGTCCAGGGATGATGGTCTCAGTGTAGTAGGATTTCTAATGGCAGTTTAGGTCTCCAAGAGGTACTGTTTCAATGAACAAGATGGAAGCTTCATGGCTTTTTAAAATCCACATCTTCTTAGCACCATTTCCACCTATTTGTCAAGGCAGTCACAAGCCCATCCGGATTTAAGAGGAGGGAACCTAGATCCCTACCTAAAATCACAACAATAGATTAATTTTAGAGAGAAGAAAATAACAGATTTATGGAAGTGATGAATAATTAACCCCTCCCTCATTTTATCACCGAAACACATGACACATTTAACTGTTAAAACATGCATGGGATCGGAGGAGATGAAGATAAAAAAAAAAAGAAGAACGAGTGATTTGATATGAGACAGAAAGTTCTGGAAAAGCCACTATATTTGAGAACTCAATCTGCAAAGAGTGCATGTTTTGAGATTCTCCTGGGATTGAGAAAAATAGTGAAATGAGAAAGAAAGTTTAAAATTCAATTTATTAATCAAACACATGGAGAAAATACCATTAGCAAAGTAAAAATGTAAACAAATTTGTGTAAATACCTAACAATGGACTACCATTTTTTTTTAACTATTGAAAGATCTCACAAGTTAATAAGACCAATGGTCCATAGTAGAAGAACATAGTATTTTAATAATGAAAGAACATTAGGTGTAAGCCCACAGTATTATGTGAAAACTGGGCGTATCTTCTTATATGATTATTACGTTAGATTAGAAAATAAGAATTCAAAAAGGGGATTATTTTTCAGATTTAAGAATTTTTTTGTTAGGTAGTTTTTAAATGATTACTATGAAGCACAAGAGAAATTGGACATCTTTCCATCATGTTTGCTGAAGGCATCAGGAACATGCTTGAATTTGAAACAAGCCTTGAGTAGCATGTGCTTTGTTATAGATTTTCTGTAGGAAAATTGGAGAATATTTCCACTGTGAACAGAATCATAAACTATACAAAAATATGTTTTGAATAATTTTAATTGTACTCACAGGACACATGAATATGCATACTGGTAATTGCTGCATTTGTAAGTTCATAAACTCAGGTTTCCCTTTGAATAGCAGAATACAGAGAAACCATCCGCTCCCAAATGCTGCTCTCTCTTTATCCCAACAGGTGGGCTTCAGGCTTTTCTATACACATAGTTATTGCTGGACAAATCATTCTCTCTTTCTCTAAGCCATTTGCCCCTCCCTTGAGCTCCAGTTCTTTATGATGAGATGACTCATTAAGCTTTCTTCCCTGCAGGGAGCTGACACCCAATTAATGAGCTGACACTGTTCTGTGTCCGCTCTCACTAGTGCAATAAGGCTCTGTTTACAAACACAGGCTGTTGTGCCTGTTAGGGAGGGCAGGTTAAAATCCTCCTGCTGGGCCAGTTTGTTCAAAATCATAAGGCTTCTTTAAATAATGTCTTTGTGCCTTAAACATCAGACATACTGCTTTCAGCAGGATGCAAGTCACCCTAATGGCAACATCCTATTTGGCGGGAAAGGGACCAGTGGCCCAAGCTTTTTTTATTATACATAATATAAATGGTAATATTTTATTGCAAAAGTATTCTCGGTGTTATATAATGGTAGACAATTGTGTACTTTGAAGAGGAAATTTCAGGTTTGAAGACTTTTTTCTTCAACTACCAGTGTGGTTAAATCTAAACTCCATCTGTGTTTTCCTCCCTCCACTTAAAATTCCATCTGCCCTTCTCCACTGGCAAACTACTATCTAACCTCAGGCCCCACACAAAATATCATCTCTGTGAAATCTTTCTTAAATTCCTCAGGAAGGGGTAACTCTCTACAGAATTTCTGCAAGAATTTTTAAATGGTCCTATAGTGGCATCCATCACAATTGGCTTCCTTTTAATACTTCCTCACTAAAGAAATGGCCAAGATATAGCATAGGGCATGACATATAATATGTGCTTGCTTAGGCTTCCAGTACTGTGAATATGGGTTTCCTACAATTCTGCTCTATACCTATTGGTACCACTGTTACTTCATCTTACACTTGAGGAAACGAATTGCTTATGAAAAGCATTTCTCTTCCTCTTTTGTCTGTATTCCATGTCTTTCCCACCTAACTAGTTAGTTATCTAGATCAACTATATCGGCACCTTTGTAAAACTAGTAGATAGGTATAGTGCCAGCTGTAAGCCTTCTTCTAAACTTCCAGCTAAGTTTGGTATAAAGAACAGAACAAATTTCAATAAATTCTGGGCCATGAATAACAATTGGAAATGACTTCCAGCTAGCATGTCACAATAGTCACGTCTCAATCTTTGAGGTCAGTGTAACTGGATTTGAGAGAGGGGGGTAGAGA
The DNA here is from genome assembly GCF_048418805.1 of Vulpes vulpes. NCBI lineage: Eukaryota > Metazoa > Chordata > Mammalia > Carnivora > Canidae > Vulpes > Vulpes vulpes. Next base: position 51,339,177 of record NC_132782.1, read on the forward strand.
AAGAGAGAAGGAAAAAGGGAGAGAGAGAGAGAGAGAGAGAGAGAGAGAGAGAGAATGCAGAAGTGAGAGTCCAAAAGTGCTAGATGTAGATAAAGCACAGGCCATGCTGAGCCTAACAAATTGTCTCAAGTATTTTAGACTTTATCAGCCAGAACAATATTTATTAGATGACTTTAAACAAGGATAGATAATAAGATGAAATTTACATTACTAAAATATTATTTTGGCAGCATTGTAGAGTTTGAATTGGAGGAAAGTCTAAAAGGATATGAGAAGATCCAGTTTGGAATCTACCAGCAGATGAAGATTATGGTAGTTTGGGCAAGTTTGGTGGTGGTGGTGAGTAGTATGGTTGTGACAGAGGTGAAATGATATGATAGGTTTGAGACATATTAAGGAGATACAAGTATAAGTTGTTGGTGTTACATGTTATGTGAGAAATAAGGTGGGGAAGTGAGATCTGTCACAATTTCTAGCTTTCATACTTGGATGGATGGTGGTGTCACTGACTGAGAACACAATGGAAAATGTCCATATTTGGGGGGTGGGAGTGGGACGCAAGAGCAGGGGTAGGGAGTTGTTGAGAGGCTTCCTGAGTTCACTTTTGTATATGCTGGATTTGAAGTGTTGTAAAGATTCCTAATTGGATTCAAGGATGTGGTAGACTTTTGCAACTAGAACTAAGAAAAAAGTCTACACAGAGATATGAATTTTTAGTCCCCTGCATATAGTTGGTAGCTGAAGGCATGTACATTGGTGAGAACTTAGGAAAAGGGTACAAAGTAAAGACAGGAAGGTCTAGGGTTGAGGTTTAAAACAATATAATGGTCAAATACAGGGGAAAAGAGGATTAGATTGGAAAGGGAGAGGAGTGGCCCAGGTGGAGAAAAACAACTCCAGCAGTGTTGAGTCAAGAAACAAGAGTTGAGGGAATTTCAAAGAGAAAAAAAGAGTTACCAAATGCTGCTGAGAGGTCAGTTAGGGTAAGGATTGAAAATCGACCATTGAATTTAGCAACATGAACTTAGCTGTTACAAGGAGCTGCTTCGTAGAGTGACGGAAGCAAAAAACAAATTGGAGTGAGTTTAAAAGTTAGTGCAAGATGGAGAAATACAAACATCAAATATAAGCAACTTGTTTTGTTTTTAATTTCAGCAAAATATATATAAACATAAATTGTATCAATTAAATCATTTTTAAGTGGCATTAACTACACATTTTTATACGACCATCACCACTAGTCATCTCTGGAACTTTTTATCTTCCTGAACTAAAATGTAGTATCCATTAAACACTAACTCCGCATATCCTCGTCTTCTCAGCAATTAAAGACAAATGAAAACAATGAAATGAAATAGAAAAGTGGTAGGAAAAGACAAGGAGTTGAGAGTGCTCCATAGTCTTTCCATTTTTTTTTTTTGTTTAAAAAGACATTATAAAAGTTTATGAGAAGAATCCACCTGAGACAATCACTAATACAAGCTTTCTAAGAAGAAATGATGAAATGAGATAGATCTATTAATAATGAAAGTTATAGCCTTAAATAAAAAAGGGACCCTTTCTTTATGGAAGCAAGGAAAAGAAAACTGGGAAAGCTATAGATATAAATAAATTGATATTTGGCATCAAGAAAACTGGGAATGTCCTCTGTGGTTATTTATATTCTTTTTATGAATTTCAAGGAGGATGCTGTTAACCAACTTTGAAGGAGTTCGGGTTGTTGGAGTTTTTAAGAAAGTAGAGATGGTTTGATAAAGTTGCTAATAGACAGTAGCAGAATGATTTAATCAGAATAGAGAAGTTGCTGAGTTGACAACAGATATTCCATCACAGACACCTTCTTACATGTTAGATATATGTTCAAACAGTTCTTTTATACAACACGTATTAAATGAGCTACATGACACCAGACAATGTACTACACACAAGTAATCACAACGTGAACAAGATACAGCCAAGTCCTTCAAGGATCTCATAAAGTCAGATATAAATAACTATTATTTCCCTACTTTGTACTGCCTTGGATACTAGGGCCTGGGTCCCTAGTGTTTTTCTCTGGAGATAGAGATAAATAATATAGGCAGAGAAACAGTTTGTCATGGTGTTCCCACTGGCTAAAAAGTAAAAGCCTCAAGAGGATTTGAAGATTAAAATTTTACTGCAATAAAAGTAAAAACAAAGCAATCTGTTTTCTTTTCTAAAATTCTGATATTGACCAAGTTCAAAAAGAGATTCCAATGTATTCAACAGTCTCCCCAGTGAATGCTGACTCAACGCCCAAATTCCTGTTTAACATACTCTCCTGTTTCTACAAATCCTGATTATAAAGAAGGCCTATAGGAACAGTGAAAGAACTCAAAGCTGTAAAATTAGAAACAATGAAATGAATTTTAAAATTTGAATAAGGGGATCCCTGGGTGTCGCAGCGGTTTGGCGCCTGCCTTTGGCACAGGGCGCGATCCTGGAGACCGGGGATCGAATCCCATGTCGGGCTCCCGGTGCATGGAGCCTGCTTCTCCCTCTGCCTGTGTCTCTGCCTCTCTCTCTATCTCTCTGTGACTATCATAAATAAATAAAAAAAATTAATTAAAAAATTGAATAAAAAATTTCTTACTCAATGAAATAGCCATGAATTCTAATTAAATCATAATATGTATTGAGTTCATACTATAAATTAGGAATTAATCTAAATACCTTACATGAATGAATTTATTTCTCAGAGCAAACTTCAGATACCATTTAATCGCTATTCTCATTTCACAAGTGGGTGAGCTGACATGGACAAAATCTAAGAAATATGTCCTGGGATTCGTAGTGAGTGGTAGAGGCAGACTTTGACCTGAGAAATCTATTCTAGAGCTTGGGCATTTTATTTTATTTTATTTTATTTTATTTTATTTTATTTTATTTTATTTTATTTTATTATTATTTTTTTGAGTTTGGGCATTTTAGACTGTCTCTCAGCCACTACTCCATGCTAGATAAATTCCATCAGGAAAATTGGGTTTGGAGAAATTTGGATCTGAGTCCCTTGAATCTCTAATGTTCTTTCCACCACTGAATTTCTATAATCTATTGATTGTATTCTTAGGTTTTCCAAATTTAGACAATTTATTGCTAATTTGTGCTTTTAAAAAAATATTTATTTAATTATTTAAGAGAGAGAGAGAGAACAAGCGAGTGTAAGGACAAGGGAAAGACTCTTAAGCAGACTCCCCACTGAGCACAGAGCCCAACAGGGGGCTCCATCTCAGGACCTGAGCTGAAATCAAGAGTTGGATACTTAACTGCCTGAGCCATCCAAGCACCCTAGAATTTTAATTTGATTTTTAATTTGATTTTGTAAAAATCCATTATGGTCATATTGTGTAGTTTATTTGTGGATAATGGAAACATGGATATGTAAGTATTTATTTTTCATATATTGCTTCTGCAAAAATTTAGTAAGACTTCAGACACAGTGTTAATTGATGAAATATAAATATATATTAATAATTATTGCATCATATTACAAAATTATAAATGCATGGCACTCTGTATATTTTATCACATCATTCTTGCAAGAATCTGTAAAATTACTAACATTGTTATTTTATGCGGAAAGAGACAGACTGAAAAGTTAAGCAACTTGACCAAGGTCCTATAGCATTTTTAGAGACAGAGTCAGAATTTGAATCCAGTTTTATCTACATTCAAAGCTCATGTTCTTAATAATTGTAAAATAATTTCTATCCTGAGGATTGAAGTTGCTTAAAGATATATATATATAAACACTTAGAACTAGCATTAAGCAATGCTTTAAATACACCAACATAGTTCACAGAGAAAAGAATGCTTGCTTTCTTCCCAAAAGAACTATGGATCTGGGTTTGGAAGAATGAGTAGAAGATTTTCAGGCGGGCAAGCAAACAAAACCTGCACGTGCAACAGTGAAGAAGAGGAAAGTGTGGTTTTCCTTAGAGAGCATGGGGTGTATAGAGAATCGCCAAGCCTGTCAATGATGGAAATACAAGCCAAAGCTTGAAATGGAAGTGAGAGCGAGATCATAAAGATTTGTGTACACATTACAAAGCAATGTAAACCCTGGTTTCACTTTTTCTGAGCATAACTATCAAAGAGGTTTAATGGAAAAAAAAAAACAAAGAGGTTTAATGGAAACTGCAGTAAATATTAAAAGTGCTTTCTTTGGTTCATTTTGCTTACAATGTCTCCACCACCATCACATCACATCAACCAGCTTACTTAAATTTGCCAGGCATTTGTATCTCCCCAAGAGGTGATTCCTGCTCTTTAACTAGTGTATAATGTAGTTGAAAAGCATATATAATGTTATATATATAATGCTTAAAATACATAAAAGTATGTATATATAATGTTTAAAATGAAACTATCCAGTATACATAAATTTTATGAAACAAAAAATGACATTTTTATAACATTAATAAGTGAAATATGATCCTGTATGCTAGGACCCTACCCATGGTATGGAAAATATATGAGCTACATTAATTCAGATGCAGGAGCAAGCTCTGAATGAAATAGGTCATGGAAATATGCAAAGTGGTGGAGAGCATGGGTACTAGAATCAGATCTAAGTTCTAACCCAAATAACTTTGAAACTTTTGTGACCTTAAATAAATTACTTATCTTTCAGTTTTTGCATAATTAGAAATTATACTAAATACAGTGCTTAAAATGTAATAAATTATCAAAAATATTATTAGAAAAAGATTCTTAAAGGATGGGAAATTGTCGATAGTTGTCAAAGAAGGAGTTAAAGTACAAGATAAGACTGAGGAGAGAGGTATGTCCAAAGCTGTGAATAACTGGAGTGAGCAGAGAAGTTGGGAAATCTAGATAGAGTTGGATATGCCAGGATCATATTGGAGGCAGCCTAGGAGCATAATGGAGAAAACACTGAATTCCTCACTGGGCCATTTTGACAGTTTTCTACCTTGAGCAATTAACCATTCTCCTGAAACTTAGTTTGTTGAACTGTAAAATAGATTTTATTATGCAGAAGCATTTAGGAGAGTATCTAGCACAGGAAAACATGTATTATTAAAACACATTAAGACATCTGTCTTACACTGAATACCCGTATGACAACCCTGTTTATATCTATCACTTGCACGTGTATAATCCAGTACTATATTGGAAGACTGAGCTGCTCTAACATATAACCATTGGTGAGAATATCTTGCCACCAAATTAGTGATAGAGAGCTCTTTCCTACTAATCCGGTCTACAAATTTTAGAAAGGCATGCTACTTAGATTTAAGGTCAAATTAAGGCAGTCAAGTCTTCTTAGGTCTAGAATCATGCAGAGCCACAAAGTATATATCATATTAAAGAATTTTTGAAATTCTGCAGGAAAGAAGTCCTCCAAATTCTATTTATTCTGACTTCCTCAACTTATCTGAGCCCTGAGCCATTTTTATCATTAAGTACTTACTAATATTTAATGAAATTATGGAATCTGTGGCCTTACTTTTGTTAAAACCATGGGATAGGGCTGCAGTTGTCCTAAAACTTGACTGCGACAGCATGGATCGGCTTCCACATGGCTGTTCACAGAGGCCTTGGTACATCTTCACATGGGCCTCTTCACCTGGCTGCCCGAGTGTCCTCAACACATGGCTGTTGACTTCCTCCACAATGAGTGATCCCAGAGAGATGGGAAGGCAGAAGCCATGATGTTTTTCATGAGGAAGTCTTCAAGTGACCCACATGTCTGGCATAACCTATTCATTCTGAGGGAGTCAGTAAGTCTAGTCCCCACTCAAGGGGAGAAGCATTAGCCTCCATCTCTTGAGGAGAAGAGTGTCAGAGAAGTCGTGAACATATTTTTAAACCACCATACTGCCCTTTTGAATATGAGTGAAGAAACTCAGAAACTTGCCCATGGGTGCTCACTCACTGCTTTTTCCCCCACTACCTCTTTAGGTTTTCCCTGTGGAAATCCTAGGCTCCCTCAAAAAAGAGCTTAAAACCATAGCCTAGATAATTCTTAATGCAGAAAATGTTGTAGGTGCAAGTAAATGATGATGTTCTTCATCTACTTTAATGTAGATAACTATTTTTATGAATTCTGGTAAAATTTTACTGAGAAAGACTTTAAACACAGATATTTTCTGAAGTATACTTGGAGGATCCTAGGTCTGTTTAGTCTTCATTTTTTTTTTAAGATTTTATTTATTTATTCATGGGAGACACAGAGAGAGGTAGAGACATAGCAGAGGGAGAAGAAGGATCCCTGTGAGGAGCCTGATACGGGACTTGATCCCAGGACCCAGGATCATGCCCTGAGCCAAAGGCAGATGCTCAACCACTGAGCCATTCAGGCATCCCATGTTTAGTCTTAAATTTAATAAAAAGTTCTATTACTCATGAATTCTTGCATTTTGAGACAGTTGATAAATGTAGGAAGTTTGATTTAAGTATGGCTCCTTATGCTAATCATTAAAACAACAAAACATTCCCTAAGCAAGATTAGGTTCTCTTGTTTCTATAAAATTGCAGCCATAACAACTTGATTTTTTCCCTATATTTCTATCCAATTATTCTAAAATTTTAAATATACATATATAGAACTTTCCATATAAGAAACATGTGATGAACATTCTGGGTTTTGGTCTCAATTGTATGAGCTTCAGCATCACCTCACTTTAATCAATCTGGTTCTCTTCTGTAAACATAAAACAAAATATGTTACTGAATTAAGTGATCTAAATGCTCTCTGGTGCAAATAGTTCTTGGTCCTAGAATCCCCACTTCTAGTTTAAAGTAAGTCCTAGGAAACTATAAAAGCTATAAGTTGTTATTTCTAAGGTGACAAATAGAGGATATATGGTGTGTGTGTGTGTGTGTGTGTGTTTGAGAGAGAAAGAGGTGGGGGGCGGGGGAGGAGAGTACAGTGTGTTGGCGGGGAGGTTTGCAGAAGGAGACAGAGAGAAAATCTTAAGCAGGCTCCACACTCAATGTGGATCCTGACATGGAGCACTGACAACCCTGACATAATGACCAGAGATGGAATCAAAAGTCAGATGCTTCACTGACTGAGTCACCTAGACACCCAGAGGATATGTTTTAAATGAATAAAAATACATGGGTTAATATTCAGGAAAGGGTATTTTTAAATTTCTCTGTTAAAAGCAAAATATGTAATCCAAATATTACACATGAGGCCATAGAAAACACACAGGTGTTTTTAATATTGATAGAAATTTTATACAAGTTTCAAATAGATATTTTCTCCTTTAAAATAAATAATCTTAATGATTTAAATGGCTTAATATAAAAGATCAAACAATAAAGCAAACTACCAGGATGTAGGTGAGTAATAGATATTTATATAAATAAGAAACAGTGAACTGATTTACGCACCTAGGTCTTAAAACAACACATTGCAGGCACTCCTAGGTCACAGTTCATAACAAAATAAGCAAACAGAAGTGACTTAATGGTAGTTCAATACTAAGGAATTAGGACTCTTTTGGGTCTGATCTTATTACTTATCTGCTCAATAACTTCCATCAGCCGAAATGAAGGCTCTAGAAAATTGGATTCTTTTCATAAGCAAGTATATAACATCTCCTGTATGTAAGGCACCATGATTAAATGGCACCAGTCAGCTAGTCAGACCAATCACACAGGTAGTCTGATGAAAAGCCACCCTTTTTTGGCCCCGTTACAGGTGTTTTTAAAAAATTAGAAGCTCTAAGGAGATAGAGCACTGATATGTGAGTTCAAGTGTCACCTCTCAGTATGCGGCAGGCAGGTATGGTGCTTGAGGCAACCCTCCCTTCATCAAAGAGATCCTATTGACCTCTAACGCTCTGTGCAATTTCTTTACCTAATGACCTAAAGGAGTTCTGTTTTTAGACATAATAGATCCTCACCTGTTTCTGTGAACTATGCCCCCAAGATATCAAGCTGCCTAAAGACAGAACTATATGAGAATACTGCACATCACTCTCTCATTTTTAGCAACATATATTTGCACAAAAATTGTGCCAGGCTTGATGCTAAAATCTTTACATACATTAACCTAATTCATCCTTATACCAATCCCCTGTATTAGATCAGGTAGGACAGGTGATACCCACAGATGAGGAAACCATAACCTAAAGAACTTAACAATTTTCTCAAGGTCGCAATGTCTCTAATTATTGCAGTCTTGCCCCAAACTAGCTGACTACAGATCCCATGCTCTATACTGTCCTACTTCTTGTCTTCCTTATTCCTAGTTTCCTCTGGTTGTATTTTCACCAAGATGTAGAATTTGGGGTGTTTAAAATGAATTATAGCTAATGTAAAAAAGAAAGTCTGTATAAACCATTCTCAGTGAAACAAACAATAATTATATTCACCCACACACAACACAACACTGGTCCAGTGTCTTCTGTGTAATGGCAGGACATAGAAATGAGTCTACTTGACATCTGTAACTCTCCTTCTATCAGTTCACTAATAAACATGGTAAAATTGTCAGTGACAGTCTATTAAGGGAGGCTACATGATCACTTTTATATAATCATCTATGTACCCTGAACAATTAACATAAGAAAATCAGTAAATAGGGCAGCCCCAGTGGCTCAACAATTTAGCGCCGCTTTCAGCCCACGGTGTGATCCTGGAGACCTGAGATCGAGTCCCACGTCGGGCTTCCTTCATGGAGCCTGCTTCTCCCTCTGCCTGTGTCTCTGCCTCTCTCTCTCTCTCTCTCTCTCTCTCTCTCTGCGTCTCTCATGAATAAATAAATAAAATCTTAAAAGAAAAAAAAGGAAATCAGTAAATAAAGGACAAAGAATTGAAAATGTTTAGCAGATCTTTCAAGAGCAATGCTTCCTGGTGTGTAAACTAATCCTCCATAGACATCATGGAGGTTTTTTTTTCTTTCTTTCTTTCTTTTTTTTCTGTTTTGTTTTATAACCAGAAAATTAAGAGTTTTAGATTAAGTTGATAAAAGTCAGACAACAGGTCTGAGTCGATGAACAAAAATCAATGGCATCCCCATTGATCAAGGCTGGTTTTGAGTGGAAGCCTGTATGATACAGAGACTATAGTGCCCCAAATATTTGGGTTTAAGTGATGGATACCAAGTACAGGTATGGTATACAAATTTGTAGATAATGGAAAAGTTATCTTTTGGGGTACAGCTATGCAGTTGAATACTAGAGGTAAGTGATTTTCCAATTTATCTGACATAACATTTAAAGAATATTTCAAGCTATCCACCATTCATTTCCCAAGGAATATTCCTTTTCATACAGTAGAAAATCCACTTTGCTCTTCATCAGACCTATTCACAAACTATGTCTCCTCCCTATCCTTTATACATCTGCCTTTTTCTCTAGGTAATCCAAGTATAAGTAGTGTACTTGCACGGCTTTTACGGAAGGCTCTCCCGCAGCCCTTTCTCAAGGCTTCTCCTATGGCAATCAGGCCATAAGAGAATCACGCCAATAAAAGATGACATCTGTGCCTCAGATCATTGTGAGCCATTTCAGGTAGGCCATGTGTTGTACCTTGACCTAACATCTCATTTCTCTTCCCACCACTGTGGCCAATTAAATGGGGGCCTTGTAAGGAGCCAGTTGACTGGTCGTGTGCCGACTATCACCACAAGAGCTTAAGGGCCACAAATCTCTGTTATTACCAAGCTGTTGCTGCCAGAAGCATGCTGATTCTTGACAAAAAGAATAGATTAGGATCAATCAAACCTCCCCCAGGCTTGTCAGTGGGACTTTTAACCACACCTTCTACCTCAAACTTTCCCCTTTACCTCCTTCCAAACACCTACGCAGCAGCAAGCTAACAAGGTGTCTGCCAAACCATATGTTCATAATTAGTTAACTTCTTGTCTGTCGCTAGAGGCACCACTGATTCAGCAACAGCCCTCAAGGGTGTTGGGCATCCAATAAGACACCACCAACCAGCAACGGCCCCTCCCCTCGGCGGTAGGAGAAGAGGCATACTTAATTCCAGCTGTGGCATTGTTAAGTGAATTAACTTTATCCTCAATTTAAAAAGCCAGCATGAAATCAAAGGAGACTCCAGAAAAGAAAAATAGAGAAAATGAGAAAAAAAAAAAATGCTTGTAAAGGTTAACTCAACAAGTCTGATGAATGAAACTCAACTGGTTGGCCCCATTTAGCCAATCACTGCAAAGCAGGTTTCTGGCACCGTTGTTACTTCTGGCATAATTCTTCCTTTTATTTCCCAGTTCTGTGGTTAAGGTCTCTTGTTACACACAGAGGGGATTGATGATATAATTGTTTATGAGCCAGTGGAACACATTTTTAGGTAGTAGTGAGGTTACCGGGCAATGAGAAATTAATGTTAGAAAGAGCAGTATACGATGCTGGCTAAGAAATCTCATCTCAAGGTAAGAAGTGCTACATGTAAAATTATATTTGCAATCTACTCTTTGACGCTATAAATGTTTGAGTGTGTGATTTTCTTTATGAAAAAGAGTTGGCAAATATTTTTCAAAAAGTTCCAGGGAAATATTTGTGAAGTAGTTTTTGTTTCCATTGATCAAGGAAAAAATAATATTTGATGAAAGTGTACATTTTCATTAAATTTCTTTAAATGAGGATCACTGATAAATTAATCTACTTCCAACAACATTATTTATCCAGATACTCCAATAAATTTATCAATATAAATTTGCTTAAAGGATTAAAAATTAATACTAAAGGCATATTTGATCCTGAGTTTTAATAGCCAAAATTTGACAATCTCATTTCTTGTTTTGAACATGGAGAATAAATCTCTAAACTTGAAAAAAACGTAAGGATACTTTTTTAAAACTTAAATATCATAAACTTTTTTAAGTTTATACAAACCAATGTAATTATCCAAATTGGAATAAAATATCAATTAAGTAAAAATACATATTCTTAGTGTATACACTTAAAGATTGCCATAAGATTGAGTGACAAAATGCAATTGGGTAAACAAGTAAACAATATTTATATTTTTACAAATAATACTCCTGAGACCAAAATTGTGGATATAAACATATAAGATAGAATAGTAAAACTTAAAAAATAAGATTAAATAATTTTGTTACAATGAATTATAAAAGAGAAACCAGTTTATTATTTAAGTAATGCAACTCTTAGACTATTGTAATTTTGAGGCTGTACTTGATGTAATTATTAGGAAATCCTTTCTTAAAGTAATCTAAGAATTTTGGACAACGTAAAGAACAGGGGCAGAACAAACCCAAGATCTAGATATCTACCTCGGATAGGTCACTGTTTTTGGTATCAGCTTGAGATCTAATTTCATTGTCAATCACATAATTTCTGCCATTATATTAAATAACCACTGAGGTTGGCAAGGGACTCAGGGGTTTGAGTAACAGACATTGTCATGATGATATGTGGCTTAAAGTAAATTAAGAAACAACTGATGTGGTTTGGGACCAGGGAATTAAAAAGCATAAGCCAAAGGGAAAATGCAGAAACCACAGATTGGTACAAGTTACAGGCAATTTTCTTAATAAACCCCTTTATGGTAAAGTCAGACAAGACACGTCAAGCGTCTTCCCTATCCTCTACAAATTAACAAATTGTAGGCAAATTGCTAGACAAATTAACAATCACAGCCAAATGCTTCCTTTCAAAGATGAGCCACCATCAGAAAAATATATATATATATATTTTACAACTTATTTGTCATTAAGTTAACGCTTTAAAAAAAAAAACAAGAAAATCATTTGCTAAAAAATGCCCATAGATTAATAAACTCCTTTTTCAGTTTAATCTCTCCAAATTTTCAATTCTGATGTATTTTAAGTAAAATAAAGCATGATGTGACTAAAAATATAATATTGATTTCACAGCCAAGGATATCATTTATAATTCCATAGTAAGAGGTCTTTATTTCAGCTTTCAATGTAATTGACTTACAATGATTTAATTTATAATGATTATTGTACTATGGGACATGAAGACATAAGACTAGAAATGGGAAATGATTGTTAGATTTTAAGAATTGATTTTGAGGAATTTTAAAATCTCACAGCCCTGTTACAATAAGAAATAATGGAGAACAGAAAATGGTGATGCAATGATGAATGGGATGCTTTACAAAAGGCTGGCAATAGTGAGCAGTGCAGGTTGGAGGAAAGCAATAGGATTGTTGAAGATGCTGTGCTCTGTATTCGTGACAGGCCCTTGGGCAAGGATAGTGGAAATAGGACTGGATGGAAGGAGACAAATATGAGATATATTATTAAGAACTGAATCAGATGGCTGTGGCTAATGAAAGGAGAAATTCAAGATAATAATGCCAATTTGGCAACCTGGGTAGCAGAAACCATGACAGTGACAAAAGTGATGTGAATGAAGACAAGGATATTGAAAGTCAGTTTTTTTGACAGAGGAAATAGTGAGTTTAGTTTTAGTCAAATTAGACTTGAGGAGTGATATGCACAATGAGAATAAGTATTTGACAGGTCTGCATTCTGATCAGTAAAGGAGGAACATTTCAGTCTGAGAGTTACCTATACGATGAGGGTTGCTGGACATGTGTTAATGGTGTGTTCTTCGAGGGAGTAGATAGAAACCAAGAGGAGCAATAGGCCAGGCCCTAGGTGTTAACTCCCAGGATAGAGGGGCAGAAGGGAAAGAAGTTAGGAATGAAAACATAGGAAGAGAGCTGAAAAGAGTCTGGTAACAGAAACTACTAGAATTAGTGAATTCCTAAAAAACAAATAAACGATAAAAACATTTTGTGGAGCATTAAAGAAAATGGCTAAACATCCAATTCAATCCCATTAAACGTCACTGGAAGTTTTCAAATTCCACTTTTCAAGTATGAGAGCTAGTGTGGAGTTAGTGGTACACAGAGAGGCCAGATTTTGTAATGCATTATTTAGTAGTTTATAACCATGCTTATTAAGGGAATGGGTCAACGATTCGTTCTTGTCCTGTTCTTACACCATTTTGGATAAGGCAGTTATACTTAGTGTGATGACATGAATGGGGGTATGTGTTCTCTTTTTCTCTTTGCCACTATTTGCAATAAACTGAGATGATCAGTGTTTTGAAAGTTGGATTAAAAACTCATGTATAAAACCATCTGAGCCCCAATTTATGTGTTCGAAGGGGATTTTCGACCATGCATTTAGTTTCTTTAAAAGTTAATACAATATTTTGAGTTATTTTTCTCTCAAGTCATTTTATTAATTCATATTTCTAAAAGAGTGTTCACTCTTTCTGTTTCCAAAGATATTTGCATTAAGAAATTCATAGTATGATTTTTTAAAAAAGATTTATTTATTAATTTGAGAGACAGCATGTGGGGGTAAATGAGCAGAAGGAGTGAGAGAGAGACTTCTCTTTTTTTAAAGATCTGATTTATTTGAGAGAGAGAGAGAGAGTACATGAGGAAGGGGAGGGGCAGAGAGAGAAGCAGACTGGCCTCTGAGTGCAGAGCCCGACCCACCACCATCCCAGGACGCTGAGAAAGAAAGTCCTGCAAATTGCACATATTCTGTTGACAGGATTAAATGGAGCTGTCGGATCATTAAGTCTAGTAGAAATTCTAACAAAATGCCATGTAGTGAGTGCCTACCACGCTTCCACAAGAGTGATCATCACTTTATACAAAACAACTTTGAAAAATTTGTCATTTCTGGAACACAAAATGGCTTTAAATAAATGCCTTCTTTAAGATAGTAAATTTCTCAATTTTGCTTTGTGATTTCTAGTTTGCCAAGCATTTTTTCATGTTATTTCATTTAATTTTCACTGTTGAAAGAAAAAAAGAGATCCCTCTTCTCTTCATGTCCCTACCTTAACCCTAGAAAAGGACACTTCTGTGGACAATTCTTTCTTCAGTCCCTTTCTGGTTTCCACCCATGAGAAGAGGGCTGGCACTGACTGTACTGAATGTGAATCAGCCCATGTGTTGCTGGTAGGTAAAATTTCTTTCCTGTAAGAAGCAGGCAAATGCTCTGCTTTCTTTTTAACCTCTTGAAATCAGGTACTAAAATCTTCATGCTCCCTATTCCCATGTGAAAACACACCTAGTCACACACTGTCAGGGTCTAACTTTGCAGGTCAGGTCCTACATTTACCCTGCTCTGTGCTACAAGGTGAAGTAGAGCAGCCATAAATGGTCATGTGACTAGTTGAGTAAATCAAAGTTGTTCCGGAAAATAGCCATCTAGATTTAAAGAAATCTCAGTTAGACATCCAGTCCCAAGTGCATTTTTTCATCATTATTTACCAGAGGAACCCTGTCCTGGGGGCTATCAGGTGAACACTCATATTAGCACACGTGCATGTGCACACACACACACACACACACACACACAAACACACAAACCCACACACATTCTTTTCCTTATCGACATTGTCTTAGTGTGCATATACACTCCCTGAGCAAATAAACTCAAGAAATGAATTATTATTCATGTATTAAAAATTTAAAAACAAAGTCTCAAGGTCTTAGAACTTAACCACGGTCAAACTATTGATAAAAACCAGACCTAGGATTTAAATCCAGATCTTTCCAGTTTATTTTTAGTTTTCTTATACCTAATCAGTATTTATTCACACAGACATTATGTAATTAGTTGAATTTGATTAATCAAAATGTACATGGGATTTTTGCTTTCTTATATAAGATCTTCATCATTTTTATTCACCGATAATTCAAATATATTATCTATTTTACCAACACCCAATAATATATGGATTTCATGGATTTCAGGAAAAAAAAAATAGTGCACCAAACTAGAGGAACAGCATTTTGAAAATGGGAGCTAGAGGGAGAGAGAGGAGAGAACAAGCATTAGATGTTAAAATAATTTCCATACCTGAATGGGCAATGAAATATTATCCTATAAGTCATTGGCTTGTCATCTTTACATAAGCATTATCAAGATATGGGGCTCTGGCTGATGTTCCCACATCAAAACTTTTACAGATCAGAAAAGACAGAGAAAGAGAACAAATGCAGAGTCACACTTAATAAATGGAACAAAACTATAACCATCTCAACCTTGAAATATTATAGTCAGAAATGGCAACTAATAGCTTCATGTGAATGATAATGAGTTCACAGTAAAAATCTATGCACTTTCTGAGAAGTGTAAACATTCTGGGAAATATTAAAAAATGGAACATCTGATACTAGAGAATATAGAGCAAATGGAACAGAAAGAAAACAAATATTTAAACATGAATATAAATATTCTTAGTGTTCTATGGGAGGATATTGAAAAACAAGAAGCAAGAATTAGTTAGAGGTATTGGTTGTCAAAAATATAATAGCTGAACTAAAAAACTGAAAGAATGAGATAAGAGAATGTTAGAGCCGAATATAAATATGGATGTTAGGCTCAGACATGTCAGTGCTTTCATACCAGGAATACAAGGAATGAAGGAAAATAATGTAAAGAAAGCAATAAATTAAAAGAATAACAGGATTCCTCATATTGACAAGGAAGTTAGACTGAGAAGCTTGGTAGAGTTTTAAGCCCTAAAGAGAAGAAAATCTCAACACCTTGAAGACTTACTGATACATAAGCATATCAAAGGTAAAATCTAACAGACTCTAAGACAGTAAGAAAGTATTTTTATTTTTTATTTTTTTTAAGGTTTTATTCATTTATTCATGAGAGACAGAGAGAGAGAGAGAGAGAGAGGCAGAGACACAGGCAGAGGGAGAAGCAGGCTCCCTGCAGGGAGACCGATGTGGGGCTCGATCCCGGGACTCCAGGATCAGGCCCTGGGCGTGAAGGCAGGAGCTAAATTGCGGAGCCACCCAGGGATGCCCGAGAAAATAGTTTTAAAAAGCAGCAGAGAATCAGATTCATGTTAGCTCTTCATGATCTACAGATATTTTGGATTATTTCTTAATAAAAGTAATAATACAAATGCTAATTAACTTTTCATCTTAACCTATATTATCTATAGGAAGATGGATAGATTGCTCCCTCTTTTTTAAAAAAGGATATATTTACTTATTTGAGAGAGAGAGTGAGAGCCTGAGGGTGAGAGGTAGAGGCAGAGGGAGAGGAAGAGAGAAACCCAAGCAGCTGGGTGGAGCCAGAAGCAAGCAGATCTACAACCCTGAGATCAGACCTGAGCCAAACCAAGAGTCAGTAGCACAACTGACTGTGCCACCTAGGGCTCAGGAGGATGGGTAGATCTTTATTTGTTCTTTACAAGCTTCCCAAAACTGCTTTTTGGGGGGATTTAGGAAATGAGCTCATAATATTTTAATTTAAAAAGGAATATCAAATAGCACTTTTTAAAATAGGATATTCTTCAAAAAGTACACAGGGACATCATAACTCTCCTTTGATAAAACCATCAAACAAAAAATTATCTTAGTTGTGAATAATGGCTTTCAGAATTCTACTCTTATGACTGTACTTCTCTTCCATTGGCTTCTAAAAGTGCTTCCTCATATGTTCATAAGTTTAAAGGATAGAGAATTCTAGACCTGGTTAGTATTTAAAGCAAATTAAATTAGCCTCATGCTAGAAAGTCCTATTAATACAAAGTGTTATATTTGCTGCAACATATTTTTTCATATTTACTTTAAAGTAAAAGTGAAATCACATTTCTCAATTAGGATGTCGACTATCATTAAGAGACACATCTCCCTTACTTAAATTTGGCTCTATTAGAAAAGTCTTCAGGAAGCCCCCTCTAGTGTCTGAAGGATGCAACAGCTCACTAGCAAAGGATTTGAGAGACAGGGTTGGGAGCATTTTAGATTGTCTCCTCTAACTTGGCTGGAAGGGATCATAAGGATCACCAACTGCAATATCCATTCTGTTTACAAATAGGAAAACAAAATGTCCAGGAAAAAAGTGACTCGTCTAAGATCAGACTGAAAGCCAACTGTATTTATCTTGTAGTAGAGCTCAGGTCTCCTGACTCTTGAATTCACAGAAAAATCTATTCTGGCCTGTGGACTTGGATTTGGGTCAAGCAGGCCCCCAGTGAAATAAAAGTAAGGAATTTTGGAGATGTGAAATTTCTTCTAAGTGGAAAGGATATAGAAATGAGGGAAGAGTCATTGGGAAAAAGGAGAAAAAGAGAAAGTTAGCAGCCAAGGTAAGGGTTTAAAGACCATAGTTCTTTAAAGAATAGGAACCCAGGAATGTGGGAGAAAGTTGATGGGTTAGGATATAACATACCTCACAGTTTATTAATAGGTGATTGGAAATATTCTTAAAATGAGCATAAGCAAAATGAGGATTTTATTTGTGGTTCTAAGATCACTAATGAAGTTTAGCTACTCACTTCCCACTTATTAAAAGTTGTCACCTGGGGCACTTGTGTGGCTCAGCTTGAGCATCTGCCTTTGACTAGGGTCATGATCCTGGGGTCCTGGGATCGAGTCCCATATTGAACTCCCTGCAGGGAGCCTGCTTCTCCCTCTACCTATGTGTCTGTTTCCCTATATATCTCTCATGAATAAATAAATAAAATCTTTTTAAAAAGTTGTCACCTAAAAAATTTTGTTATCTAGCAATTATTCTCTTATTCTTGTCACCTGTCTCAATAGTTTAGTGATAATGCAGAACATGCAAATCTCATAACAAGGCAAGAAATCTTGATCTTCCACCCCACTCCAGTTCATGATGGAGTGGCAGTGGTGGTGTGAGCTAAGCTAAAAACAGTCCTCATATATTATTCTTGAATAGAATGGGAAACTTTTGGTCTCTCCATCCTTCCCTGAAAATGTAAAAAGGCAAAGCTCCTCTGGAAAATACTCCAAGAATTACCTCTAAAAATGTCAGTTTGAAACACCCTTGTTACTTTACCTCTGACTGCATGGCTTTTGTCTACATACTATTGCTAGTATTAGTCTGTATAAAATAGTTTATCTCTTGTTAATAAATATTGTATGTGATAGTGTTCTGTAGGGGTGGAGATGTGCACCAGGGAGCTCATAGTCTCATGGGGAAAGCACAAAAGTACAGAAGAGAAGATGGAAACCTAGCATGTCTAGCACCTTTTAATTCCAGCCTTTTCTATCTCTTGAAATTATGGAATGTGATGCTGGAGCACTCTGGTGATGTGTTCCCAATATTGCCAAGTACTAATGATACCCTACACATGAGTTCCTCCTCACCCATAATACTAGTGTAAACGGTGAGTTAACAAAGATACAGCTTGAATAGGAACCTGACAAAGCTAAAAATGTGTGTGTGTGTGTGTGTGTGTGTGTGTGTTTTTATGATAGTCACAGAGAGAGAGAGAGAGGCAGAGACATAGGCAGAGGGAGAAGCAGGCTCCATAGAGCCCGATGTGGGATTCGATCCCGGGTCTCCAGGATCGCACCCTGGGCCAAAGGCAGGCGCTAAACCGCTGTGCCACCCAGGGATCCCCTAAAAATGTTTTAGAGAAGAAGCTGCCACATGAAACAAACAATATGAGCATTGAATTAAGAAACTGCCTAGGGAAGAGCATATAAATGGATGAGAATTGCTCAGTCTCTATAATACAGTAAAAAACTCCTTAAGACTGACTTGTTAACGCATTAAGTGATGGTCTGTGCCAGGCAAGAATGGTAGGGACTTGGAAATAAATGAACTGTGGTCACCTCTACTGAATCTATCTATAGCCACTCATCATTTACATCACACTGCTGTAGAGTCTCTTAAAAAAAAATTTTTTATTTATTTATTCATGAGAGAGAGGCAGAGACACAGGCAGAGGGAGAAACAGGCTCCATGCAGGGAGCCCAACATGGGACTCAATCCCGGGTCTCCAGGATCATACCCTGGGCTGAAGGCCGGCACTAAACCACTAAGCCACCCGGGCTGCTCTGTAGAGTCCCTTTTAATGAGTGTATTACATAAGACTGATGAATCACTGACCTCCATCTCTGAAACCAATAATACATTATATGTTAATTAATGGAATTTAAATAAAATGTTTAAAAGTAAAATAAAATAACAATGTTTAAAGCCATTTAAACAGGCATATCAAACTTAAAAAATAAAAAGGACTTCACAAGAATTTCATTCTTTGCCTCATCTTCAATTTTCATCATCATTATCATAGATGAACTTAAATACCAAATAAGTAAAATATACTGAGAACCAAACTTGTGCCATGCACTGTTCTGAGAACTTTCGCATGCATTGGCTCATCTTTTTTTTATTAAAAATTCTCAGCAGCGGGCAGTCCTATTGGCTCACCAGTATAAAAGAAACAGTCAAAGCATCAGAGCATTCCCAACAAAGCTCCTCCACAGCTCTCAATAAGTTGCTATATTTAAGAGAGTATATACAATATTGTATAGTTCCTATATTTTCAAAATGTGAAACATTAAAATGAATCTCATAAAACAATATTTATGAAAATGTTATAAATATAATGGGAATACCATTAAAACAAATGCTATAAACATTTTCCAACCAGTGAATGACTCTACCTTGCTTCAAGACATAGGATACCTACTTGCACAGAACAAGGAAAGTATAATGAGTACACCTTGGTGGAAGACAAGACACATAGGAGATCTAAGTTCAAATTTCAGTTCTCCTCCTATGGCACATAATATTTCACTTCAAGATTCCATTTTCCTACTTTTTAAAACAGTAGAATAACCAGCTCATCTCTAAAGCACATTATAGGGTGCCTGAGTGGCTCAGTGGTTGAGCATCTGCCTTTGGCACAGGGTATGATCCCAGAGTCCTGGGATCGAGTCTCACATCGGGCTCCCTGCATGGAGCCTGCTTCTCCCTCTGCCTGTGTCTCTGCTTTCTTTCTCTGTGCCTCTCATGAATAAATAAATAAAATCTTTTTTAAAAGCACATCATAAAAGCTCTAATTACATCAAATATAGTTGATTGATTTCACCCCTTGCTACAACTTCCCTTTCTTCCCCAACATTCAGAATCCTACCCAAGGACATTCATTTAGTCTAGCAAATTATTCATTTAGCCTAGCAAATTATTGAAGGACATTAATAATATGAAGGGCATTCATTTAGCCTAGCAAATTATTCCACAAATGAGTACTCTGAAGGGATGTCTAAAGTAAGTCCTATACTGTATTCAAGAGGAAAAAATCAAAATACATTTAAGTAGCTTTGGGATATTTCATAACTTCATCATGTCCCATTACCTGACAACAATCCACATCTTTCCAGCATTTTATGTCTGATCTCTGCCTTCCATAAGGCATTTAATTTCTTGACTGTTCTCTCCAATTCTTTCAGTCCACTTGAGATATTTTTCTTCTAGGATCCAACATTTCCACCACTCCTATACTAAAACCTTCAAATCTGTCACTATATTGAAGTTCTTACAAAACTTTTCAGCAAACCCTCAAACACAGATCAATCCAAACATCCTTTTTACCTGTCTCTACTTCTATGTTACTGATCACATAATTTGGTTACTACCCATCCATGATTTTTCTCTTTATCTGAACCCTAGAGCTGATTATTTTCTCTTTCTTTCACTCCTATGATAATTTTTAACCTTCATAGCTTTCCACAAATCTATCTCTCTGGGTTTGTGGTCTCCTTCTTTGTAAAGAAAAATAGAAATCTTCAAGTAGATACTTTCTTAATCTCCTACCAACTGTTGTGTCACATCAATATTCCATACTGTTTTATCACTAATTAGTCCCTTTTCTTATTGAAGTTCTAACCTCTATGCTTTTTCTGGATCTTGAGTCCTATATCCTTTTTGTCTTGGAAGGTACTTATTAAAATTTTTCTTTTAGATGTACTATGTTTATGTTTAGAAGACACAATATTATTACGATAATAATTCTTCCAAAAATGATTAATAGATTCAATATAATCCCAACTAAAACCCAGAAGTCTACAGGAAACAGACAAGCTGGCATTGAAATATAAATGGCCAAGAATAGCCCATATATATATATATATATATATATATATATATATATATATTTTTTTTTTTTTTTTTTAAGAAAAGGAGAGATTGGGAGAGCGAGAATGAGCAGTGGGAAGGCAAAGGGAGAGAGAGAGAGAGAGAGAATCACACCCCAGATGGAGCTGGGCATGGGCTCTATCTCATGACCCTAAAATCACAACTTGAGCTGAAATCAAGAGTCAAACCCTTAACTGACTGAGCCACCCAGCCACCTAGCCCTGATATCTTTTGAGAAGAACAAAAGATAAGATTTCAGGACCTAGTATAAAATTATAATGATTAAGGCAGTGTGTTACTGGAGCAAAAACAAACAAAGAACAAGATGACTTGGACAGAATAAGAAGTACAAGCTAAACTCAAATATATGATTACTTGATTTATGACTTGTGAAAACAACACTGAAGTGAGTATAGAAAAAGTACAATTGTCTTGACAAAAATATTGAATCAAGTGGATATCTCTGTGGAGAAAGATGAATCTTAACCTTTACCTAACACAATAAAATGTTACATCAGATACACTTCAGATATAAATGTACAAGGTAAGACAACAAAATCTTCAGAAGAAAAGATACGGGCAGCCAAAAGTTTGAGGAGGCCAAGATTTTAAAAACAGGAACAAAATAATTATCATAAAGGAAATTTTGATCAATTAAACAATTTTAAAATTTGGAATTTCAGGACATCAGAAAATATCAATTAGAGTGCAAAAGTAACACACTGCATAGGTGAAGATATTTTTGTTTATAGTGAAGCAAATGCTCTATTAACTTTTGATTGGATTAATGTATGACAGATGGATTTTTGTGTTCTTATTAAATATTTGATTACTTTGGAAACTATTAAGTGCCTACAAAATGCCAGAAGCAGTGTACTGGAATCTTAACACCTATTATTTCATTTATTCCAAATCACAACCATGCAAACTATGTGGTAATATATTTATAAAGAAATTAATACTCAAAAGGATTTACTAATTTGTTCACGCTTACTTCTAGTGGGAAACAGAGCTATGATTTTAGCCACAGTTGGAATTCAACGTCCGAATTCTCTATAATGTATCTTGGTTAACTTTATTCAATATGTAGATGTGTGCATATTCTGTGTGACCCACTTCACAAATATAGTATTTCTTAAATTCTAAATAGAAAGAAATTTGAAAAAGGAAAACGTCAGGGAAAGAGAAGAAAAGAGGATCCAGAAAAAGCTTTGATGTAAAAAGACATATAAATGAACAGGAATACATTATATATCCCAGAAACAGGAAAGTGATATTTCTGTGTAACAGAAAGGCTGTACTAGCCTAGAAATATTGAGAAATGTATGCAAGAAAGAGCTGTGCTAGGGTCTCAAGTGTGGGCCTGATAAAGTCCCATGATCCCTTTCCTAGTAAATTCTTTGTCTCCAATATGAGAAATATGGACCAAAGGTTCTCAAATGTTCTTTGCATCTCTGGTATTAAATGAATCTGCATGTGTCTACCAAGTGCTGCATATAAGGCAAAGAACATACATAGCCATTGCAAAATAAACCAAATTTGTCTACAACTGATGCTTTTCTTTTCCATTTAGTTTTCAAAATTATTGATTAGTCATATTTAAGTCAGTGCTTTAAAGAATTGAATTTACTTAAATCACAATGCTTTTTTTCCCTATGAACTTCTGGTTTCACTTCTCCTAGACATGTGTTTTATATTAAATTGTATTGAGTTCAGTATTAGGACAATGATACTGATTTAGCGGCCTATATGATTATCTTGGCCATTTTAACATATAACTTCTTTGGCATGCACACCTCAGGTTTCTTTAATGTAGATAAATACCACTGTGCAAATCTCTGGACCACATATATGCATACATACACATATGCACGCATGCATACATACACACACGAATAGCATGTGAATCAGCCAAAATCCCATAGAGGGCAGTATGGTTTTAGCTGACACAGTATTAAATTCTATTTCATTGTAAAGAATGTTATAACTCTTTCTTCAAAAAAATGAAAGGGTGAAGGGCACAAGACTTCTACTTATAAAGTTACATATAATCATTGTAAAATCTTTGGAATATACCAAAGTAAATATAATTTTTAAATAAGCAGTAATTGATGTTTTAAGCATGCACACACACACACACACACATATATATCGTTTCAGTTTATATATATATAATTATATATATATATGTAATTTCAGTAATCCTAAATGATGAGCAAGAATAGATATTTATGCTTTATGGATTAAAAAGTGGTTAACTTTACAGAACAAGCAAGTTAAAACAAAGTAAAAATAAAGACATTCTTCTGATTTCTTGGATCTTGGAAAGATCAGTGTTCATCAATATGAAAATAAAAAGAACATTATTCTGCTAAAAACAGTGAATTGGCAAAATTGTAAAACAAAATGAAATGTGCAAAATTTTGTCAGTTATTACTTAAATTGGAGATGGACTACAGTCTCCCATTAAAATACTTATGCTTTTAAGCTGGATGCTCTATGCTATCTATAAGAATCAGAATGAAAATTAATGAAAATCTTAAAGCAAATGCAATCGAGACATAGAGAAGGAATAACAATGTCAGAAAGGGAATTTTATGGTGAAAGCACTAAATAAGATATAAAGTGGGCTAGCCTGTATTAACAAAAGACACAGGGTGCGTGGGTGGCTCAGTCAGTTAAGCGACCAGCTCTTGATTTCAGATCTCAGAGCCAGGAGATAAAACCCCACCTCAGGCTCCAGGCTCAGTATGGAGTCTACTTAAGATTCTCTGTCTCTCCCTCTGCCCACTTATGTGCTCTCTCTCTTAAATAAACAAATACATAAATAAACAAACAAACAAAATCTTTTTTAAAAAGACACATTTTATAAGGAAGAGAGCAGTCATAGATCTTTATAAACAATATAGTACTTAAATATATGAAGTTGTGCACATTAGAATATTGGTAACTTGATGAAAATACACTCCCAATAAGAACCTTCAATATGTTTCTTTTTAAATTTGAGTAAATCTAAGCACTTGGCGAACATTCACTCATTTAATCCTCACCCTAATAAAACCCTGTGAAGTGGACACAATCATAATCTCTATTTGCCTTTGAGAAAAAATACAAAAGATAAATAAATCAAACTAGTTTTTCACGAAGCCCAATAAAAAATGATAAAGCCTCCATAAGCCTGTTGAAGGACAAAAGAATGGGAGTAAAACACATGAGATTAGAGATAAGACTTAATTGCAGAGTATATTAAAGGAATAATAAAATGTTATCATATGTAATTATATGGCAATGCATTTGAGAACCTAAAGAAATGAATGATCCTTTGGCAAATTATATATTACACAAGTGAGTGAAAAAGAGTGGAAATTTTTAAATTATTACTAGTAACTGAAAAAATTTGAAGGAGTAGATTTGATAGAAATATTAAAAAGGAATTTGATAAAATTAAGTGGTTATTCTAATACACCAAATAAAATTAGAAGAAACTATTAGATTTAAGACTTAACTATGCAAGTAAAACAATGCATATTCCTATAAATAGCAAAGCTTCCCATTATTTTATGTAAGGTAACAGACTGGCTAGGGAAGCCTGCTTTTAACATGAGTTTTCAATATTGGCTGGAGGTGTACTGAAAGCAATAGGGTAAGGAAACACATTAGTATTAATATTGGAAAAGAGAAAAAAATATTGGAAAAGAGAGAGTTTCACTTCTTTCTGCTGTTTTAGATGGTTGTGTCCATCCAAGGAGATTTTAGAAAAATCTATTAATATTAATGTGAGAGTTTGTAAAAAGTCTGGATGCAAGACATACATTTCACACACACACACACACACACACACACACACACACAGTGGTTTTCTCTTTAGCACTAAAGCCTGTAGGAATGGAAAGAGAAAAAAAAATCCCTCATAGTCGTAACTGCACACATACATACACAACTGAAAGTACTTAGAAATTAGCAGAGTAGACTAGTACCTACATGAAATATATGTATTAAATATATATGTATATTTATATAGAAATTAGAAATTGTGAAGTACATAAAATATTCTGGAAAAAATGAAAACAGATGAAAGCTGCTAATTGAAATGTGAAGTATTTCACCCAACTTAAAAGAAGCAATCCAGCAATATCTATTAAAATTATAAACACTTTGACCCAGCAAATACTCTCCTGAAAATCTACCCCTAAGAAATAAATCATTCCTACATAAGGATATATCCATGAGAAAAGTTTATTATGTAATATTTATGGGAAAACATGGAAATAATCTGAATATCTATTGAGAGAAATTATTGAATATATTGTGTAGTATTATATAACCAATATAATAACTTAGCCAATATATTATTTTATAGCCAACAAAATAAAATATATTAAAATTATTCCAGTTTATTTCATTTCTACAAAGTATCAGTGAGTAAGAAAAGAAATATTATATGGACAAATCTATAAAATATCTTTCTATTCTTTTGTGAAATGATGTTAACATGGAAAATGTGTTAAAAATAGCCATACATAATTTATGTGCATGTATTATACATAGATGTCTGTGTATGTTTAATTATGTGGGCATGGATAAGTTACTTAAGTGGGGGATGTTGGTTGGAGACAATGTACAGGACAAGGAGAGACAAGTGATCACTATGGTATATAACAAATAACCTTAAAACCTAATGTCTTAAAGCAGTGATTCTGAATTGAGGGTGATTTTCCCACCCCCCAACAGATTTTGATTGTCATGATTTACAAGGGGGTTGTTATAGGCAAGAGGCCAGGGATGCTCATAAATGTCCTACAATGCACAGAACAAC
The DNA here is from genome assembly GCF_048418805.1 of Vulpes vulpes. Classification (NCBI taxonomy): domain Eukaryota; kingdom Metazoa; phylum Chordata; class Mammalia; order Carnivora; family Canidae; genus Vulpes; species Vulpes vulpes. Next base: position 51,364,895 of record NC_132782.1, read on the forward strand.
CCTCCACAACAAGAATTGTTCTGCCGAAATATCAATATGGTGAAGTTGAGAAACTCTGGCTTAAAGAAATGAGAATGTTTATTTTGCTCAGAAATCTGCCAATTTGGGCAGGACAGAGCTCAGAAGAATGGCTCACTTCTGCTCTACCCAGTGTCAGGCTAGAAGACCAGGCTGAAATCATGTGATGCTCTCTCACTCATGTGGTTTGGTTTTGATACTGACTATAGGTTGGGACCTGAGACAGTCAACTGGAACGCCTATCTCCTGTAGCCTCCTCTTTCTTGTGGCAATATGGTTGGGTTCCAAGAATATTGAGAGGAAGAGACAGAGAGAGAGACTGAGAAAGAAGTCATAACATCTTATGATGTTTATTTGTTTGAGACAGTCCCAAAGCCCCATGCAATCTCAAGAGAAAGGGAAACAACACCTACATCTTTATGGGAGTGGCAAGTTTCTAAAAGCACATATGGGAATGGAAATACTGCTGTGTCCATTTTTGAAAAATATAATCTGCCATACAAGCAACATAGAAATCTACATATTTTTTTAAATTACTTCTATAAGCATATCCTGGGTGGTTCAGTTGGATAAGTGTCTGCCTTCAGCTCTGGTCATAATCACAGGTGCTGGGATGGAGCCCAGGAGCCTGTTTTTCCCTCTGCCTCTCCCCGCTGCTAGTACTCCCTCTCTCTTTCTCTCTCAAATAAATAAATAAAATCTTTAAAAAAAAATAAAATGAAATAACTTCTGTAAAATTATCTGTAAACATGCCTGTGGACATTTGAGATTCCTGGTAAGGTTAGCAATTTTATACATCAGTAATGATTTGTTATTTTCTTCCATGAGTATTCATATCTTCTGCACATTTTTCTATTGTGATTTTAGAGTTTCCTTATTTATTTGTATATATGCTTTTATTATGAATTTTCCTCTACCTCTTCCAGAAAACATATAAACTTCTTAAAGGGATAGAAAAATGCAAGAAACTGGCATAGAAAAAAATAGGAGAGACAGAAGAAATTAAAGAAATGCAAAGATATCAAAGAAGACCAGAATAAGGGTAAAAATTAGTGTGATAAAAACCTTTGTCTACCTACTCTACACTTACTCTACACTTACACAGCCAATGGAAGGAGGGAAATCTGGACAAAATTCTCAATATAGATATTAATTTTGTTATAAAGAACAAAATTGGCCAGGGGATGTTTAGGGAACCATGAGAAAAGAATACAATATTTAATGAAATACAATGATTTCAATGAAATTACAAGCCTCACAGGTGCTCTTACTATGGAATTGGAAACCAAGCCTTTGCAATACTGGATGCCTGCCCTTTGTTCATAATGTTATTTATGGAATATTATTCAGCCATAAAAAGGAGGAAATCTTGCCATTTGTGACAACATGAATGGACTTTGAGGACATTATGCTAAGTGAAATAAGTCAGAGAGAGAAAGTGAAATACTGTATAAGCTCACTTACCTGAGAAATCTAAAAACAAACAATAGGGGCATCTGGTAGCTCAGTTGGTTAAGTGTCTGTCTTCTGCTCAAGTCATGATCCCAACGTTCTGGGATCAAGCCCCACATTGCGCTCCCTGCTCAGCAAGGTGTCTGCTTCTCCCTTACCCTGCTCTTGTGCTCTCATTATCACTCTCACTTAAATGAATAAAATGTTTAAAAAACAAACAAAAAACCAAACTCATAGATACAGAGAACAGACTGGTAGTTGCCAGAGGTGGGGAAGGAAGGGTTGGGGGGAAGGTGAACAAATGATTAAAGATTATCAAAAGGTACAAAATTCCAGTTATAAGACAAGTAAATCATGGGGATGTAATGTCTAGCATGGTGATTATAGTTAGTAATTCTATATTGCATATTTGAAAATAGATAAAGGGTAGATCTAAAATGGAAAAGAAATATATCTATGCTTAGAAAGTCCTTCTGACAACTGGCATTCAGATTAATATATTTTTTGAAGATTTTATTTATTTATTCATGAGAGACAGAGAGAGAGAGAGGCAGAGACACAGGCAGAAGGAGAAGCAGGCTCCATGCAGGGAGCCCAATGTGAGACTCGTTCCCAGGACTCCAGGATCATGCCCTGGGCTGAAGGCAGACGCTAAACCACTGAGCCACCTAGGGATCCCAAGATTAATATTAAGAATACAGTGCTTTTTGTGTTATAAGTAACCTAAATAATGATGCTTAAACAAGTGGCATAATATGACTAAAATAACTGCACTTTAATTTCAGGATATCATGTAAGTTCTTCTCATCTTATTTAGAATACTAATTAGAGTAACTTATTAACAGTTCTAAATAATTATAAAATAAAAACACAATAGCCCAAGACTTGATATTTAAAATGTGACTGCCTAATAAACATTGCAGAATTATTATAATTGGTTATCATTCATAAAATAACAACTGATTAATAGCAAGATTTGGAGGGCCTTTGGAGAATCAGGTTCTGGTTCTAGCATTGCATTTAACAATAGGTAGCCTTGAGCAACTCGTTAAAACTCTTTGTGTGTATCTTAGGAGATGAGAGATCAGATGAGATGAAGTCTAAAGCCCCTTTTTACTCTAAAAATTATGAATCTATATATCTTAAACCTTGGGAATAATGCAAGAACAATGAAAAGGATATTTTTGTTTTGATTTTAAATGAGAGCTAGTTCTACACATGGGTTTGGGGATCTGTATTGTCTAAGATATAGCTGGTTGAAGGAAGCACCTCAATTTTATAGAGCCTCAAATTTGGAAGGCCATTCTTTCATCCAGTATTTGAAGATTTAGTAACAAATTTGACTGCACTCATGTAGTTAAAACCCTTCAGTAACTTCCTACTGCTGTTAGGGTAGAGCATGATGCCTACACAACCCAGTCTCAACCTACCTCTCCAGCCCCATTACTCACCAGTATTTCTATTTCCGGTATGTGTTTCAGGGCTTTAGCAAGTGCTCTGGAGTTTTCCTGGTTGCATACTTACCTTTTCTTCTCCACCTGTTCAGTTTTTACTCTTTCTAAAGTTTCGCTACCTGTTATTTCCTTAGGAAAATGTACCTAGACACCTCAGTCTACTCCCAGCTTTTTTCCCCAAAAACAAATGCATTAGGAACATGGTTCGACACTCCTATGGCACTTTATTATTTCCCCCTTATTGTGCTTATCACAGTTTTTACTGATGTCAATATGTGTGCAATTTTCCTCCACTGGTATAAACATCATTAAGACAGAGACTATGTGTGTTTTGTTCAGTGCTTTCTTCCAAGTACTAATGTAATATAGCATAAAATGGAAGAGGAGCTCACTGGATTCTTGGATTCACTAAATAACCTCCCTGCTTTCTGAGCTTTCAAGGAATACCTCCAGGAATGGAGAACCCACCACTGCCTAAGAACTATTTCTTTTTTGACAACTCTAGTACAAGGAGCTATATTGAACATAAAGCTATATCCCTGTAATTTCTACCTCATGTTTCTCTTTTGACTTATGTCTCTACATAGAAAAAGTGATTCTTGAGGGTCATCAACTATGTAGGACTTTTTCTGTTCCATTCATACATTTTCAGATAGAACATAGTCATATTTCCAATGCAAAAGAAATAATGCAAGCATCTTGTCTGCAGGAAATGGCTAACTGAAGAGCAAAGAGGAGATCAAACTTTGTTCCACAAGCAGCAAATGCAACATACTTATCTCATAGTTTATTAACCTCAATAAAATATAAAATTTAGTGAACCAGTTTTCACATTTTCCTTCACTTCGATTGCCCACTTTTGGGTCCCATTTTCTCCTTATATTCTTTTAATTTATCTTTAAAATTTTGTTTTAGACAAGATATTGTCATTTACTTTAATGGTATTTTTTTTTAATTTTCTGGAAATCCTGTTCTGCTCACAATTCCTCCCATCAATGTGGGAGGAAGCTCAGTTTGGTGACCTTTAACTTTCACTTGAACCCTGAGAAGTTATGACTTACTGTAATGTGATCCACGGAGGTCCTGATCCAAACTCTCTCTCTCTCTCTCTCTCTCTCTCTCTCTCTCTCTCTCTTGTCCCTAAAACTTAAGCCCCAGAGACTGGACTCCGTCTATCCTCTCACTAAGTGTGCTCCTCCTACTCACGACTATCTCTAAGGACCTATGTGACCCTAAGAATGGAGGAAAAGATGTTCTAGGAATGAGAATTAACAGTGATCCTGCCCTATTGCCAACATTTTCACCCACTGCTACCTCTTTCTATCTTCCAAATCACCCTTCCTCTCATGGAAGTTCTACTAAATCTCAGCAAAACTGTGTCCATATAAGAAAGGGCATATAAGAAAATATTTCTTCATCTCTTTAAAGATATGCATGCAAAATTAATTACAAAGATAGACTTCAAATCTCAAAATCATGTTGAATTCTGAGTTCTTATTGTTGGAAATAATTTTAAGGAGCACCTGGTATCTTGGTATCACCAGTGGATGAATGATATAGAAAACATTTGACTTACTGGTTTCCGAGCCTCTTTGCAAATTCCTCTAGTGACCAAGAACTCACTGCTCACAGAGTATGGAGTTCTTTCTTTGCATAGTACTGAGGGTTTAAAATGTCTTTTGTTTTTAAACTAGTTATCTGGCAACTTATTAATTCTACCTATTGACACTAGTTCCCTTTAATCTCTTCACTACTTTTGTTTTCATTTGAAGATTATAATCACACCTAGTTATTTTTTTCTTCTATATGTTAAAAAAATGGAGCAAATCCTTCCTGTATTTTATTATATTTTTCTCTTGGTGTCAAAGTCCCACTAAGACTTTGTTATTTCCGGTGTCTTGGAGCAGTGCAATATTTAAATAAAGTGGCTATTTTGTTGTAAAAAAATTTTTTTTTCTCCTCTCTGTAGAGTTGTACAATTTTTAAAACAGTTTTGAAGTTTTGGGGAAGAAATAAAGCATTTTTTTCTGCATCCACCTCACCCCTCACACTTTAAATTTGGGTAAAAGTAAAAACATGGAATACTTGTTTTATGTAACATGCACACAGACATCTATCACTACTGTTCAGGGTATTTCAATTTTAAATGTGATGTTATGGGGCACCTTGATGGCTCAGTTAGTTAAGTTTCTGCCTTTGGCTCAGGTCATGATCTCAGGGTCCTCTGATGAAGCCCTGAGTCTGGCTTCCTGCTCAGCTGCTTCTCCCTCTGTGCTCTCTTTCTTGCTCTCTCTCTCAAATAAAAAAAAATAATAATTAATTAAAATAAATTTGATGTTATTTCACAAAAATATATCACTAATGATCATCTGTATGATTTCATATGTATTTGGGTCACTTTGCAGATTATGAAAGCAAATCATGTTTCTTACAAAATTTCAGGTATATGCAGGAAGGTGAAAATAAAATGATAGTTACACTTCCCTTACAAAAAACACAAACATCACTGATATGTTCATATATTTTCTCTTTATTTCATTTATACAAATATACCATAAGCATTTTAATAGGGTTAATATTATTTGTCCATGTCTTTAACTTTTTCCAAAAAGATTCTATGGATACACAATTAATGCGATGGACATACTGTAATTAAAGAGTTTCTTAGTTTTGGGCATTTAGAAAGTTTTTACAGATGTTTTTGATCAAATTTATTGCTTTTATAAAACAATTTTTGTGCTTGCTGACAAAAAATATGAATACTTTAAAGTTCTCAAAATATATTTGCATATGGCTGAATTTCATGTATATTTTTTTCTCCTGATTACTTATGTTTTACTACAAAGCATACAAATATTTCTTCACATGTAATAGCGTGTCTTTCTTTCTGGACTATGTTAAGAAACAAATAAGAAACAGACACAAAAGATAGTCTCATGTAAATAAAAGTTAACTTTATCACTTAAAAAAAGTTCGTTTGTCAAGCATGACTTACATTTGTAGTTTTAATAGGCTTCCTAATGTGCATTTCTGAATACTATAGATTTAATTGCCCTCTCACAGGTGACGCTGGCAGCCACACCCAGGTGACACTGTCTAACTGGGACAGATCTTTCCCTGAAAGCATTTTTCAGGAGAAGCAGAGAAAGTATGTGTCATGTAGATGCTGACATTAATATGGAAAATACATTTCCTTTTCTTCTAATTTCATCAATCAAATAAATTTGTTTTCATGGGAATCATTGCCCCTTTATAGAAAAGACAAGAGTGGAGAATGAGTCTTTGTTTCCCAACATGTTTACTCTGCCACCTGTAACTATTTCAAAGAAGTGGGCTTTATAGATTCCTCTAGATACATGTGTATGTACATATGCAAAATTAAAAATGTGTGCATTTACACACTTTTAGAGAGTAACTAGTATGCAAAGAATAATTGCTAATAAATTTTTTTAAAAGATGGAATTTCTACAATATGCAATTTGAGTTTTTACCAATTTTATTCTAGTACAATAAACTGCTTTTTGAAGAGCTTAGTCAATATCCATGCTTATTTTTTTTGGTACCCATTCACCTATAAATGAAGCTATTAAAATTTGTCTGTATGTTTAAGGTTGGCTATGGTTTGGTCATGCAGTGCTAACCCTGCTGTTACAGAGGTGGCAGCCCGTAAGGCTTCTGGTTGGATGAAGCAAAAATTGTGTTCACCATTGATTGCCTTCTAAACATTTTGGAGTTTTACTTTATTGCCGGTGTGGTACTCTATTCATATTTTAATACTTCTCTGTATTCATTCTAATGGCATTTCACTTTCTTAATTTCATAGCAGTTACAATTCTCCGTATTTTCTCAGACTGTTTTTTTTTGTTTGTTTTTTGTTTTTTTAATAATAAATTTATTTTTTATTGGTGTTCAATTTGCCAAGATACAGAATAACACCCAGTGCTCATCCCGTCAAGTGCCCCCCTCAGTGCCCGTCACCCAGTCACCCCCACCCCCCCTCCTCCCCTTCCACCACCCCAGTTTGTTTCCCAGAGTTAGGATTCTTCATGTTCTGTCTCCCTTTCTGATATTTCCTACCCATTTCTTCTCCCTTCCCTTCTCTTCCCTTTCACTATTATTTATATTCCCCAAATGAATGAGACCATATAATGTTTGTCCTTCTCCGATTGACTTACTTCACTCAGCATAATACCCTCCAGTTCCATCCACGTCGAAGCAAATGGTGGGTATTTGTCGTTTCTAATGGCTGAGGAATATTCCATTGTATACATAGACCACATATTCTTTATCCATTATCTTTCAATGGACACCGAGGCTCCTTCCACAGTTTGGCTATTGTGGACATTGCTGCTAGAAACATCGGGGTGCAGGTGTCCCGGCGTTTCATTGCATCTGTATCTTTGGGGTAAATCCCAACAGTGCAATTGCTGGGTCATAGGGCAGGTCTATTTTTAACTCTTTGAGGAACCTCCACACAGTTTTCCAGAGTGGCTGCACCAGTTCACATTCCCACCAACAGTGTAAGAGGGTTCCCCTTCCTCCACATCCTCTCCAACATTTGTGGTTTCCTGCCTTGTTAATTTTCCCCATTCTCACTGGTGTGAGGTGGTATCTCATTGTGGTTTTGATTTGTATTTCCCTGATGGCAAGTGATGCAGAGCATTTTCTCATGTGCATGTTGGCCATATCCATGTCTTCCTCTGTGAGATTTCTCTTCATGTCTTTTGCCCATTTCGTGATTGGATTGTTTGTTTCTTTGGTGTTGAGTTTAATAAGTTCTTTATAGATCTTGGAAACTAGCCCTTTATCTGATAGGTCATTTGCAAATATCCTCTCCCATTCTGTAGGTTGTCTTTTAGTTTTGTTGACTGTTTCTTTTGCTGTGCAAAAGCTTCTTATCTTGATGAAGTCCCAATAGTTCATTTTTGCTTTTGTTTCATTTGCCTTCGTGGATGTATCTTGCAAGAAGTTACTGTGGCCGAGTTCAGAAAGGGTGTTGCCTGTGTTCTCCTCTAGGATTTTGATGGAATCTTGTCTCACATTTAGATCTTTCATCCATTTTGAGTTTATCTTTGTGTATGGTGAAAGAGAGTGGTCTAGTTTCATTCTTCTGCATGTGGATGTCCAATTTTCCCAGCACCATTTATTGAAGAGACTGTCTTTCTTCCAATGGATAGTCTTTCATCCTTTATCGAATATTAGTTGACCATAAAATTGAGGGTCCACTCCAGGATTCTCTATTCTGTTTCATTGATCTGTGTGTCTGTTTTTGTGCCAGTACCACAATGTCTTGATGACCACAGCTTTGTAGTACAGCCTGAAATCTGGCATTGTGATGCCCCCAGCTATGGTTTTCTTTTTTTAAAATTCCCCTGGCTATTCGGGGTCTTTTCTGATTCCACACAAATCTTAAAATAATTTTTTCTAACTCTCTGAAGAAAGCCCATGGTATTTTGATAGGGATTGCATTAAAGGTGTAAATTGCCCTGGGTAACATTGACATTTTTACAATATTAATTCTGCCAATCCATGAGCATGGAATATTTTTCCATCTCTTTGTGTCTTCCTCAATTTCTTTCAGAAGTGTTCTATAGTTTTTAGGTTATAGATCCTTTACCTCTTTGGTTAGGTTTATTCCTAGGTATCTTATGCTTTTGGGTGCAATTGTAAATGGGATTGACTCCTTAATTTCTCTTTCTTCAGTCTCATTGTTAGTGTATAGAAATGCCACTGACTTCTGGGCATTGATTTTGTATCCTGCCACACTGCCAAATTGCTGTATGAGTTCTAGGGTGGAGTCTTTTGGGTTTTCTATGTAGAGTATCATATCATTGGCGAAGAGGGAGAGTTTGACTTCTTTGCCAGTTTGAATGTCTTTCATGTCTCAGACTGTTTTTGAATGTATAAATGTTTCTACTGACTAGAGGTTGGCATTATGCTTTCATTTTGTGAAAAAGAAATGTGCAAAACAAAGTTTGTCTAGAACCACTCAAATTTCATTATTTCCAACTTCAAGTTTCTTTGACTTGACTACAAATAAGGTGATTTTGTCACAAATTATCGGGTTGATAAGAAAGTTAACATTATATACATGTATCTATATATATCTATATATATACATATATGTAGCATTTATTGGATTTCAAAATATGAATCATAAATTCACTGTAGCTTAAAATTTTGTACCTGAATATATTTTTCTGTCTTTTGTTCATGAAAGATGTCACATTATTTCAGATTCTCTGACAATTCCAAGGCTAGAAGGAATTCAGTCCCCACTACCCTGTCTTGCAGTTACACCCTGAAGTAAGCTTTTAGAAGAAGCCAGGCAGTGACATCCTTATTTCTGTTATCTTCAGGATAAAAGTGGATACCATGGTCACTGCCAAGTCACCTTTCTGGTTTTTAGTGCCTCATCAGCAATCCATCCGCTAACCTCTAGATCAAAAATCTTTAAGAGGGATTTTAGGATCTATAAAGGCACTGAAGACTACTTTATGAAAATACTAATGTTTCTGAAGCAGAGATTCCTTTTTTTTATTTTTTAAGATTTATTTATTTATTTATTTGAGAGAGAGAGACAGCATGAGCACAAGGAGTTGGGAAGAGCAGAGGGAGAAAAAAATCTCAAGGAGCCTCCTGGCTGAGCATGGAGCCCAATTTAGGACTTAATCTCAGAACCCTGATTTCATGACCTGAAACAAAACCAAGAGTTGTAGGCTTATCCAACTGAGCCACCTAGGCACCCCAGAAATCCCTTATACTTTAAATCACAGCTGGATGGACATATCTGTGATGTGTATTAATTATAAATTATAATTTTCATTTTTTCTATTGTGGTTAGAGTAATGAGGAATAGAGTTGTATTTGGTTTTTTGTTTGGGATTCCACATCTATAAACTTTGTGGTAATGAAAAATTAATTTCATCGTTTTATATGCACTTTTAGAGTAGTAGTGAGATTATTTTATTCCTGTTTGGCCAGATAGGTTATCAGAGAGCAGTTTGCCTACCAGTGCACCACAGCACAATGAGTTAAAGCCCTGAGAGATATCGGTGCCTTGTCCTCAGGGTGGCCTGATAGGGTCTAGAAGAAATGGAAACCTCTAAGCCTGTCAACTGCCAGGATAAGCCTCAACTATTTATCTCAACATGCCCACAAATATTACTTTCAAGTGTCATTTTATGAGAAAAGCAAGAAAGCGATGCTACAGAGTGCAGGGTAGGCTTGCCTCTCTTTGTACAATGAATACAAATCTGCATCCTTTTGCTAGTTATCCCTCAACTCTGATGTAAATAGTTTAGTTAATATTTGAAAGATACATCCTTAGACTTGAGAATCTTCAAATCTGTGAATATTTTTATAGTGTATGATTGGCCTTAATGTGATACAATCAAATACAACTGAAAAATTAAGCAACCACTTAATGAGTCGATAAATAAAGGGTTAAAGCTGGTCACAAAACTATTGAAATAAATTCAGGCTGGAACACTCAATAAAGTGGTATCATAAATCTTCATCCTTGACCCCCTCTTAGTTCTATATGGCACAAACTTAGTTAGGCCCTAATTAAATATTTCTCTCTTTAATTTGTCCAAGGCCTTTCTCTTTTCTGGCTAATACCCTGATATAATTTTCTTAGACTTATTTTTTTTCTCTTCTGTTGCCAGCATTAACAGTTGACTTTCTTTTGTATAAAATGCCTTTATTGATGGAGAAACAGTCTTTACCATGGCATAAGTTATTGCATATGTGTAGTTGCTAGAAGCTCAGTTGACATGTGGATGGTAGGTAGTAGGCAAGACTCTACGCATATCAGTATGATTGATTTCCACACATTATTCCAGAAGGGTGAAACTCAAAACTATGCCTCAACCAACTAAACATGTCATGATTCTCCAGACATGCTAAAATAAAATATCCAAGGGTAAGTCTCCCAATGTAAATCATCTACTGAACTGAATTTTCTCTAAGGCTTATGCTTTTCCTTCCCTGCATATGAAAGCAGAAATACAATCTTATTATTGCCTGGAGATTCAGCTGTTGAAGCTATAGGAAAAGGCTATATTTGTAAAGAGAATTTTTAAATTGTTCTTTTATTATATATGCTACTGAATTCACTAATGAGGTAATCAAATAAAGTGTCCTCCAGGGGTGAAATAAAAGAACATTCCATATGCCAATCTGTTTATTTCCTTGGCCTACCATTGATCACACACTACCCTGTCCTGTCTGCAGATTTGGTTTGTGTGCAGGTCAGATTACCTTCTATTTTACTATTTCTTTGCCCTGGCAGGAGGTAGTACCCCAATTCAACAATTGGACTGTTATTAGGCACCTCCCTTTTAACACCATCTCTTCAGCCACAATACAAAAGACAGTTTTTAACTGATCTTATTGTTTATAGAGGAAAAAAAAATCACCAAAGAAGTTACATCTCTTTAAAAAAAAAAAACTAAAAATAAATAAATAAAAATAAAAAAAACTGGGAATAAAAAATGGCCAAAGAAGTTCATATTATTGTTTACTTAATTCATTTTTAAAAAATCCTTCAAACACACAAAAAAATAAGGTTTATACCTAAGCAGTAGATCTTAAATAAAAAGATATGTTTAAGTCAGACCTTAAGGAATTGGAAAATTTTCCATTGGTTTATGATTTCAGGTAAGCTTTATCTTGGGACTTATGTTCACTTGTCAATAGGTCTTCATGGTTTAACTTTACAGATCCTCTAACACCACATACACTCCCACTCCCACTAAGCTAAAGTAGCTAATGATTTATGAAACGTCTCTGTGCTAAAATCCATCAAAGACTTTTAAAAAATATATCTAGCCCTCAAAAAATCTGTTTAATAAATGTAGCTTTTATTTTCAGTTATTTTTAACAGGCAAGGCACAGCAGCATATATGCTCAAAGAGTCCTCTACACATACCAATAATAGCTCCTATTCATGACTTAGGCAGTGAATTTGGAATTTTCAAGCATTAGTGGTCAGCCTTTCAATAAGCTTCTCAGGTACGTATTTCTTAATATACCAGAGGAGCTGAGAATTTAGAGACCATGATAATACAGCCCCAGGTGTTTCAGGCTCAGAGAGTAGAACAAGAATCGGTATGCAGGTATATTTGGACCCAAAGTCTATGCCCTTTTGTTTCATGTCATGCTTGCTTAATTGTCCATTGTAGTGCCATTTTCAGTCAAGAAATCATATTTTCCAGAGGCTCACATATCCAATTTATGAATTTCCAAAAACAAAATAACTCAGTCGTCCTTTCTCACCCCTGGTTCTCATCACAAAACTGATTAGGATTTTCTTTTTTCTTTTTAATTTTTTTTTTTATTTATTTATGATAGTCACAGAGAGAGAGAGAGAGAGGCAAAGACATAGGCAGAGGGAGAAGCAGGCTCCATGCACCGGGAGCCTGATGTGGGATTTGATCCTGGGTCTCCAGGATCGTGCCCTGGGCCAAAGGCAGGCGCCAAACTGCTGCGCCACCCAGGGATCCCTGATTAGGATTTTCTTTGCCCTGAATGAGATCATCAATTCTCATAACCCAAACGGGTTTTAATCTGTTTCCCCCATCATCTCAGGGTCATATTGCCAGTGTCCCCATCCTTTGTGTCGTGAGAGTAGTCACTCACTGAAATGAATCCTGTCCTGTAACCCTGTGTAAGACCCATGAGTCTTCCAGGCAGTGATCACCAAACCTGGAATTATTTATTTAAAAACGCTTGTGAACAAACAGTATGGAATGGGAGAAAGGCTATCTACCAAGTCTGGTGCCTTCCTCCGCTTCCTCTTCCATTGCTTCCTTAGTGTCAGACACAGACCACTTCAGGAGCATTTGTTGGGTGTTAGCCATTGCTAAGTGCTTTGGATGATGAGTACAATCCAATGCAAAATGAATAGAGGCCAAAACTGGCTTAGAGAAAGGACTATGCAAAGCCAGAATCTGATGTTTTCTCCATCTGTGCAACACACCTGGATTAGTTTGCTGGGGCTTCCAGAGCCACAGACAAGGTGGCTTAAATAACAAATTTATTTTCTCATGTTTCCATAGCCTGGAAGTCCCAGACCTAAGCTGTCAGCAGGGTTCTCAGTTTCTCCTGAGGCCTCTCTCCTTGACTTGCAAATGGCCACCTTCTGGCCCTGCCCTCTCTCCTGGCCTTTCTCTGTGCACACCATCTCCTCCTGGTGTCTCTTCCTCTTCTTACTAGATTAGGGTATCACCTTTATGATCTCTTAACCTTGATTCTCTCTTGAGAGGTCCTATCTGCAAATACAGTCACATTAAGGGTTGGAGATTCAACATACAAATCCTGAGATAACGTTATTCAGTCCAAAAATGCCCATTACATAAATTGCTATAAAGTGCAATGAGTCAAAACCAGAATTCAGATAGTTAGGAGCAAGGATGCTGGAGCTAGAGGTTCAAATCCAAAGTCTGCTACACCCTAACTGAGTAGGTCCATTTTCTTCAGTGCTTCATTCATCATCCTGTGAAATAGGGACAATAGGAGGACCTGCCCCCTGGGTTATTGCCCCTTGAAACAAGAATTGGCCGGTGGTGGTAGACGGAGTGCTTTGAAAATGGTATTACTCCTTTTTCTCCTGTGTACTATAACACCATAGGAATTGTGAGAATAAAACGCAAGAGGGAAAAAAAAAGATGGGGGGAATAAAATACTTTGGGAAATATTTTTTTCTTAATTGTAATACCTTATTCTACATAATAGGATTTGCAGAGATAGGACCAAGACAGAGAGAGACACTTTAGGTTCTTAATTTTGCAGCTTCATTAATTCTTTCTTGAGCCCCCGTGACAGGTTAGGGGTTGTTGCGGGTACGTGGGAGACGGCAGAGAACACAATGGGCAGGAGCAGCTATCCCCCCTCCCCGAAACTTTCATTCTAGAATGGGTAAGAGGTGCCCTGCGCATCTCACACCCACTTCAGGCGTTGGGGGAAAGGGGATGCGTCGGAGAGAAGGGGGAAAGGCCGTCCCTTCACAGCATCTCTCCGTGGGCTGGTACCGATCTCGGGGGCAGGGAGCCCGCGCGAGCAGCAGCAGCAGGTGCGGAGCTGCCCCCCTGCGCCCCTGCCCGCGGGCGCCGCTCTCACCCCAGGCCCCCCGCTGGGGCTTTCCGCCGACCCGAGGCCCGGTCCGCTCTCCCCACCCCCACCCTGCGCGGGGAGCGGGGTTCGCCCGTCGGGCAGGCAGCGCGGTCCCCGCCCACCTCGACTCCCCGCCGGCCGCGGGCGGACAGCGGGACGGACAGCGGGGCCGACAGAGGGACGGACAGCTGGGCGGACAGCGGGGCGGACAGGGGGGCGGACAGAGGGACGGACAGCGGGGCGGACAGGGGGGCGGACAGGGGGGCGGACAGGGGGTCGGACAGCGGGACGGACAGCGGGGCGGACGGCGGGGCGGACGGCGGGGCAGACAGAGGGACGGACAGCTGCGCGGACAGCGGGGCGGACAGCGGGACGGACAGGGGGTCGGACAGCGGGACGGACAGCGGGGCGGACAGGGGGGCGGACGGCGGGGCGGACGGGGGGCGGACAGCGGGGCGGACAGGGGGGCGGACGGCGGGACGGACAGCGGGACGGACAGCGGGACGGACAGGGGGCGGACAGCGGGGCGGACAGCGGGACGGACAGCGGGACAGACAGCCCGGGGCCGGGAGCGCCGCCGCAGGTGTCGGGGCCCCGGGGGCGGCGGCGGCCGGCGAGTGCGGGACCTGGGCTCCCCGCGCCCCCACCTCGGGCGGCCCGTCGCGGGCTTGACGGCCTCGCACCACCTCGGGGGCGGCGCCCGCTGGGAGTCCCCAGCGCCCCCGGGGCTCCGGCAGATTAGAACTCGCCTCCCCAGGCTCCTCCCCTCCGTCCCATTGAGCGCTTCCACCCGCTTTACTGAAAAATTGAGGGCTCGGCCTCTGCGGCGCCTTCTTCCCCGGCAAGATGGTAAGTGAGGAGCTGGCGTTTAGGTCACAGGGGCCCCGGGCGCTGGCGAGCTTTGCTTCTAGGATGCCTCCCGCCCTGGACACAAGATTGCTCTGCTCCCTGCCCTGTACGAGGGGCCCTCGCCGCCTCCCGCGCCCCATCCTCTCTCCCGTCGCGCGCTCTCCCTCCCCATCTCTCTCATCCTTTTACCCGCTGTGTCATTTCCACTCTGTACTTTCTCCCAACTTTCTTTCCTTCTATGCCAGCACTCACTTTCCTGGGCACTTCTTCCTCTAGATTATGCACACACTTGCAAACACTTGGATTTGAGCTGCTCTAGGGGTATCTGAGATTTGTTTTCTTCTCAGGTGTCAGTTGCATAATAGTTCAGCTCTGATTTCAATAATAACTTCAGGGAAAGAGCCTAGGAACATGCTTTTAGAATAAAAGAAAATAGTCCTTGATAAACTTCGGGCTGAGATTCTTTGGTCTGCACTGTCCAAGCTGGACTTGCTTCAAGACTGGACTTTTTCGAAACTTGACTTACTGGGAATATGTTAACAAACTGTGACTTAATTTTTTTTTTTTTTCTGTGTCTCTCTCTCTTCTTCTCATTTGCTGTCGCTCTGTTTATGTGACGCCCAAGAAAGTCCTCAAGTCAGCAAAAGACTTGTAGTGGTCAAAAAGAGTTTGTCCGAAGCTGGGCTCTGCTGAAATGAATGGCTTTTACCTGATTAAACATTGACAAATAATTAAGAATGGGCTGTTGTACAAATTAACCCAGGAAGGCTGCATACCTGCCCCTGCTTGGATATTTGGAAAGAGTGTGTGTTTGAAGTTTGAGGAGTCGGGGGCAGGAGGGTGTTCACTGGCTCAGAACACAGTGGAGAATACATGCCAGGCAGTTAGTAGTGGCAAGATAACTCTGGAAGGGCATAGAGACCTAGTGCTGGAGAGACCTAGAGCCTGCTCTCTCGGCTGACTAACCTACTTCAACTTTGATATACGTTTACTTGGAGTGACCATATGTGCCTGTGCTCAGAGTTAGGAGCAAAATGTACTTAGTTATCTCTGGAATGTATCCATATATCTGTACATCCATCCCAAAACTTTTGGACCACCCCAGGATCCAGCAGCCTTTAAAGCCAGAGGAAGGAGAAAGGAAGGAATGGGGCAAGTTTATATAATTCAGAAACTAAGGAGCTAAAATAAAGAGATTTTCCCACATGTCATATTCACTCCATTTCAGCCTTAGCATTCTGGGCTCTTTGTCATTCAAGGTTATTAGAAACATAACTAAGGTGTTTGCTAGAAAGAGCCAAATAGTTCTTATGTCTCTCAATCATTAAGTAGAATTCCTTTTACTTAGATCCTGGACAGCCTGTTAGATGACTCAGTCATGGCAACAGAAACTACTCCTGGATATTTATAAATTTGGTCCATCCAATACTAGCCTGTTCTTTGCCGAGAGGTCCTAAGGAAAGTCCTGGGTAAACCGAGGAGCTGATTCCCTTTTAGCAATTATGTATTTTGGCCACTTGAATTAATCTGGAATCTATGCTTAACACCTGCACTGGTTTTGATTCATTGCATGTAATTTGTGCCTCTTTCTCCCACCCTTCTTCCCCTCCAAATCCCATTCACCTCATCCCTTGGGACCCTCCCCACCCCCACCCCATCCCTCATACTGACTTCCACAGAACTCCGTTCTGCCTTGCCAAGACCAGTACTTTGTAGGAGGCCAGAGCTATAATTGCCCGTATTCCACTACAACGTCAGAATCTAGTGTTGACGTTTCCACGGAGACTTGGGTCTCTTTCTGGGCTGCTGGTCTCCTGGACGACAGAGAGCCCCAACAAGCACCACAGGCACAGGGTAAGTTCTGCTCTTCTGCTTTCCTGGTGGGTCTGAGGCCCTTTCTCAGCACCCATGGTTGCAAAGCATCATGGGCAGGAACTCTGTAGAGGAAGAGAACTAATCTGCTTTTCTATACTTGCCACATAGTGAGAATGGGACTCTGCCCTTTGTCCACTGGACAGTATGTGTCTCCCCACTTTACAGTTCTTAGAGACATTCAGCCCACTGAGGGATTTGGGGTTGGGTCAAAGTTTTATGAACAACACTAGTGAGATGGATTTGGAGTCAAGATACCAGGCGGAGCATTTCTTTTGGAATTCAGGGAAGTTGCCCTGGGTATAAGAGAGAAGCAAGGAAGACGACCAACTGACTCTTTTATTTCCTAAGGAAGTCCTATGAGCGGAGTCTTATAAGTGGGACAAAAAGATTCCCTTTTGCTCAAAGAAGGCTTCAACTTTGGAGGGAAAAATAACTTTGTGATGGGAAATTGCATATCAATTTTCACCTCGGTTGAGTAAACAGTATTTCTAAATATTAAAGGAATTCACAGCTAACACTCTGGTTTCTAGAAAAACTGGTCGACACTTCAGAATTAAGTATCTGTACTCCTCATCCTGCCACATTATTGTGTGTGTGTGTGTATGAATTTAAGAAGAAATAAACAAAAAGCTCAAAAATATTGAAACACACTTACGTGTCAGGAAGAGAGTTGCTCAGTTGTAGCTTTCTACCACAAGCAGTGGAGAAGACAGAAAGTCCAAGAATATGAAACCAAACTGTATAGAATTTGATGCCTGTCTCCTGACCCATCATTCTACTTTAGTCAAAAATATTTCAGTAATATGTCAGTTTCTGTAGAGAAGGGCAAGAGTCAGACTGTACTAGATGAAGAAAATAAAATAAAACTAAAGCAATATAGCGTGTCCAAGCATGGTTTTTACTTGCAGGTACAGTTTGCTATCAACTATGGAGAAGAAAACTCTTCACAAAAGCATAAAAGACATACAAATGATGACATTTGAACTGCATGAGTTCAGGGTACAGTTTTGAAATTTTCATCAAGGTCTTCAGAGAGGCAAAGTCCAGATTATTTTAAAGTAGGAAGCGCTACCACTTATAATTCTGAACACTCGCCGTGAGCTTTAACTGGCAAGCAAACAGGCAGAGATTTTCATCTGGGGAAAAAATGGTAGCATCAAGAATAGCATTCGATTCTGGAGCCAAACACCATGTTATCGAGCACTGCACCTTAGAAGATAAGATAGAAATTTGGAAAACACCGTGGAATTGCGATGCTATGCCAAGAAGGGGAAGGATCAATACATATTTGAGTGAATTTGTAGTGCAGATGGGCCCATTCTTATAAATTTAGCTGGCAGGAATTTATATATTAGGAAGAAATGTGACCTCTTAGCTCCTAAAGATTTACGCCTTCAGCCACTTAAGCATATAATCTATAAACATTTGTCTCTCACAGCATGTTTATCCCTTCTGAAAGCTTTAAATATGTTATTTCCTCTATGAAGGTAATAGCTATTTTTAGAAAGGTAATTGAATCTACTAAACTGTCTGAAATCCTTCAGTAAACTCTGTATTACACAAAAACTACAAGTGTCTTTTCTCAGTTATCCTTTTGGTATTTTTCACAAAGAATCATCCAGTGACTCCAATTACCCTGTTCCTAACTCATGTTCCTGGGAAGAGGTTCAGCTTTCCTCTCAGCTCTACAGAAATAAGCAGGTATGTGTAGATCGTCAGAATATTGAGACTGGATGGACATGTTCCACGCAGTCTATTCTTTTTCCTTTATCCTTTTACCTTTTTTGTTTTTTTTTTTCCTCATTTGAGTAGAGTTGACTCTCAATGTTACATTAGTTTCAGGTGTACACCATGGTGATTCAACTGCTCTGTCCGTTATCCTATATTCACCACAAGTATGGGTACCATCTGTCGCCATAACAATGCTACGCAATATCATTAACTCTATTCTCCATGCCGTGCCTTTCACTCCCCTAACTTATTTATTCCATAACTAAGCTGGTATCTGCCACTACTCTTCACCCATCTTGCTTCTCCTACCCTCATCCCTCTGGCAGCCATCAATTTGTTCTCTGTATTTATATGTCTGATCCTGCCCTTTGCTTATTCATTTGTTTTTTGTTTTGTTTTGTTTTTTTTTTTTTTAGATTCCACCTATGAGTGAGATCACATGGTATTTTTCATTCTCAGTGTGACTTATTTCATTTCATGTAGTTTGTTTTTAACCTCATCCCTTAATGTCACTTTGCTTCTTTTCCTTTGTTAAATTCATATGTTGACTTTCAGTTTGGAACCAAAGTGGACATATGTCCACAGAGATGGACATGAAGACAGGTGATCAATGTCTCAGAGAAAAACAAGCAACAACAAAGTCAACAACAACATATAAGATCCTCTAGGAGGATTTACAGTCAGGCCCTGACTTCACACATCTTAGTTTATATGACCTCTTGAATCTTCTTTTCTACCTTGCCTAGGACATTGAAATATTTATGCTGTTAGAACATAAAAAGGGCTGTTGGAAAGACCAAATGATATATTGAGTGTGACAATATTTTTAAAACATAAACATAGCTTATCACTTGGAGAAGGGATGATAATTATAAATTTTTTTTGCAAAGATTGCTTCATTTTCCATGTTTTATTTGCTGTTGTTCCCAAGAGAGTAATTTAATCTAGTGGATATACAAACAGATTAGCCTGAGGATGAGGGAAGCCAAACCACCACCACCCTTGTTTTTCATCTTTTCTTAACATGCAAGGAAGGAGTCTAGTGAAACCTTTCTAAACACCTTTTTCTATATTTAAACAGTTGCACGCAGCTCATTTTCCTACATACCTTCCCAATTCCCTTGTGGTTATAACTTTGAAAGTCATATAATCTCTTCAAATACTTTGCAGTGAATAAAAGGTTCAGAGCACAAAACTGAACAATGAGGTGGTGGGTGGGTGTAGATTGAATTTAGGCCTGAGAGGACGAGGGCTCCCTGAGGTTGCGTTCATAAAACAAATAGAATAATAATAAAGTTTAAGTAGGTTAAGGATCAGTGGCATGATTATACAGTTACAAAGTCAATAGAGTAGAGGGGCCTTCACCACTGTATGCTTTTCGCAGCTCCAAGACACTCTAGTGCAGAAGGAAGAAGAACTCGCTAGGTTACACGAAGAGAATAATCATCTCAGACAATACCTGAATTCTGCTGTGGTTAAATGTCTTGAGGAAAAGGCCAAGGTATGTAACCATCCTGTTCCTAAGAGCAGAGCAGTGATTTGAGAATGGAGATCATTGGGGTAAAACTGACTTGACTAAAGTAGAGAAGGTGTACTTGAAGCATGGCTTCAAAGGCATTCATAGGCTAAATGGATTTTTCTGAAAGAAATATAGCACTTTCTTAAAAATATATATTTTATTTATTTATTCATGAGAGACACAGAGGGGCAGAGACACGGGCTCCCTGCGGGGAGCCCGATGCAGGACTCAATCCCAGAACCCCAGGATCATGACCTGAGCCAAAAGGCAGACACTCAACCACTGAGCCACCCAGGCGTTCCAATATGGCACTTTCACAAGTCTTCTTATGTATCATTTCTTGGAAGTTTCGAGACTGTAGATTTTAGCCATATATTACAAAAAGAGTTGCTTCAGGATCAAAAATCAGTCAAGGGAATTGCTAAGACAACAGAGGTTAATCAAAAGACAGAGTTAAATGGATGGAACATTGCAGTGGGAATCAGATCTGAAAGACACTCGGTTCTTTTAATTATCTGCTGGGCTTTTGGTAAATTGCTCTTTCACTTAGCCTCACTCACCTACCTCTGTAAATGCAGAGGCTAAAAGATCCTTTAAGAATCTCCCCAGCTCTAAAATGTTATGAATAGGGTTAGAGACCAGATCTTTTGATTAGCAATTATATATTGCTGAGGACATCATCGTTCAGTGAACATTTTTTCTTACTTTTCAAAGGGACTATTTCTGACTCAAGGACAAATAGCTTGTCCATAGTCTCTTTCTGTTCTTCCTTTCTCTGGGTTTTGTATTTTTGTTGTCTTTTTGCCCTTCTGCTATCATTATTTCTTTCGTCATCAATCTTTACCTTGCTGCTAGACAAACTCCATTATTTGATATTATTTAATTTAAATTGATGATGCTCCTTACCATTTTCACTGGAAATAATAGTTCAAAGAAGAAAGGGTACCATATCTGATTCCTCTGTAATTTAGTTACAATCCAGTCACTTTTTTAAGAAAAGGAGCATATCTCCCAGTTACTAGCTTGGGCTCCTAACTCCAGTCACCATTTTGTAAAAAAAAAAAAAAAAAAAAGACATTTATTAAATTAGTAAATTATATTGATTAGCAGTTTTCTCTTTTCCCAATTGTTTAAGATGTAGAATAATACATATCACTTGAGAGTACTATGAAAGTTAATGAAATAAGAAGAAGCAGTGTTAGATATTGTTTCAATCAGTTACTCTGTCTAGATTCAGATGGCTTACATTTAATCAAGGCTGCATGACCCTTAGTAAGTCACTAATATGCCTGTGTCTCAGTTTCCTCACTAAAGAGGATTTTATAAAATGAGAATATTATGCATGTAGTAGGTGTTCAATACACGATAGTTGCTATTATTGTCATTATTATAATAATTACTTCCCTGAATGGAAAATTTAAAGACATTATTTCTTTCTTTCAAGTTTTATATGATTAGTAAAACATGAGTTATGGTTTCTAGGTAGTAACTTGTCATTATAGACGTTAATTTAGAAACAAGCTAATCCAATCACTTTTGCTCTCTCTCTCTCTCTCTCTCATGTGCACAAATGAGAAAAAGAGGGAGAGAATAGGATTTTAATCACATTTTCTAAGGAATTAAGGGGACTAGTAAGTATTTGGAGGAGTTTTAAGCAGACAATGTAAAGAAAATTATCTTGGTTGACTATCTGACCATATATTTTCAAATGCTACTTCCCTAGAAATTGCTGTCATCAGATGAGTTCTCCAAAGCATGTGGACAATTCAGAAAGAGAAAGAGGAAACCCAGAGAGCAAAGATATTTTCCTCCTGAGATCCCCCATCACAAAAATGCCAAGAGAAACCTCTCTAGTGAATTTGCTAACTGTGAAGAACAACCCGGGCCCCCTGTGGATCCCTGGGTTCTTCAGACACTTGGGTTAAAAGACCTCAACACCATCGATGACACTTTATCAGCTAACTACAGTGCCTTCTTTTCTCATCCCAGAAGAACTGCCAGCACATTTCCCTCATTTCTGGATGGTGCAGTTGATTATGAAAATATCCCCAGGGAGGATCTGCCAATTAACTATGGAGGTGACGGAGCAACCCCCTCACATAGCACTGCCAGGCCCAGGGAAGATTTCCACTTCCTTTCTCAACTTTCAAACCCTCCAGGAGGGCTGCAAACTCCTCCTTACTATACTTCTGATGTGTCACCCAATAAAACAGAGATGGCCTTTTCCACATCCCTGAGCCCTCACTGTAATGTGAAAACTCATTCCTTCCACCAGGGACAAGCCTTTGTTTGTCGAGATGAGGAGGGAGGTTGGAAGTTTACCTGGGTCCCTAAGCAGTCTTAGTGACCCCTCTTCTATCACAAAAGACTGCCATAAACTCTGTTTACAAAGACCTCTCTTGCACTTGAACCTATTTGGAATACAGAAGCTCTTGCCCAGACTGTCTCCTGCCACTTTAAATGTCACTCTCAATTACCCACTTAAATCTGCAGAGAACAGCTCCCACGAATCCATAATGAAACATGCCTACCCTTCTTTCACCTAAATTTGACTTGTTTGCACACCAACACCTGCTGTTGACTTCCTCCCTTTGCCCTGTACCTGAAAAGGTATTTTCCAATTGCCTGAGTATTCCTTTGAGGCCTACACATGCTGTTCCAATTACAACAAGTCTAACAGCTTTTCTTCTTTCATCAAGCAGTTTAAATGTTCACAGCCTCCACCCTCTCACTTTTACCCTGTCCTGCTCCCCTGCATTTCTGAAAACTCAGCCTTTAGAGTGAATGCTATTATTGCTCCAAGTGCCTGTAATTGAGTGTTCAGGTAGTGAGTGGGGGTGAGGTAGAAACAAGTGTCTTTGCTCATCATGGAACCCAAAGACGTAATGTAGATGGGAGCAGTGTTATGTGTAGTGCAATTCAGTAAGTTAAGCATGCCGTGGTGGAGTTGACAAAGAGTCTCTTCAAAGAGCTGTAACTCTACTGAATAAGCAATACCACGGATAAATTAAAAGATTAAAGAGAATTAAATGTTCCATGGTGGATCAGCTTCTATAGGCACCGGGCATTGCCTCTTTAACCCCCATGACTCCAACTAGAGCATGTTTGAGGGACTAGGTAACTAGTCATCATCCTAATTGCCCAGATGCTGTCAAACTTCTGGTCCTGCAAGTATAGGCTAGCCCAGCTCTGCCACTGTCTCCCTCATTCATTTGCTTATTTATATAATCATTTTTTCATTCATTGGCCCGCACAAAATATTTGTACAACACCTACCATGTACAGGAGCTGTGCAATGGGGTAGTGATGTGAGCAAGTTGTGGCCACCCTCATGAGACTTGTGGCCACCCTCATGAGACTTAGAGCCACTTTTCTGCTGTGTCCTTGAGAACCCTACTTCCCAAGTGTGAAGATTCAGTTTTCCTGGCTGCAGAATACAGAAGCTAGATGAGATCATCACTAGCATTCTATAAATTGAGGCTGGGTCCACCAGCTTTACTCCAATGCTGCCATCCCAGCTCACCCTTCTCTTTAGTTTTGATAAACAGTACCATAGGTACATTGGGTGAGCTTTACATACATGCTTTTTTTAAAGATGAGCCATTGTAGTTAACCCAAGAAATCACTGCTCTGATCACAGTATTCTTTTTCTGGTATGAGCCCATTTTGTAGGTTGATTCAGTCTATGTGAGAGTAACTTGCATCTAACAAATAGAGTCATTGATTTTTAAATGTGTGCATAAATTTAAAGTAATTGTTAACATCAAATATTTCTCTTTTTCTAAATAAAAAAATATATTCTTAGTACTCATGTTAGTTCTCCGCAAGCATCCTATGCTTCCCTGAATAATTTACATATTAAAGATGAGCACCTCTGTGTTTTTGGAAAAAACGTCAGTTAGAGATAAAATCTACCATCTTTACCTCTTTCCTGTTTTTCTTTTTTCCACGCCTCAGTAAGTCAAGTTGTACCATCAGCACCTGAGAACATGAGTGTGCCCTTCGGAATTCTTTGTACCCAAGACATGACTTTTGTCGTTGTTGCACTCTGGTTTTTGCTTTATTTTGGTGATTGCAGGCAAGTAATCTGTTTAATAAAGTTTTGTTTATAATCCATAAGAAAAATCTAAGATATTAACTAATATTATTCTCCAGAGTATTTTCATGACTTAGGAAGAGATAGAACATGTTCTATTTTCTAAAAACAAACAAATGACAAAAAAACAAAACACAAACAAAAGCAAAAACAAAACAAACAAACAAAAAAGACAGTAACAAAGAAGTGCCTTTTACATTGCAATATCTGTGCCCTGGTGGGTAAAATTTGTCTTTTTAAAATAACAAATTTAAGAATAAAGTCTAAAGAATTAAAATTGATTTTACTTTAATACCCTAGGAATCAAGAAAGCAACAAACTAATTTAAAAGTCTAAATGATCAAGTTGTAAAACAAAATTGATTAGTCAACAAATATTTATTTTGCATTTTTGTGTGCTTTATCATGTATTATGTCTCATGAGGAAACACCCAGGCTTAATGGGATGCATTTGGCTGATAAAACAGAGCCTCATAAAATGTAATCATTTTTAAATGAAACTTGGTCTCAGCCTTGTTTAAAGAAATTACAGCATGCTTGTGATAAATGATGGTAATTTGCTCTGGCATATGCCATGGATGACAGAAAAATGCCACACCGACTTGTGACCAAAGCTACAGAAGTTGATATTCATTTGCATTATATATAAAAAATTATTTTTTGATGTTTGAGAAACTGCTAATTTCTCTCACCTGAGTATGTTCTGTTATGGTTTTGCCATGCCATTCCAGTAAACCACAGTTAATATTTTATTAATGTAAAATGAGAAATAAAAACTAAATACTTTTGAATGTGATGAATACCTTTATATAGTGTGTAACATTTTCTAGTCATGGATTTTCTTCTCCTAGGTCTTAACCATAATTCTGTCAATTTGCATCTCTTTTGTATGATATATATGGTCAGACCAATCTTCAGCCTTTAGAGTTTAACAGTTCTTTCTTTATCCAGGAAACATTAATTAGGCTTTCGGATGTTAAGTGGACTAAAGAGTCAAGTTCTTTGCGGGCACAGCAACTTAACATCTCATAAAAACTAGTATCTGGCATCAATTTTTAAATTTTTATGACATTTCCTATGTTCTCTGATCATCTGAAAATAAATCCTACTTGTATCTTGCTAATATCTGGAAAATAAAGGCACTTGGAAAGCCCCAGTTTTGCAGGTGACATTTAATGAATGAGATTAATTTAAACCTGCAGTGATGCTAAACTATAATCTTGAAAAACTGGAAGAAAAATACCCTGTGAATCAATGGAGAAAACTGTTCTGTTTTATCCATTTCAAAAAAACAATTTATTTTTCAGTGTGACAAATGAATTCAACAACTAACCTACAACACAGGTTTCAAGGAAAGTGTAGAATTTAGACAACCAGTGATAATTTTTTATAAGTTTACTTCTTGTCTATAAAGTTGGGATAAACAAATTTACCCTTGTGTAAATTTACCCTTGTTTCAGTTTACCAAAAGATTCACATGGGCAAATATCAAGTGCATCATTTTTTCTTTATTTTTCATGAAACCAAATAAAATTGGTTTACAAGCTACAGATGCATGATGTAAGTATATTTCTTAACATACTTGTCATATTTTTATCTACATTTTTGTTACATGAACAAAACCAGACATCCAGTTATGATTCTTATGATGGATGTTCTATAAATGTAAAATATAATTTAACACTTAATATTTGAAATGACTTTGACTTGTTTGTGATTTTGATTTGTTTGTGATTTTAAATATTTCTAATTATATGTGAGTGAAGTTTGTAATGAGTTCATCTATAATAAATAAATAAATGGCAAAAACTTATTCCTACTTTTGTCCCTTATTTTAGAAATGTTTTTCAAGAGGCACCTGGGTGGCTCAGTCGATTAAGTGTCTGCCTTTGGCCAAGGTCATGATCCTAGGGTCCTGGGATAGAGCCCCGTGTCAGCTCCTTGCTCAGCCATGGAGTCTGTTTTCTCGCTCTCTCTCTGCTCCTGCTCACGCTCTCTCTCTTGCTCACTCCCTCTCTTAAATAAATATTTTTTAAGAAAGTAATATTTTTCAATGAATTGAACAACAGACTAACAAAATATTTTCTGTTCTCATTTATGTCACAAATATGCATAGAAACAATATATATTTTCATTTCTAAATAATAGTAAGATTAATAATTGATGTACTTATTCAACAGATAGTAGGCTGCATCCAGCTTCCACAGGAGATAAAGGATAAAATATGTGCTCAAACTTAACTTGCCTATAAATGAGAGAAACATAAACATGCTTAATCAAAGCAAGGGAATAATTGGCTCTCATAACTGACAAGTCTATGCTTCAGCTGTGGCTCAAGGGATATTGTCAGGAATCTGGTTTGGGAACTAAAAGAAGGCTGGTGAATAGGAATGGATTCTGGAAGGGTGTTGAGATAGTACATGCCACACAAAAGCAAGACAGGACCCAGGATGGGATAGGCAATGTAAATTTGAAGAGGAGCAAACTATGTCCCATAAGATGTTCTCCAGTTTTGTGACCTTCTCCTTGTCTTTCACATTGTAATTCCCCAAAATGAATAAAGCCTCAGTTAAATATTCTAGTTACAGACTGTGGCATATGAAAATCATGGGCAGATTTCCCCTAAATTCACTAGATAGGCCCTACATCCCTAGGAGGAAGATTAATATCAAGAAAAAATGACTTGAGACTTGCATATCAGTCCAGGAACCCACTACTACATGGAGATTCTCCTATTACCAGTCATGGGTAACCTGGCTTTTATTTAGCGTCCTTATAGGGGTACTGGATTTTTTTTTCCAATGTGGAGAACACTGCACCTAAGCCTCATTCACTTTAAATGACCCTTGTCATCAGAACAGGCTATTGGAAACATCTTATCAGGAAGAGGTAGGTATCTTGACTCCCATTTTACAGATGAGAAAATTGGCTCTAAATATTTTAGGGATTATGTTATAATAAGTAGTTGAGACCCAAGGTAAACCCTGGCACTGACTTTGGATCCAATTCTTTTTCTACTATAGCACACAATGATGATGTTTGGGAACATGGGCTTATAGTCTTTTCTGTTACAAACTTTTGTAGGTCTCAGAGCCAGAGGCCTGGAAGTATAGAGGGGCTCTGGCATCTTTACTTACTTACATTCACTGGAGGGCTCACCTGGGTCTAAGTCTCTTAATCCTATCACTGCTAAAAGGGATTGTTCACAAGACACCTAATTCATCCTCTATCATTTCAAAAGAGATAAGTGAATAAATCGAAAATTATTGCAGAAATTTGGGATAAAAAGAGTAGGAAGGGAAGAGTAGGCTATTCATGGTAAAAAAAAAAAACATGGTGTGCATCTTAAATGAAAGAAGTTGGATAAATGAAATGGGAAAAAAAAAAACTTTCTCTTCCAATTGCTTCTGCTAATAGAAAGGCTTAATGTAGCACTTCATAAAAAATCCTCATGTAGGCTCTCTCTTCTTCTTTTGTATAGGAAATAGATTTTATACCTGTTTGAGTAATGTCCTTACTCCCTTTCCCGGCAATCCTTTTAAGTACAGCTCTAAGGGACAGTAAAATAATTAAAGAAGCATCTTTACAATGCTGATCCTACTCCTAACACACGCAGGGCGTTCAATCCACTCACTTTGGAAATCAGGAGTTAAATAGTACCTTTTCAGGGACACAGCAGATGTTTTTGGTTTTCTCTTTCCTCCTCTCTCTTCCAAGCTTGTAATCTGAAATAATAAGGCATAGAAAGGGTGTTTCAAGGTGATTTCTTAATACCCAGTGGCTAGTCCCTCTGGGATGAGACCCAGCATTTCAGATCTATAACCAGGAGCTTTCTAAAGGTAATGTTTCTTCAGTGCCCCCCAGTTGCTCTGAAGCTGAGAGCAGGAAAAGCCCTTTAATTGAGTGAGCAGAAGTCAGATCCCCTTGTTACAGTCAGGCAAAAATCCAAAAAACACCCCTCTTTTCATTTGGTCTCTTGAGATTTGCTACCTTACAGAAGCCACAAAGTCATTCTTCTTGCATCCTGGCCCCCAGGGGAATTGTGATGGGTGGAACAGGAAAGTGGCATCTGCGCAGTGCAGCCCACAGCCCCATCCATTACTAGAGCTGGGTGTGCACCCCAGGAATTTCAACCTCCTTCGGCAGTGGAGCACCATACTGCCAGAGCCTTAGCCTCTCTTTCTCTTCTTTTAAGGATTATAAGTAGTTCACCTGGCCCATCCTAGGGTCCTCACTCCACATTTCTACGATAGTTTTAATGAATATGCTGCTTTCTTTTGAAGTGACCAAGGATGGATGGGGGCTTCTTGTGAACCATCCTGCTAGCAACAATAGAACAAAAAGGATGCAAATAGTATCCTTTCAAGGACTTTGGAATGAGCTCTTAGGAGATTGTTTAATATCTAAGATAATTCTTCAAATTTATTCATGTTAATAGATCAGAATACAGACAAAGATTCACACTCCCCTTTCTTACAGTGTAGTGATGTCATGAACAAAGAACTCTACAAATCGGATTCCTTCACTTACAGCTGTATGACCTCAGAAATTAATTCAATCTTCCTTAGTCTCAATGTATAGTTGACCCTTAGACAACATGGGTGGAAAGTTCACAGGTCCACTTATAGCAGATAGTTTTAAAAATATAAATATAGTAAAGTGTTAAAATGTGTTTCTCCTTATGATTTTCATAATAACATTTTTGTTTCTCTAGCTACTATATTGCAATAATACAGTACATAATACATATAACATACACGATATGTATTAATTGACTATGTTATTTGTAAAACTTCAGGGCAATAGTAGGCTATTAGTAAAGTTTTTGAGGAGTCAAAAGTTACACATGGATTTTCAGCCGTGCAGAAGGCCAGTACCCTTAACCCCCATGTTGTTCAAAGGTCAAACTATCCGTCTGTAGAATGCAGATAATGTTTGCTCTATCCCACAAGTTTTCCCACAATATCTTGTAATATTAAAGGAGCATGTGTAAACTAAGATTCAGCCATTTATCACAAACTTCACACAGAATAAAAGTCCATTTCCATTTAATTTTTGAGTGGAAAGCTTCATACTTCATAAAATGTAACACTAAAAATCAGTTATACATGTTTCTACTGATTCAAGTCAGTAAATACTGTTTTCCCACTATGTTCAAAGTACAATTTTATGTTCTATGGACCATGGCCCGTGTCTTAGAGTTTACAAGTTGGTAGTGGAGGGAAACTAGGAAGGGATTCAGTGAACACTTGAGACCAGAGACATTCATTGGGTATAAAGTTAGAATTGCATCAGTAGAGGTAGAAGTAGGAGGAAAAAAAGGAGAAGAAAATCTCAACAGGCAAAATATGAGGAATATTCAAGAAAGGATGACTAACCCAGGTAACTGCAAGGTAAATTTTTATAAAATAAAGTATCCTTTTGGAATCCAGTGAAAATTTCTGTACAATGAAACACACTGTAGACTCTAAGAATGTTCAATTAATGATAAAAGTAAGGTGACACCTATAAAATCCAAAGGGGTAAGGACAATAACTTAGGCATATTATTTGCATCCTTAAAATTGATTTGGTCATCACCTTTCATGCCTAGTTACAATGGTATTAGTATGGTAACTAGTGTCAACTTTTATAGATTTATTTTAAAATGCTCTCAATTTCTTAAGACTGAGTCAGGTTGACCCTTCACAGACAAAGGTATGGGGATATAGGTAGTAGAAATTACCATTTGTCCCTGATTGATATCAACTAGTTTCATTTAAAAAGCTCACATTTTTTAACAGGCTACTCTAATATTTCTTTGAAGATCTTAAAAGCACTGCATATATAACATGAGGACTAGTGAGAAAATACAGTGATAGTCATTACATTTTTGGAATCTTCACTGATAAGAGTGCTTACCACAAGCACTTTCCCATTAGAATAAGGTAAAGGAATTTCCCCCTTAGAGCTAATTATGCAAGAGAATCATGTAAAGATTACAGGACACAATGAGAAAAGGAATGTAAGCTTTTGCTTCTCAGACACTGGCTGCAACATGCAGCAGTATGATCTTGCATGGCAGGGAATGAAAGAAGAGGCAGCAGAGCAACTGGATTCCCAATGTCGTGCAAAGGAAAGGGATTCATTGTGGTAGATCCACATCAGAAGCTGCTGAGTGAAAATATCATCTTCTAGGCAATGGACATGAGGGGCAAGAGACTCTAAGGTACAGGGCAACCCCGGTGGCTCGGCAGTTTAGCGCCACCGTCAACCCAGGACCTGATCCTGGAGACCTGGAATCGAGTCCCATGTCGGGCTCCCTGCATGGAGTCTGCTTCTTCCTCTCCCTGTGTCTCTGTCTCTCTCTCTGTGTCTCTCATGAATAAATAAATAAAATCTTTAAAAGAAAAGAGAGAGAGAGAGAGACTCTAGGGTAGCCATCTGGTGATATGAGCTGAAGTTAGGGGAAGGTAGAGGTTGCTAGAAGGGATTAAGCCAAAGCTGTGTAGAAGGTCTTCTCCCCTAGAAAGTCCACATAAATATATCCCACAGGGAGCATGATCATACAATTTACTGTCCAGCTGTGACTTCTTTAGAGTGATAAATACTAGCCTAGAAGGAATATTGGAACAATAGACATAACTTTACTCTATTGAAACCAAAGCAGACATATGTCCGAAATAGATAGCAAAATCAACATTTGGATGTCTGCCACATAGAGGACAAGAGCAAGTCATATTATCCAGGAAAGCAGCAATAATTATGAGATAGGCTAAACCTCATCTGGTTATGTAGATAGATACCCAAATCAAAAGAAGAAAGCAGAAGCAACTCTCCCTAAAGTGCCTTGAAGTTTTCCACATTAAGGGGAGGAATCAGTTATAAGATTAAAGTTTAAAACTCACCTGGACTTACTTTCACGGACAAAAATGAAATAAAACTGGTGATATCTACTCCCAAATGCAAAAGATAATTCAGCACAAAGCTGAAACCAGCAAAAGGGAAACATGAAGCTAGTTCATTTTAATACTTCAATGAGTTCATGTCTCCCAATAAGTCATTTGCAAGTGGTTGTGGGGAGTGAAAAGTAGTTGAACAGAGAAATACACATTTCATTTACACTATGCATTGAAAAATATGTAATAAAATGTTATATACACTAAATGAGATGTATATATACATACATGTAGTGTTATAACCTTTCTTATGAAATATTAACTTTTTTCTGATTATTGAACTTTTGTGCAATATGATCTTCAGCTAATATTTAGGATGGCTACTGTATGAATATACTGTAGCATATTTAACTACCTAGATATGAAGACAGCTTTTTATTTTCTTCATATATAACGTAAGAATGTGTATGTTCTGTGGAAACATATTTCCCCAGTTCATTTCTTGGAATTGTAGTTGCTTTATGAACTAGTATTTACACTTTTAAGGATTTGAAGATAAACAGGAAGAAAGCTCCCAGCCTTATGTTGGAATCAGAGGGATGAAGAAAGCCCCAATTTAAGCTTCCTAGTTTTGAAGGACCAGAAAGAAATTCTCCAGTATTTTGCCCATGAAGTATTTGTTGTCTTATGAGGCAAAGTCTTGCGTCTATTACTACAGATTTGTGTATCTGCAGTTGTTGTGGACCTCATATATTGAAATGACACTCAAAAAATTCTGACGGACATGAAAATTTCAGGTATTGTTTAGAAGTTTAATTCAATGCAATTACGTCAATCAATAGGACTAACACTTTATTTTCTTTGCTAAAAGTTCTGATTTTTTTTGTTTTTTTGTTTTTTGTTTTTTTTTTTTTAAGTTCTGATTTTAAATGCTCTAGATATGTCAATTAACAAGAGTTTCAAAATTTGAGTTCTGAGGGGCTGTTTGTGAAAATAAGCTACATGCTCTTCTGATTACAGATGCGATCCATGCCCTTCATTCTGGCCCAAACTTTGTACCCCCACTCCAAATGCTCCTGTTCCATCCTCTCCAAACTACGACTTTATACATACATTATCTTTTGGAGGAGTTAGGCTTTCCTTTTATTGTAGTATCATATTGCCTCACTTGTAGTTCTTTCTTACGGGTTTTAGGAAAGGAGAGATTTACTCTCCATCTGACAATAATCAAACTGGTCTCAGGTCAGGATCCAAGAGTACCAGGTTTAATCAAGAGTTGTTAATTTTGAAAATAATCTACATTAATAAAAAATCTACATTAATATCTGATTATAGATGCAACCTGGGCTCATTTTCTTCAAGGACCATATTTTATGAGATAATTTATTATTGAATGAAGAAAAGAATCTCTTACATAGTGTGGATAATAAACTAAATTAACTTATCAACCCCACTTTTTTCTTCTTTTCCCTACAAAATATTAGACAGTGTAAATTTAGAGTAGTGATGTTGCTTTAAGGGTATTCAACTTCACTTTACATATGTGATGTTTTAAGGTTTTCTTTTGTGTTTTCTGTATTTGCTTAAAATTTTAGAAAATTATGGCCCATCTAAAATTCTGAGGCAATGTTGGAGCACCTGGGTGGCTCAGGGTTTGAGCGTCTGCTTTTGGCTCAGGTCCTGATCCCGGAGTCCTAGGATCGAGTTCTGCATTGGACTCCCCACAGAGAGCCTGATTCTCCCTCTGCCTATGTCTCTGCCTCTCTCTGTGTGTGTCTCATGAATAAATAAATAAAATCCTTAAAAAATAAATAAAAGTCTGAGGCCATGTCAGTTAGTTTTTCTCCAAGACTCTACTACTGACACTTGCAGATTATTAATTTTTTTAGCTTGATGAAAAATACAGAATGTCAAAAATTGCTTCCATGCAAAATATTGATAAATATGTTTTCTGGTACCATTAATCTACCATCAAATTATAGTTTTATAAACATTCCCCTGATAATTTATTGCATTTTTATATATGCATATGTATTGACAAACTTTAAATTCCACTTTTTATACACAAGGGAAATTAGTCATGAAATATATGCTAAAAGATAAAGGCATAAACATAACTGTAACTTCATTACATGAAAAAAAATGATAAAAATGTATAACAAAGCAAGAAACAGAAATTAGATCAACAATAAAGAATGTTTGGGTGGGGGTTCCTAGGTGGCTCAGTTGAGTGACCAACTCTTGATTTCAAGTAAGATCATGATTTTAGAGTTGTGAGATCCAACTAACCCGGAGTTGGGCATCACTATGAGAGAGGACTCTGCTGGAGATTCTCTCCCTATCCCTTTGCCCTTCCCTCTATTCACTCTCTCTCTTTCAAATAAATATATCTTTTTTTAAAAGTGTTTTTGGGTGTCTGTGTGGATCAGTTGGTTAAGGGTCTGCCTTCAGCTCAGGTCATGATCCCAGGGTCCTAGGATAAAGTCGCACATCAGGTTCCCTGCTCAGTGGGGAATCTGCTTCTCTCTTTCCCTCTGCTCCTCCCCCCACTTGTGCACATACTCTCTCTCTCAAATAATTAAACAAACCTTTAAAATAGATATAGATAGATAGATAGATAGACAGATGATAGATGATAGATAGATAGATAGATAGATAGATAGATAGAGTGTTGGGTGGAAACAAGTGGAGAAAAGAACTTTGTATGAAGTTTTTTAAAAAATTTATATTTGTTACTACCTAAACTAAAATATTTTACAGAAAAGCTAAAGAGAGATAATAACCAAAGATAATGAATAGATGTCATGGTGATGCGCATATGATGAATTTCTATCCTCCCAAAGCAATGAATCAAGTAAATACAATGAAAAGTGAAAAAAAAAAGTTATGTGACTGAATTAGATATTTAAGCAACAAATAAATACTTGAGCCATTTTGTTCCTAGATGAGACAATGATTTCTAAGCAATGAAAAGGAAGCATTCCTGATTCTTAATTACTTAAATCATTCTTTTAGCTATCCAATTATGTATTCTTAATTCATCATAATTTTTAATAAAATAATACCACTACTAAGATTCATATTATTAATTTACTAAATTGCATTTACTATTATTGTTCATTAAATTTTAAATATCACTTATGTTAATTGATTAAACTAAAAAGCAGCCATTGTTTCTATGTACAGTGATTAAAAACTCATTTGTACATGTTTGTGGATTTTTAAAAAATGTGTTTTGAGGAAAAAAATTTTGAAGGAAAAGGAATGAAGTTTACATTGCTGTGTGGGAGGGGGTCTGGGATGCAATTTCCTTCTAGAGCAGAAACCTTTGTTATTTATGTTTTTGCCATTCACCCTCTTCTTTTAATATGGTTTTTCAGTTGGAGAGAGAGGATTGTAACAAATATGTGACCACCTACTTTTCCTCTCCTTTCCCTTTATGTCTCTTCCAACTTGTCTATGATCAAGTTCTAAAACCCTGCCAAAGAAATAATTTTTCTCCCTAAAGTGTGGCTGTCAATCTTATGATCTTTCTGCAATATCATTTTTAAAATCAAAGCTGAATTCCAACACTATTTTTCCTTTTGTATTATTACCCTGACAGTTTGGACCTTCTACCAAGCCAGAGACCAATGACTCAGCTTATCTAGAGACACAGTGTGCAGAAAATATGAAATAAAAAGCATATTATTCTCCATAAAATAGCATTAACTTTCTTAAATCTAGAAGAACTAAGAAAATGTTCAGTGTATCTTTATTATCCCATGGATTTTTGTAATCTGATCAATAGTCTTTTGGGGATCTACTATAATCAACACTGAAAAATATTGACATATTGGATGACTTTTTTTGAACATCGAGTCTCCAATTCTCCTAAGGCCAGTTAAAACAATCTTCACATAATGTCTAGAACCTATTAAAACTATTAATTGGTAAGTTTCAAAAAAGGCTGATTTCTTCACAATTTAGAATGGATTATCATTTTCTTCTTAACAGTTGTGTGACTTTAGGCACATTACTTAAGCTTTTCAGGACTTTGGATCATTTATAATATTGGCAGTATAATAGTGCTTAACTCAAAGTTTTGAGGCAAGTAGTAAATGGATAATATTGAAATATTTAAAATTGCTTCTGACACGTAGTAAGTACACAGAAATGTTAATTATCATTATCACTTTCATGATCATCTATAAAGAAAAGCATCAGCATAGAATATGAAAGCTTGGAAGTAAAAATTATGAGAAATGGAAGATATTTTCAAAACCATTTAGAACAACTGTATATAGCTCCTATTACAAGTATAAACAGAAAGTCGATAATTTATAAATGGACAAGGACTTTGCGATTTGGAAGGATGGTCAACCAAATTGCTTTGAGTCATTCTCAACCATATCATCATGCTCTTAGTTTGGTTTCTTCACCTTTCTTGTCACTGTGGCTATCAATAAGTTAGACCCATGAGGTATATAACTTACTTAAATCTATGATCACTGATAAGGCTCTTGTTTCACCTTAGCATTGTGAGAGTAAGCTAATGATTTATTTATTTTTTATCAAAAACGTGTATTATTCTTAAAATGACACATGCTTATAAGAGAAATAATGGAAAACAAAGATAAGAAAAAAACAAGCACAATTCTGAAACCACCATGTACATTCCTGTCTCTCTCCTCTTTCTTTCTACACATAGATGTGTATAATTTACTAAAAAAAATCAAAGTATTGTTTCTTTTCTTTTTTAATGTAAAATTGTATACTTAAAAATAACTTCAGTAGAAGTATTTGTTCATATACAAAAGGAGGTAGGAATTTTGGAATAGATCATCTTCATGGGATTGTTTCTATCCTGAGGACTCTATGATTGGTTTTTTACAAAGATGTTTATTAATGTAAAGCTGCCTGAAGGCTTTAGTGGATACTTATAGAATGATTATAGTAAGATGTTACATACTTTTGCAAATAATTTTTGAATATGTGTTTATTGGTATAGAGAAACAATAATTGCCCTGTTGAAGTCAACTTGTAGAAATAAACAAAAATGTTCTTAATCCTATTGCTCTGACCAAGGTGCTGAAATGGACCCCTGAAATTGCATCCCAACTGTCAAAAGGCATAAGAAAGAAGTAATTTTTTTCCATTGTATTTCTAACACATCCAAATGAAGTATATAGCAAGGTACTAAATAATTCTCAACATCAACGTCCCCCCAATCAGGCAAAGAAAAGTAGGCTACTATCACCAAAATAACAGCTGAAGATTACTATCAAAGACCTGCCATAGCCTATTTAAAAATACTGATGTTTGGAAAACAAGCAAATTTGTATGACACATTGAAGAGATCATAACACAAATATATATACACAAGAGAAGTTTCAAATAGGTAATTCCAGTACATACATTAGAATTATCTAATCTTAATGTCACACTAAACAAGGCAGTGAATTTATGAAAACATATTATGCTATACTTTCTCAGTTTTACCACTGAATTTAGTATCAAATTTCGGCAAGAAGCAAGGTCCAATTTTGTGCCAATGTCTTTGCTTTCCCAAGTATCTCCCTTCTCTGTTTTTGTTGAAATCTTTTCTATTTCTGAAGTCTTTCCTCAATGTTTACATATTTATCATCTAAGTGTCATTAAATACATTTAACATATATATCTTAAGGGAGACAACTACTTTTCATGGCTGATCACTCAGCTATTATATTGCCAACATTCATCTGCATCTCATTCACTCAATAAAAATTACTTAGCACCACATACCAGGCTATGTATTGAGAGGGAAAAGAAAAAAACAGTGAGGTTGGGTGATAAGACAAATACAAATATGTTTAATAAACATGTTTTAAAATAGCACATCCCATAAGAGAAAAAATAATGGTATGGACACTAACCACAGAAAGAGATTAATTACTTCTACTTTGAGTGAAGTAGTTATTGGAAGAGTATAAATAAGGATGGGGAAGTGGCATTTCATCCAGGCCTTGAAGGATTGTTAAAATTTGAAATTGAAAGAACATTTGAGAGGAAAAGAAACAGTGAGAATAATATCATGCAGGGAAGAAATTCAGGGCACGCAAATAAAATGATGGTGAATAAAACTGGGAAATTAAGTGGTAATAAAGTTTAGAGAGCCTCTGATTCAACTAGAAAAATTTTACTAGGTTTAGACTTACCCTTTAGAAAACAGAGATTCATGCAGGCTTTTGAGAAAGGGAATTATTCACTCACAATCATATTTTAGGAAGATAAAGATAGCAATAGGGA
Organism: Vulpes vulpes; assembly: GCF_048418805.1. NCBI lineage: Eukaryota > Metazoa > Chordata > Mammalia > Carnivora > Canidae > Vulpes > Vulpes vulpes. The sequence goes on from NC_132782.1 coordinate 51,402,150, forward strand.
TCCCTGGGTGGCGCAGCGGTTTGGCGCCTGCCTTTGGCCCAGGGCGCGATCCTGGAGACCGGGGATCGAATCCCACGTCGGGCTCCCGGTGCATGGAGCCTGCTTCTCCCTCTGCCTGGGTCTCTGCCCCTCTCTCTCTCTCTCTGTGTGTGTGACTATCATAAATAAATAAAAATTAAAGATAGCAATAAATGTAGTGGGCAATGAAGAGGAATTAGAAAAATAGGGAGTTATATGCATACCCTTGTATTGGTGGCAATAACGGAGAGGAAACTCCTAAGAATGGCATCAATTCTTAACTTCTCTAGTACACTGCAATTCACATAAAGTACTTGAATGTTAATTCATTATGATCATAATTTTCAAATGAACTTGAAAATATTTATCTATTATGATAACTATTCAAAAGTTATTCATGGAACAAATAAAATGTTAATTGAGTGCTTAATATAAGACACTAAATTTGCTCAATTTAGGGAATAAATATACCCATGGCACATACCATTGTCTTCAAGAAGCTTATATCCTAGTTTGGGACACAATGTATAAATATATAACTTATATAATACTCTACAATATCATAGATTTTTTAAAAACCATTTTGACAGAATTTAGCAATATGATGTAAAAGAAAAATACTGCAGTAAAAGTCTGGAAGTCTGAGTTCAAATTCAAGTGTCACTTATAGTTTGTGTAAACTCATACTATAAGTCAGTGACTTCAAGAAATAGATTCTAATACAGAGGTTTGCATACAAGAACGTGCATTCATGAGCATGTTCTCAGGAGCAACACCTGTAAGGAAAATGTGTGCAAGTCTTGGAAAAGAGGGAAAAAAATAATTATATTGTGGTCAAAACAGTGTCCTCAGCCAGGGGAGCTCCAGAGCTGAGATGGGCCTTTAAAATTGAAGTGAAAAGGTGAATTTTTGTATCCTGACCTTAGAAATAAGATTAACCTTGGGTAGGATAGCTTCCTTCAGCTGAAATCAACTCCTGGAGAACTGAGGGAATGCTGCCTTGATCCTGAAAGAGATTTTGGGGGATGCATCAGCTACAGCAATCTTTCTGATGTGCTTTTTGAAACCACTCAGATCCATTTGCCTCAATAGGCAACTCATTTTGACTGAGGGAGACACAGAGTAAGATTAGTAGGCCCTGAGGACTAGAAGGCAGGCCTCTAATTTTACTGGGTATCTACCTCAGTCAAAATGAATTGGTGCCTTTTGGGGATGAAAGTGGTCCAATGTAGTCATCTGGAAACCAAGTAACTAATTGGTCTCCTTGAAAAGAGTTCCTGCTCCAAATTGGTCTCTGTTGGTGGCAGGTTTATAGTAAGCAACAGCTAGAGCTGAATCAGGTTTCTGTTGATGAAGACCATGTTGGCAGGTTTATGTATGCATGGCCTCAAGCCCCACCAGCAAGACTGTTCCATTTGGGAGCCCATTGTGTTGCACTACAGGCCCATGGGGCTTCTTCCATGGTAGGTTTTTGTGGGTGGGGGTTAACTGGTAATAAGAAGATCTTCATTGTTCATGTTCATGCCAATAGGGTTTGGTTTTGTTTTTGTTTTTGTTTTTCTGGTGTCTATCTTGCCTAGGAGTGGGGTTGGGGACAGAATCAGAGATTTCCACTTTACTTTCCCTACTTCAATAGCTCTGGTCCTACAATCCAAGAAATCAATATGTGCTTCTTCTGAGAACCAAATATGTCTGTTCCAAGACCAGAGAAATAATTTCTGGATTAGAAATTTTACATTCAAACATGTCCATTCCAAGACCAGAGAAATAATTTCTGGGTTGTCTGTGAGCCCATAAGACTTAATGTCAGCTAACCCTGGGCCAAAACTCCATTATTATCAAGTCCTCAGACAAAGCTACCTTAACAGCAGGGCCATGAAAATGATTCAGGCTTCCAAGTGTTAACATTGACTTGAACTGTGTTCCATGGTTCTCAACATGTTACAGCATTCACATTTTAACAGTGTATGTTTATCTGATTAAATAGCTGTAAGTCCTTTGAGAGATTGAGGGAATTATAATTATATATACATGCTAAGATGTTCAAAATCATTCCTCATAGGGGACACAGCCTCTCCATTAATCAATTAATGGGGTTTGAGAACTGGCTCAGATTGGAAACTGGGCAAGGGTCCGAATATTTTATTGGAGTGACTGCTTGTGCCCTTGTTGGCTGACTACCTATATTTCCCAGAGAAACACTCTGTCCTTTGAGTCATCTACCTAGTTCTTGGGCTACACACTGACATGAGCACTCATTACCATCATGACTTCAACCTTGCTTTCATCTGGCTTCTCCTAAGAGTATCTCATCCCCATTACTACCAGTGAGCCAAATTCTTAACATCTCTTACCATCTATGCTGGATGAGGGACGATGGCCATCACTGAGTATTTCAAATGTGCTAGTTTCATTCTCATCAGTGCATTGCTAATGCCTTTGGTAAATAGAGTCATGGGGGCTCATTTGTAACACACTCAGCTATTGTGTTTTCTTGTCTCACTTAGTAAATCCGCTATAGCATGCCCACTTTTCTAATCATTCCTTCACCATTTCCCTTAGTGTTTCTGGCATTTCTGCTTTACTTCTGTGCAGAGTATCATTTCTTTCCAGCATCCAGCAGCCATTTTAACAGTGTATTACACCATGATTCACGGTTCTTCCTAAAGTATAAGTCTTGAATCACTTATCTTTATCTACTCTCTGCTCATCTTTGACCCAACACATTTAGGATCCATTTCATTATGTGTACTCAAGATATCATTATGCATATTTTAAGAGAAAAGGCAAGACATTCAAAGCACAGAAAGAGGGTTTATAAATGATAATTATCTGTCGAGACAATGGATAGCTATTGACATTCTAGGTTAACTTGTTGATCCTCATTTACATATATTTTATACTTATACAATGTGGGCACATGAAACACAAAACTTAGTATGTTTTTAATAGATCATCACTTGCAATGTGCGCCACTATGAGCATACATGTGCATGCACACACACACACACATTCATGCATTTGCACATATTTATATACTACACATTCTCCTCATCCTGGACCAAGATGTAACAGCAGGTTTAACCTAGGTCAAGGGATGAGAGGGAGAGAAGTTCCAATCCTTTAATGTTTAAGTGCTCCCAGTTACACATGAATGAGAAGAGTGAATTCAACTTGCCAAATAGGTCAGCAGACAGTACTATGAAAGATCAGAACAGTCTGGTCACAGATCACCTTTGCCAACACTGGTCCATTACCTTCCATTTTAGTTGATGAACGTTACCCATTATATCAAGCCTGAGTTATCTAAGATAAAATAGTCTATGCTGCCAGAAATAAGGTGGGTGGAAGAAGACAGAGAAATTGTTAATTCAAGTTTGGAACTCTTTGGAACCTAACTTACCAAGGCCAAGTTAGAGTACCATGAGATCATATGGTCACAAGAGAAAAGCAATTATTGCAAGGATGAGATATATTGCCAACTTCAAAACAACTTTTCTATGTGAAATTAGCAAAACTGATTGTGACTAGGTGTTAAAAAGCAAATACTACTAATTGATGACCTCTTCTGAGAAACTAAGCTTATTTTTTAATGATTATCAGAGTTTTGGGGATTCATATCCCTTTTGACACCATGGCCAAAATACTGTATTTTAATAAATGTAAGTATTCAAATATGTCTTTTGCTTTCACAATTTGGCATTTTATTTATCATATTTAACAATTTAGAATAATCTTCTTCTTGTGCCTTTCCCCATCTCTACATTTTGAGGAAATCAGTATTGTCTCCTCAGCATAAATCTCCCTCCAAAATTTTTTTTGCATAGTTTAGTTGGAAGAACTAGTTCTTATAGCAGTTTGATAAGAACACTTGAGAATAGAGGAACATTGATTTCATTAAATGAATAAAAGGAAAGAGTGCTTTTAAAACCTCTTTAATTAATTTCATTTTAAGTGGCTCCATTAGCAAAAAATGTTTTCATATAAGATATGGAGAAGCTGGCATAACTAAGGTTGCTCTCATCAGCAGGACCACATATTAAGCTGAAATTTCCATTTCTATTGAACAAATATGGCCTAATATTCGCAATGTCATATAATTTAATCTACCTGAATAGGCAACTGTAATTTATTTTAATGGAAAAATATCTGAAAGTACTTAGAAAATTAAACTGGTAAACAAAGTATATAAACAAAGAGCTACAAGTGTCTACTTCACCATATAATTGAAATTAATATTTTTCTGTGAACGCTTGCTTTGACTGTAAAATAAGGCTGTTTAACTTAAAATTGACAACTAATTCAGATCATTTGTAAATCATTAAATATACTTGAGAATTGAGAGTCCAAATGTAAAGCTAATAATCATTACAAAATGCTGATCCAGCCCACAATTTGCTTGTTATTTAAAAATTCTGTCTCAGACTTTATTGAATGAAAAAACTTTCCTCTTCATACAAAAATGAATGTCTCTTTTTATTTTATTTTTTTAAAGACTTTATTTATTCATGAGAGACGCAGAGAGAGAGAGGCAGAGACACAGGCAGAGACAGAAGCAGGCTCCATGCAGGGAGCCTGACGGGGGACTCGATCCCGGATCTCCAGGATCAGGCCCTGGGCTGAAGGTGGCGCTAAACCGCGGAGCCACCCAGGTGTCCCCAAAAAATGAATGTCTTCTTCACTTGGAGACCTTCAACAGACTCTGTAGTATTCCAAACGCATTAGATGGTGAAGTTATAGTTATTTATAGTCATGAGTAATAAAGCAAAGCTCCTAACTCAGATAGCCTTCTTATTTTTGTGAATCAATGCTGACATTTTTGGAACAATACTTTAGAAGAATATAAATGTTTGCTGCTTATCTTGAAACCACTCCATTGAAAAAGCTGGCATTTACATGTGTATATGTAAATACCAGGTCAGTGCACACCAGTGTACAGTGATCTACTTTTATTTCAATGGTACAAGCATAACAGTGAAATAAGGAGACACTTATAAGCCAACAACTGAGTGATTTCAGTGGCTAAAATCTAGTGTCTGAAATACTAATGTCCTTTTGTGCTACAGCAAATTATAAAAGTAATAGTTCCAGAATGATTGCCTTGCAAAAGATTATTTTCTAGATCAGTCTGCCAATATAAGACAAAGAAATATATGCTCTAGATCTAGATATAAAAGTAGTTCCTCATATTCCCCTAGCATTTAGGACAGTGATGAAAACATTCAATAGGTATTCAGAAAGGATTCATTAAAAGAACAAAAGAATAAATACATTAATTAACCAATTAATGGGCTCTTTAATGATTAAGTAGTACCTCATGTGTATGCAGCATCTTACCACTTATCAAACACTTTCAAATATATATATAATTATATATATATGTATATAATTGTATTCTCAGAGGATGCACAAGGTACTGAAATGCACATAAAATTTGGAATGAAAGGATAAATGTTTGAGGTCTTTTTTATAATTTTTCTGCTAAGATAACTTTGAATAAGTAAACACACTGAGTCTTAATTTCCACATATGTAAATAGAATTGATAAAATCTCTATCAAATGATGTGGCAAGAATTGAGAAATTTCACATAAAAATAATAAAAATAATTCAAGGATCAGATTGTCTAATCAGAGATGACCAATAACTTCTGGAAATTAAGTTATTTGACCAAGGTCCATAGCTACAAATCTAGTCCCCAGATATGGGTTATAACAATGCTCATTTTTGTCATTTTCACAAACCCCTGATGACATATTGTGTTCATATAGTTATTGTGGAGAAGATAGTATTTTATTGTGAACATCATATTTTCACATTTCATTCAAGGCCTCAATTTTTCCTCTTTTAATGCTCACTGTAGGCTTTTGTGAATAGTTTGTATTCATAAGAGGAACAAGGACCAGATACCCAGATTTTCCTTCACTGACTAGAGAGTACAGGCAAATGGTCAGATTCAGGATTATTTCCCAAGAAAACTTCTTTTCTGAACCCTATCATCTATTGACTGATCATTCCTCTTCCCTCTGCTCTTCCTATCTCAACATACATATGTTCCTACTTTTAATTTATATTCCTAGATTTGTGCAAGCCTTTCTAACTGGTTCTCACAATCATTCCGATATTTGTTAGTATCCACTGTATGTGGGATTCTATGCTAATAGTCCTGAGGAAATACCATGAAGTATTAGATTTGGGAATAAAATTTTGGCCTCTGGAGATCTAGGAATAAATAGCAGTTAATTTTTGGTAGTTTAATAAATAGCAAAAAAATGCCTCTAATCCTTGAGAAGATTAAGTACTCAATACCATTTAACTACTTCATCTTTTCAGCTAACTTTATTTGAAAACAAACAGACACTATCATTGAAGAACTTATTAATAACTCCACATGGCATTTCAGTTTTTAGACCTTCTTATATTTTCCTACAGATTGCAACCAGATGCAGCCTTTCCCTTAAAGAAACATTTTTTGTGCTTTTCCAATTAAACTAGATCTACTGATTTCCTCTTCCATGAGATGCTGAGTATTTTCTTTAAGGCAGTTCTAACAGTTTGTAAAGATTCACTTATGCAATTTCTATTATCCTATTAGAGTGTGAGTCTCTGAGAACAGGCAAGTTCCTAACATTATTCATCTTCTTTTGGCTCAGGGCCTATCACAGTTACTGGAATATACTGCTGTTCAATAACTGTGTTGAATGACTGTATGGACCTTCCAGAGTGTTTGTCTCAGTGATTTGCCCTTCTGCTAACATTTCTTATATCAGCTTGCTAGGAAGGGGTTCAAGGAAGATCTGGATTTTAGCCAAGAAAATGAAGATTCCATCAGGGTTAGATATAGAACAGGGAAATTAGTTTAATGTACCAATTTCTCACAAAAGCTATGAGGGAAAAGTTAAAAGTTAAAGCCTTTGAAACTAAACAAGTTCACCTTTCCTCACATATTTATATACCATGTAGAAGTCTTCCCTATGCGATTCATCCCAAATCTGAGCTATAACTAAACCTACTCATCATATGACATGCTGCTTTTCCTTTTGGTGTTGCTGGTAGAAATTTCAAAGGTCTTCGAAACTTGTCCTATCAGGAGGACATATCTGATTTTGTGTGTGTGTGAGGATAAAGTCTGATGGGGACAGTTGAGAATGACATTGCAAAATACAGCACTAGAATCTGAATGGTCATGGGTTCTAGGATAGAAGTTACCCTGGTTTTCAATGAAGGGAAGATAAACATGGAAGTCTTGTGGCCTAGGGGATTAATCTCTCCTCTAAGTGATTCTGCATTCTTTCTTTTTTTATTTTTCTTTCTTTTTTACTTTTCTTCTGAGCTGCTGTGGATCTCTTTGGAATGTGCTGTTCATTTCAGCATGGATGCACTCAGCAGTTTGTGGCCCGCTGGGCTGTTTTACTTCACTGCCGGGTCGTGCTTGCCAGCTTTTGTTGAGAAATAACAGGAGGTCAAACACGGTGTCAAGAAAATGTTGGCATAGTTAGAGAAAAAGGTATTGTATTAGTTGCAATGAATTCAGACCTACTGATGGTAGGATTAATGAAATCCATGTCTGGCATGGCATGGCTCCCTCTGTTGCTCAAGGGAGCTTTCAATGAGCATAGCCTAGACACTAGAGAGGCTCAGCAAGCCCCCTGGCCTGCTTCATCAACTCAGATTGGCCCAAGGTATGCAGTAAATAAGGAGCAGGCCTCCTAAAACACCTACCTAGAAAAGTAGGAGCCAACAGAGGCAAAAGAAAAGAAAGATGAATGACAGAAATGAAAGAAGGAAGGAAGGAAGGAAGGAAGGAAGGAAGGAAGGAAGGAAGGAAGGAAGGAAGGAAGGAAGGAAGGAAGGAAAAAGAAAGAAGAGGGAGAAAATCAGAATTATACAAAATATCTATCTTTGACAATTCCAAATTGAAATAAAAAATTAAAATGAATTAAAAGTAGCAACATTTTATTAACTGCTTTATTGCAGATGAGTCACTAATCCAAAAGCTTTACATGTTTTAATGAATGCATCTCACAACCATACAGTGATGTAGAGATTATTTATTTCCTTCTTTTACAGACAAGAAAGTAGGTCATAGAGAAAGTAAGTATATTGCCCAAGAGTTCACATGTAGAAAAGGGTGGATCCAGGAGCTGAACTCAGAAAATCTGAATACAGAGTCTGTGTTCTTTTTAAAAAAAATCTATTTTTTTATGTATTTATTTTAGAAAGAGAGAGTGAGAGAGCACAGGCAAGGGGAGAGAAGGGGCAGAAGGAGAGGGAGAAGCAGACTCCCCACTGAGCAGGGAGCCTTAGTGGGGCTTGATTCCAGGACCCCAGGATCATGAGCTGACCCATAGATAGCTGCATAACTGACTGGGCCACCCAGGCTCCCCAGAGTCTGTGTTCTTACACACTGGGCACAAGTGCCTCTCTCCATAGGCTGTCACCCAGACTCTGTTGGTAATCCTCAAACATGGTTTTTGGCAGACAGGGTGAGTAAATATGTGGGAAACAACCTTAGAAATATGGAACAATGGAACCATAGTAGACTTCAGAAGGCAGGTACTTTTAGAGAAATACTGTAGGAAAGGAGTTTACACATTTCATGCTTTGATATGGGTGACTGATTTTTCCTAACGTTTATGTGTCATGCCAGGAAAGCGGTTCCAAACCATCCTTCTGCTCAGTACAAACCATCTTCCTTTTGTCATTCCTTTTCTTATGGAATCTAGAGATTATATTGTTTTTAGGTACATTCACTTAAATTTCTGAATGTAAGGGTAGGCCAGGGAGGAAAGACCCAATTAGATAGAATGGCAGTGGGGGCTAGAGAAACCAAGTCTCCTAAATCCTAAGTGAATGTTTTTGTATTCTACACCCACAGAGATTTAAGACAGAACAGTCCATCACCAAATTGTGAAGAAAGGGAGAGACCAACATGGAAAGAGGCTTCAAGGGAGATGGACAGAAGTTTGTTCCCTTCCATGGGGCCATAAATAATAGTTATAAAGCTCTTCCTGTCACTTTATTGCAAGTCTAATTCACCAGCACACAGCCACCCCTAACTCATTTTTCTCCTTCTTTTAGTGTTTCCAGAACTTCAGGAGGATTCAAGTAATGTGAATATATGCGAACAACTAGTCCTGTTACATTTAGGTTTACATGTGTAAGTTCTGTGTATAGCTATGGTGCCCACCCCCCCCCCCACACACACACACTATCTTATCTGTGCTTTCTTTTTCTCTACCATCAACTGCAGACAGGAAGCAGATGATCCATCCTTTCCCTGATGTATGCTCAGAAAGCCAATAGGAGCCTAAGCTATATCACAATGCCAATGTTACTCACCCCACTTCATCTCACCATGTGAGCATCGTATTATCTCACATGATCACAAAGGAGTGAGTACAGTACAGTATATTTTGAAAGAGAATGAGACCATGTTCTTGTAACTTTTATTACAGCATACTGTTGTAATTGTTCTCTTTTATTATTAGTTGTTAATCTCTTACAGTGCTTAATTTACAAATTAAACTTAACTTAGGTGTGTATATATAGGGGAAAATAGTGTATTTAGGGTTCAGTAGTATCTGTAGTTTCAGACATCCTCTGGGGGTCTTGGAATGTATCTCTCACAGATAAGGGAGGACTGCCGTATTTCTCTTTCCTCTTTCAGGATTCTCAGAATGAGACTTGAGTGTCTCCTAGTTGTCTTAATAATCTTCCAAGTTGGCTCTGAAGATCATTTTTTATTTTTTTATTTTTTAAAGATTTTATTTATTCATGAGGGACAAAGAGAGAGGCAGAAACATAGGCAGAAAGCCTGATCCTGGGATCACGCCCTGAGCCGAAGACAGACACTCAACCACAGCCACCCAGGAATCCCTGAAGATCATTTTAAAAGAGATAATGGGTAAAGACAAACCTTTGACCATCCTTGTATTAATATGCTAAGGTCCCTGCCCACTAATTAGGGCCAGCAGGATTCAGCCACAGAAGAATTGAATTCAATTAATTTAAGGCTCCATTTCTTTTCCCTAAACCTATCTGTTAAACACTATGGTGAAAACATGGAAAAAAAGAATTCCATTTCTGAATTGCATCTTGGGTGATGTTACTTTTGAAGAAAAAAGTTCTTTTAATGTTGAATGATTTTATTCTTTATTATGCAAAAATGCTGCTAACGTGTGAATACAGATTAAATGAAAAATGTGACATTGAAACATCCTTATAAAGTTAAATAAAGTAATATATTCAGAGCTGTGTATGAGTTTTATATGCATTAAGTATAAAATATAAAATTACTTGCAAATTTTGAGGACTAGAAGACTTTACTCAAAAGTTTAAAAAATGGTTTTCATATCTATTTTCCAAGGAAGTTGCAAGTAATTCTTAGTTTTTGTACACTTAATTTTTTTTGCAAGTACTTATTCATTTATCTTGAGAAAAATGAGATAAAATTATGCAGTAGCTTTTTCTTTCTTCATGCAGTAGCTTTAAAATTTATTTGGTGAGTTATGAAAGATGGTCTTCTGTATATAAAAGGAGGCTTGGGAGTTGTTTCTATAAAATAATTAACAGTATATTTGAATAAATGTTTGCATGAAAATTAAATGTACAGAAACTAAGAAATATCATAAGTCACTTTTGCTAAAGTGTTTGTTGAATAATACAGCATTTATTCAGTAAATTGCACTGCTTCTTTTTCATATGTTGCACTTGTGTTTGTGCTTTATGTACCCTTTATGATTATTTTCATGTATTTCTACAAATCTAGGCTTTTACTTGGTGTGATTTCTCTTCATCCTGAAGAACTTTTTAAATTTTTTAAAAAAAATTAAATTTTTTTTACTTTAAAACTTTTGTGTGAATCTTAATGCAGCATATTCTCTAAGTTTTATGTGAGATGTTTATGTCTTTCATTTTTGAAAAGCATTTTTGCTGCACCTAAAGTTCTATTTTGATAGTTTCTTTTTCTTTCATCATTTTAAAGACTTTTTCACTGTCTTCTGACTTCCATTGTATCTGACGAGAATTTCTCATTCTCATGTTCCACTGTAGGAATGTCTTTTTTCCTCTCGTTGCTTTTAAATGTTGCTTTTTAGCAGTTGGTATGTGAAATACTGAGGTGTAGCTTTTTATGTTATAATAATGTACCCATTGTCCTGGGAGTTTTGGGAGCTTCCAAATCTGAAGATTGCTTGCTTGATTACATTTGAAAACTTTTATCCATTATTTCTTCAAATATTGTTCTATCTCAAGTTCTCTGCCCTCTTCTTATGGCATTCTATTTATACATATGCTTGAATCTTTATAGTTTCTAAAAGGTCATTTAGTCTTTGTCCATTTTCTTCTAGAATTTGTTTGTGTACTTCAGATTGGATGATTTCTATTGATTCATCTTTAAGTTCATTGTTACTTTCTCCCATTGGGTCCAATCTGCTTTAAGTCATAATCAGTGATTTTTCAAAAAAAAATCACAAATATTATATTTATCATTTCTAGGTTTTCCATTTGTTTCTTTTGTACTGTTCTCAAATCTCTCCTGAAAGACTTCATTCATTTCTTCATTCACCCTACCTATATTTTCCTGTAGATTCTTCAATATATTTATCAGGTTATTTCAAAGCTCTTATCTAATAATTCCAACATATGGATTGTCTGCTATTCTCTTTTAATTCCCTGAACATTCTCATATTATGGATCATATTCTCCTGGTTAGTCACAACTTTTGTGACTTCTATGTTGATATTGTGTGCAAAAGAAATGACAGATGTAGAATATACATATCTCTCCAAAGAGTAGTGCACTTTCCTCTCTTAGGTAGTTAGACTAAGACTGATCAGTTTATTATTTAAAGCAGAAGCTGAACTGTTTATGAGAGAACTGTGACTTTAATCCCTCTACCAGGACTTGGAATTAGATCTCCAGATATTAAGGAAGTTCCCTCTTTTCAGCCCAGCCCTCAACTCCTTATGTCACAAAAAGGCCAATATTTTTATGCTATTAGAAATTTCCTTAGTTGTAACTTTAGTTCGATTCATTTCAACTTTGTCTTTCGTTGCTTTAAAATTTTGCTTTCTTCTGTTGTGCACAATCTGTTTTTAATCATATTCAATGAATTATTTGAAAATTTGATCAAGACTGTGAATAAATACTGCAAGATGGTAAGTTTCAAAAATGAAAGACCTTGAGATTATAGAACTATAAAAATGCTAGAGTTTCAGAATTCAATGCCTTGATGAGAATTTGGAAATTACAAGACAGCAGCACTAGAAAGTACAAGATATGAAAACCCTTCACTGTCACTGAAAGAGCATGAAATCTCCAGATAAATAAGAACAAAAATTTTCTTTAAATTCATTGAAAAGCAATGAACTCAAATATTTCAAAAAATATAACAATAAATTCAAGAGGGATGATCTCAAGAGATAGAAGAGTGCTTTCATACCTGGTGTCAGGCTGGAGCTAAGAGGTTGGGCAAAGAAGCTAATTTGCCACAGAATAGTGTTGTAGATGAAGGGAAATCAGCCAAACTTTTGATTTGGCTACTCTCTGATATGCCAGAATTTATTCTGGAAGAGCCCCCAGAGCAAAGATAACCCTTTCTTCTAAATTCTTCTCTTACATAGGGAATTTGTTAAGGAAACAGAGGCTAAAGGTGGAATGGGAAAGAAGAAAGCATCATGCAATCTTTCAATCTTGTTGCAAAATCCTGCAGTCTTGAAAACTTGCAATCTCAAGGCCCTGTAGATTCTTTCAGTCTCCAGTCTCAGTGTCCTATTCTTATAGATTTGCAGTTTTGAGGTCTCACAGTCTCAAGTTTTAGAATTATTAAGGTCTAGGGCAGCCCGGGTGGCTCAGTGGTTTAGCACTGCCTTCAGCCCAGGGTGTGAGCCTGGAGACCCGGGATTGAGTCCCATGTGGGGCTCCCTGCATGGAGCCTGCTTCTCCCTCTGCCTGTGTCTCTGCCTCTTTCTCTCTCTCTCTCTCTCTGTCATGAATAAGTAAATAAAATCTTTAAAAAAAAAGAAATATTAAGATCTAAAGTTCTCAAAGCCTTACAATTTTGAGATCTTGCAGTCTTGTTTTACCATAGATCCTACTGGGGGAAGAGTCCTGGAGTCATCTCAAATTGAACTCATCTCAAATAATTTTATTTAGTTGCATAGAGAATGTACCCCCCCAAATTTCTGATATGATAATTTACTAAGTTATGCCTTGTGACCAACCATCTAACTATTCAAAACCTATATCTATCTACACACATACTCACAAATGTGATATGTCTGTACCTTAAGTTTAAAACAATATAACTCTTAAATCAATATTAATAATTATATTCCTCTATATCCTCATCCACACATCCTTTAGTATATGTCATTCTACATATTCTCACTTGTGATATAATCCACTTCCATGTTTTTCTTTATCAAATATATACGTTTGATATAATATATACATATTAAGATTGATATAAGATTTCATGTATTTATTCATGAGAAACACAGAGAGGCAGGGACACAGGCAGAGGGAGAAGCAGACTCCCTGCAGGGAGCCTAATGTGAGACTCGATCCCAGGACCCCGGGATCAGGACCTGAGCCAAAGGCAGGTGGTCAACCACTGAACCACCCAGGCATATCCCAAACACATATCTTTAAACCACATCCCTTTCTTAAGCTTCATACTTACTTGTTTACTTAATCTGTCTACTTGAGTGTCACAAATACTTCAGATATTAAAAATGCAAAACTGAATTCTTCTACTGTCTCCCCATTCCACCTAAAACTCACCCTTTTTTCTTTCTCATCATAGAGAATGGAATCATCCAGTTTCCCAGGACTAACTTCTGGACATTATCATAATTGACTCTTTTATCTCTCTTATCCTTACATCCAAATAATTACAGGGAACTATGATTTTTTTACCCTGTAAAGATACTTTGATGCCATCTACTTCTCTTTAATCTTTCTACCACTAATAAGTCTCAGTGGAGCATTGAGGGACTCTTGATGGAGGCTAATTATATGTTGTACATCCAGACAGATATTCTTTATATATTTGTTCAATAATTATGTGGAAAAGGGGAGAGTAGAGAAATAGGACCACTGGAGCTAGAGCTTTGCCTTTCTTTTGTTTTCTTAAACTATCATCTCTGACTACAAACTCACATACAGGTCAGCAAAACAAAATCTTAGCAGATAACAAGATTTGCCACCTAAAATGGCACATTGCCTTTCATCCATAGTCACTTGAATTTGCTGCTTTAGGATCTCTATCATCGTCTTAATTTTACCTAAAACATACTACTTTCTCCCAGAGAGAGGCTTTGATAATTATAAATTTCTATATTTTCTCAAATTTCCAAAAATGTTTTGTTACCCCGGTGATACTTTATTTGCCTCTTTAGGTTGGCACACCCTCCCCCCAAAAAGCTTTCTTGTTGGCCCAGCCCTTTATCCCTGTCTCCCCATGATCCTGGCAGCAGCTACAGCATTTCACATGAAGTTTCACAACAGCTCCCTAACTGGTCTCTCTTCCAGTATGGCATCATGCTTCTTTCTACCACCTAGCACACCTACACAAACACAGTTTAGTTTCCATACTTCAGCCAGTATGACTGGGAAACACACATTTGATTATATCACTCTCATGTGTGAATTTTTTTTTTCATGTGTGAATTTTTATAATGATTTTCTTTTTCTCAAACAAAAACAAAAGACCTACCAGAACCTAACTTTCCAACCTTATCTTTTAACATTCTCCATTGCACTATTTTCCAGGCAAAATGAACTTTTTTCTAAGTTACTCATATATCCAATCACTCATATATACTATATTTTCTAGCCTTTTTCAAATGTGGTTTTCTTGTCCTGGAACATTCCTAAGAGATAGCGATTCTTTACTCATCATTCAGATACAAAATGAGACTTCATCTCTTTTGAGAAGTTTCTCTTAACTTCTAAAACCATCTCCCAACCCAATTTTCCCACTATCGTATATTTACCACATCATATATTAATCAGTTAACTGCCTCTTATTTCTTGTTGTAGATCATCAACTCTGTGACCAAGATCCTAACAGGTACTCAATAAATATATTTTTCAAAAACATGAGTGAACATGTGTATAGAAAACTCTATCCCTAGGCCATGGCATGGTTCACTGATCAATTATTTTAAAACATTAAATAAATATTTATTGAACAATAGCCAAGTGCTAGAAATGCTGAGACAAAACAGAGTCCTTTGAGCTATCACTGCTGTCAGAGGTAATTCCAAGAAAAATCTGAGGTAGATCTGGTTCTTGAATAATAGAAATACAGGTTTTCTAAGGAGGAACAGAATATAGGAATGGGGAAGAATAAGAGGAAGAGAACACAGTTTTCATATTAGGAAATAATTGGACAATTATTTAACATTTCAAGAGCTAGGTTGATGTCAACAGCTTGCAAACATTGTCCGGTGTTAGTGAATACCTATCCAATGGGGTGAACAGAATTTCTATTTGACTTGACACACAAGCACTATTCTAATAGATAAAAGCTAAATAGGAGTTGTTTCAAATGACTTATATGAAAGTTAACTTACATTTTGTACCCCTTTTTCTATATCACACGAATGTGCCTTTTTCCTGTATTAGCTATTCAACATTTTCCCCCAGACAGTATTTTTCTCATTCATCTTTTCCCCCTTGAGTTCCCAAGCAGGATGTTTGCTAATGCACAGCGCCATCTTCTGGCAGTAATTTGGAACCAACAGCAGATTTGCACAAAGATAGGCTTGTTTCCTGTGGAAAGACTTGTTTAGCCCTTGGTATGGGTAGATTTTTGCTGACTTAATGATATTAGGAAAAGTAAGCAAAACCCACTGTGGAAAAACCATCCCTTTTATTAGAGATGTACCTGTATGACTTGGATTATAGAGAAGGTGATGCCTTTGCTTTTGTGTGTGCCATTACAAAATACATAATGAGTTACAATATATGCATTTGCAATATATGGTCAACAAATACTGAATGTTGATAGTACTCCTACTCTGACATCAGGAATAGTATAAAATGTACTTGAGTCTGAGGAAAAAGCACTCATATGGAGTCAAAAAAAAATCTGTATTTCAGCTGTGTGAATTTGAACAAGTGCTTTCTTTTTTTGTGAGTCTCTGGTTCCTTATTCAATTTCTTCCAACTGTCTTAGGGTACTGTTCTGGGAATATAGTGTGATTGAAATTGATGTGAAAAATGTTAGTTAAAGGATAAACACATGAAGTGACATATTTAATAGTCATGGTTAGTTATTGACATTGGATTACAGCTTCAGGACACAATTCAGTCTGAGCTTTGATACCATTTCAAACAGAGATTACAGCTATAATGTCTTATGGAATAGAGAAAAATGGAACATAAAGATTTTTCATAAGTTTCCTTGTGGTTTGATGAAAAAGAGACAATCCATCCCTCCAAGGATAATATTCTCATTCCCTTGACTGTTACATTCAACAAGGATGGGTGGTGATTCAGTTAAGGAGCCTACCCTCTCCTGGAAAAAGATGGCTTCATCACAGAGTAGTCAAAAATCCTATGTGAGGGTCCACACATCGTCAGTATAGCTTTATCTTCTGCCCTTACCCCATGTCCATACAGATAGGACCCACAGGATGGACTAGGGGCAGCTCCTCATTTCATCCCTAGGCCGCAACTGCACACACTGTTTTTAAGAATTACCTGTTAATGTACATTTTGTCCTTTTAAAAATGAAGGTTTGGGCAGGATTTATGTTTAGGGCTCTAGAGAATAGTGAGTCTAGGTATTTTCTTTTACAGATGAGAAAACTGATAACCACAGTAGAAACAACAAAAAGTTCCTCCTGACACCAGAAAGATGCTGGATAGGTACCCAGATACATTAAACTACCAAACGGTATTTTCTTTGTTTTGGTTTTAGAAGTACCAGGTATTGTCCTAGTTTTGTAAATCTTTTTATCTATACTCCAAAAATGATTCTGATTATTGACTGTTAACATTATAAAATGATAGCATCTGATGACCAAATACCTACCTCTTGGCTTACAAACACAGAGCACAAACATGGATCAGAAGTTCTGTCAGTGGTGCAATATCCAGTGAAGTACTTGGATATCCATGGGAAAGAGGCAGCAGAGAAAGGTAAGCTGAGCTACATGAAATAAAGAAAGGCCAGTAAGGCTGAAAATGGAGTCTAGAGACAGGCGAATGAATGTTGGCCACCCACATAGATGTTTGCTATCATGAAAGTCAAGGAAGAGATAATCCAGTTAATGACCAAGTGTGTCAGCAGGCAGTGGCCAGGGGTTTGGGCCCAGGAATGCAATGGAACTCTTAGTTGTTAGGCAGCAAAACCAGAACCACGATGGCAGAATTCAAAACAAACAACCCGGGACGTCCGCCTGGGTGGCTCAGCAGTTGAGCCTGCCTTCGACTCAGGGCATAATCCTGGACGCCGGGATCGAGTCTCGTATCAGGCTCCCTGCATGGAGCCTGCTTCTCCCTCTTCCTATGTCTCTGCCTCTGTGTGTGTGTGTGTGTCTCTCATGAATAAATAAATAAAATCTTAAAAAACAAACAAATAACCCTTCTCCATGAAGGACCACGGATCTCGGCTGCTTATCAGAGGTGGAGTCATCTCCTCTTAATCTCTGCAAACTACCCCCACAGAGTCTGCAGGACCCCTGAATTTGATTCTGTACTAGGAGCAACTCTTATAATCTCTGGCTCCAGACAGTGATGATCACAGTGGTTGCTAACCCTGACATACTTGACCTATTTGAGGGCAGAGCTGGAATTTTATTGAATTTTGTTTGAAGTCTACTCAAGATCTAGAAGGAAGCTAGGGTCCTCAGGGATCAGGTGCAGAGAAGACCTTTATAGGTTCAGCAGCAGCCTTCTTCACTCAGGGCTCAACCCTCAATGGGCCAAACCATCATTGGACTGATTCCAGCTGGAGGAAACAGAATGTGGTACTTGGGGGAATGATCTCATATGTCTCTGGAAGTTCCTTCTCCTTCTTCTCCTTCTCCTTCTCCTTCTCCTTCTCCTTCTCCTTCTCCTTCTCCTTCTCCTTCTCCTTCTCCTTCTTCTTCTTTCTTCTTCTTCAATTCTCTGTAATCATCTCTGTTTCTGAGTCTAAAGGCTGTAGAAGCCAAGCAGCAGACCAAGAAACAAGCTAGTAACTTACACGTGCATTCAGGTTTGAGCATCCTGAAAGCCACAGGTGCAAATTCTGGAAAAGAAACCTCTTTCTTTCAGGTGTTCTTAAATCTTATTCAACTTCGAAAAGGTATTCGATGGAGGCATCTAAATTTCACCTACAGGAAATAAGGAAAGCACATGATTGCTAGACACAGAAGTGCCCACTGCAAAGCATGAGCTTGAGCAGAGCCAAACACAGGGAGTCCTGGTCCTTCCTATCCTAGACAAAATGAAGACAATTACTTTTAAAGGTCAGTATGAGTGACACTCAGTCTGCATGGTTAGTTATTAACATTGGCAGCACGCTCGGGGCCCCACAGAGCATAGTGGATTTCTACTGTTGTTTAAATTACAACCTTGGGCCCTGTGTCAGACAGCAAGCCAAGGAGGATGGGGACATCATTATAAGTAAAAGGAGGCTTGAAGCATGGCACAAAATTCCTCTGCTTCAGCTACTCATTTTGGAGACTTTGTTTAATGTTTAATGGGTATGGGTATAATTGATCATGTTAAATCTTTGTTTATTTGCACAGATTTTAAAAGTGATGACTCAGCTGCCTGTCTGTTGACCCTGCTGGGGTAAATATTCCTGGTCAGTGACCTGGGAGCAGACTAACTCACTCACAATAGAAACCTTCCTCTTTAGATTGTTAAATGGCTTCTTAGGAAAACATGAAAATTTGAGCCTGATCTGGAATCACTCACTGTTTTTAAGGATAATGTTGGGCTTGAAGTCAGGCAAGCATCCCAAGAAGAATCTAGGAGGAAACCTACTACTTTTTTTTTTAAGAATAACCTTTGGGCACTGTTAATTTTAAATTCTATTATACTCAAAAGACATTTATAAGAACCTATTCTCAAGATAAGCTGTAAGAATTAAACGACAAAACTGATGCCAGGAGTGCCTAGCAAAGCACTCAGAACACTGTGGCTAATATATATGTTAAAATACATATCTTTAAGGTAACACCTATTTAAGTAGAAATTTTAGAAAATTCAAGTAGCATCGCAGATAATAAAATCACCACCAATCTCATGTCACAAAGATAATCCCTCTTAACATTCTCAACCATTTTTCCTCACGTAGTTATTATCATGAGAGAGATATAAATTATATTTTCCAACTGCTTCTTGGATGCTACTCCAGCTATCCCTGAGAGACTTGGTGAAAAGACTACTGAATCAAAGTTGGAAGACTCAGATTTTGGTCTAATTCTTCAGTGAACTAGCTTCTGACCTTGAGGGATTCTCTGAAGACCCCATAGTCTTCATCTTCACCTCTATAAATGTGCAGCTAGAGCAAGACAATCACTCATGGCCCTCTCCACTAAAAATGAACATTAGAAATAAAGTCTTATTTTCCTCTTTTTCTCTGTTTCAATATTTTCACCCTGGCATGCACAGATATAGAAAGGATTAAAACAGCTAAGGTCAGAATTATGATTTCAAAAAACAAGAAGTAAAATTAATCTCATACACTTACATTTTTGATTAGTGATCATGGATATATAGTTGTAAATATAGGTACACACACACACACACACACACATTCTTGATAGTACTAGTCACCATTAGGTTAAAAAGATACTCAAATACAGACCTGACAATGTTTCAGCAATTAGTGAAGCTAAATCTAATTGGTCTCTTAAGTTGTCTGTGAAAAATTGATGAGTTGTGCCTGCTTGGGCTCTGGGCTAAGGTCTAAATATCCTTGAGGAGACAGGAAAAAAAGAATAAGTGATTTACAGATAAGACCGGTAGGTTGGCACCAGGAGCTTTTGTTTTCTTAGGTCCAGTCCCTGGGAGAGGAGTGTGCCTCAGCAGGCACAAAGTGCTCCCCAAACAATGTTAGACACACGCCAAGTTGAAGCCCAGCCAGATTCCAGCTACCTCACTGAATTCCTGCTAGCCACCCATGGGCACACACAAAAGGCAGGTCCAGGTTACCACAGCCTCTCAGGTAAGGACCAAAGCTGCTATTTGTCATCATTAAATGAATGGGCCATTCTTCTTCCTCCTGCCCTCGAATCAATGGCAGTGAAACTTGCCTGGAAAAAAAGCGGGACAAAGAACAGCTCAAAATTAAGAGTGAACTCCCTTATCTCAACTGCTTCTACATCAGGAAACATGGCCAAGTTCTACTGCTTATTCTCTATGTCATCTTGAGTTATGTATTTTTCTAAATAGCTATATAAATATTAATGCCTGAATACGAAAGTAATGGTCATCTTTGTAGATAGTTTAGAAAAGCTAAAGTGTCTAAGAAAGAAATTAAGAAGCTTTCATAATCCATAACCCGGCCAAGACCATGATATCATTTTGGTGTATATTATTCTGATCATTTTTATGTGTGTGATGTAAGTATATGTAGCTTGAACACCAAGTGAGGTGTGGAGAATCACTGTTTCCATAATTTGTAACACACTTCACATTGTATTTCGTAATTTTTTTCACTCAATAATACATTTGTAGTCACTGAGAAATTGTAAAATTATAAAAATAATATCTTTCAGAGTTGGTGTAAGTATTAAATAAATAAATGTGGAAGTTTCTACAATGGTACATGACAATGATAATCATTAATATTATGCTAATTTCTAATAATTAGAATCTAATCAACATGAAATTGTTTTTCCATTTAAAATTTTCAAATCTATATCTGCAAAGAGGAGGAGGGAGAAGAGTTTCGCTGAGGATCAAAGGACTAAAAATCAGTGGCCTTAGAGTGGTTGATATTTCCTCTGACCCAGTCCTCAAGAGTAGGCCAGATTATATCTGAGCAGAGTCCATTGGCAGAGAAATCATTAAATACTAACACAGCATGGGATGCCTGCGTGGCTCAGCGGTTGAGCATCTGCCTTCGGCCCAGGGCGTGATCTTGGGGTCCCGGGATTGAGTGCCACATCGGGCTCCCTGCATGGAGCCTGCTTCTCCCTCTGCCTATGTCTCTGCCTCTCTCTCTTCTTTTGTCTCTCATGAATAAATAAATAAAATCTTTTTAAAAAAATACTAACACAGCTCATTCTGTTGTCTGGAAGCTTTAGTCATTAGGAAATTCTAATGTCAGGATCAAATTGTATCCTTATTTCAGCCCAGTGATCCTAGTTCAGAGTATTTAACAATATTTTTAAAAATCTAATTTTCTTTGTTCAAGACTAACTGTGCAGAAAATGTAGGACAGTAAGGCTCAGAACTGAAGTTATAGTCCTCTGTGTTCTGTCTAATAGAAAGGACTCTTATGCTCTGAATACTTTGCTTATATTTATGCAGCCTGATAGCTGCAAATTGTTGACTCAAATTAGATTTCTTGTTAATTAGAAGGTTAGAGTTTTCTGAAAACGACATCAACCTTGTGAACAATACTGTGTAAAGTGTTAAGTAGCATGATTAGGTCTATGGTAGCAGAGGAAGAAAGAACATCTTGCAAAAGCCCACGATTAGTATAAGGTATCAGGCTACGTAGATGTGTGAGCCTCTACATCACATGAAAGTTGTTCTAACAGGCTCAGAGTTGAGCATGTTACTCAGTACTCTATTACTCAGTAATTATTTTCTATATGTACTAAGCACTGTAACTAGAGCTTTTAATATATGCAATGCTATTTAATTACTTTCATTTAATTATCATAGTAATCATGCATTTTAAAGATGAGGTAAAATGAGACAATTGATATCCATGTACTTAAACTTTAAATAACTTTGCCAAGACTACATAGCTAAAAAGTAGCAGCGCTGAGTCTTCAAAGTTCAGAGGTAATTATACTGTAATTACCATAGCTGTAATTCTTCCATTTAAATTTAAATTTAATTCTTCCATTTAAATTTAAAACCAATGTTGCATATATGCTATCATCCTTTCTATTTACACACACAGACAACTCTTTAGGATATACACAAAACATCAAAATGACAGAGGTATTTTCTCATCCTGACGATTGCCTTGACTTTGTAGGTCATTTCCTTGCCTGCAAGAGCTCCTTTAAATGCATCCAATACGCTCTGACAAGACTGATCTTTCCAAATCACAGGTCTGATCATAACTATTTTCTGTTTAAACAAACAAACAAATAAACTCATTGGATCCTTTTTACTTTTAGAAAAAAATCTAGGGACACTTGAGTGGCTCAGTGGTTGAGCATCAGCCTTTGGCTCAGGTCGTGATCCCAGGGTCCTGGCTCCCCAGCAGAGAGCCTGGTTCTCCCTCTGCCTATGTCTCTGCTTCTCTTTCTCCCTGAATGAATGAATAATAAGATCATAAAAAAGAAAGAAAGAAAAGAGAAAAAAATATTCCATTGATTAGAATTCGACTCTGTAGTTCTTTAGTCCGGCCCTACTAGGCTTGCATTGTCCATCATGGGCAGTCCTCAGTCCCCACTTAAGTCACTACATCTCTCCCTTCTGTCTATGTGTGTGTGTTACAGAGGGCAATGGTCCTTTTTGTATGTAATGGGATTATTTCTAATTTTTATTCATATATACTGTTTCACTACTGCTACGTTATCCAATTTCCTCTATTTTTTGCCTTCTCTGAAATGATTAAATATTGAAAAATATTTTTCCTCTATTTTTGTTTGTCAATTACATCTCTTTTTTTTTTGTCAATTACATCTTGTAACTTCCTGTTTTGAAGTTTTCCCTAGAGAGTACAGCATACATTCTTAACGAAGTCTAATATTGATAGATTATTTTAACCTCTTCTGCCTTATAACCAGGACCTTCAAGCCCTTTTTTTCTATTTCTCCCAACTGCATTGTATACTATTATTTTAATTATCCATTTATTTAAGTATAACCAGATATTACATTTGCTGTTTTATATAGTCACTATTATGTTTGCTGTTTTATTTTATTTTGTTTGTTTGCTGTTTTAAATAGCTAAATATTATCATGTTTATAGTAAATTTTGTTTTTACTGATTTAAACACTTTTAGAATTATTTTAGGTGGGCTCAAATGAGAAAATCTGACAATACTAGACCAGCAATCCTCTGTGGAAACCATTCCCTAGAATAGAGTTAATTTTAAACCTTTAAGAAAGAACACACCTCCAGTGGACCCAGTTACAACAACATTTTATTGGGTAAGTAGTTGAGGCTATAGCTCCTAATGTAACCACATGGAGCAAAATCAGGACCAGTACCTCAATGGTTTGATATACCCTTCAATGTAAGATATGCCTTTAGCAGAGGGAGCTGTTGTAGAAGACAATATTCTCACCTGAACACATAGTCACAGGAAGGTTATGTTCCCTCACTCTTTCTCCAACCTGGCATCTGCTGGCCCACGGGCCCCTTCAGTAACTTTCTTTTCTCTCACCAGACCATGAGGAACCTTGCAGGTGCTATTCTGTGAACCCCTATGTTCCTACCCTAGGTTCATCTATTTGTCCTCTCCCTTCCTAATACTGATCTCTTCACATTATTCTTCTTACTCTGGGCCAACAGGTTTTAGATTATCTGATACTTTTCTATATACTTTTGAATTCTTCCTATCTAGCTGCAAGGGAAGTAGTGTGGGAAGGCAATGATCCTGACATGTGACCTCCTCCATCTAGCACTGTCTCCATTTTTTTCATATCCCATGAGGGCAGAAATGTCAGGCTATCTTTGTCTTTCTTTTGACATAATTTTTTTTATTTCTGTATATCTTTTTTCTTCATAAGACACCAACTCTCCAGGTTCAACATTAATAGTAAAATGGGTATCCTATTTACTGTTGAGATCTATAAGTATCTCTGAGTTCGGAAATAGGCTTATATGGGACAAAACCATTGCTTTAGGAGATCAAAAGAACATGCCTCAATTATAGTGCTTGCATTTAAATTATTCGAAAGACACAAAATGAACTGAAACTTCATGTACGTATCCAGGTCAATAATACTATAAAAAATGAGTAGAGAAGATGAGTCCTGTATTATTATGTAGTTCACTAGAATCAAAGATCACTTTCAAAATCTCTTGAAGATTTTCAGAATTATTGGCATTTTAATACCTAAATTTGTTTTCAATTCCATGTTGAAGTTAAGTACATTAGAAATGTTTTAAAAAATTTATGATGTGTTAAAAATGACATTAACTATTGGGTACCTTCCCTATTTACCACTTTCCCTTTTATATAATCTATTCAGCTATTGGCTGCTAGCATACAATGAGCCCTTGATACTGTTTATTTGAAATTCTTTTTTTTTTTATTTCAAATTCTTTAAAAGGATATTTATCTAACAAAATAATAAATGTCCCATAAAATATTGGGCATCAAACTTAATATATAAGCACTGCCTTAAATTCCCTTCTTGGTGACAATGTCCAAAGAATGAATTAAACATGCAAGCATATTTATAAAATTTGGTTTGCTTGTAACATTTTAGTTATAAATTATTGAATTTGGCTACAAAATTCTGACAACTATCAGTAGTTTCTAAATTTATTAGTTATCTCAAAGCTAGCACTGCCAACTCCAGTTGTAGATTAAATGTTCATTAAGACAAGTTTCCATCAATATCTTCTATATCAGGAGTCTGACCAATACGATAGAGAGGTAGGATGGGGCAGGCTGCATGATTGAGTATATGACGTTGTTCATACAACATTCTAGGAGGTGCTCCAAAAATTACCACCCCCCAAAGATATTGTTTTCACCACACTATTAGGAGGAATCAACATGATTTTACATGATGATATAAGATACAATCACAGGACACAAGACTTTTATATAAAGGTGAAATTTATTTTAGTTGGTGTTAAATCTAGAAGTTTTCTACACGACAAAAGAAACATAACATTTTGTAGCTTCTTCCTTTACTGCACCAAAGCAGCTAACTTCTAGACTATTAGCAGATTTAGAGGCAAATAGGTTCTTACAGCATTTAGTGGGATAATATTTTAAAACACTAAGATTTTGAAATTTCCTGTTGATTTGCACTCAAAAGCCATTCATGGTCCCCTTTTCAATTGTTTTCCTCTATTTTAAAATCTATAAAATAAAAAAAAATCCATTTCCTTTGCTTCTTTGAAGTTAAGCATGACCATGTAACACTCTTGGACAAAGATGCAAGAAGTTGTTTCTGGACTAGTTTCTAAGAAAGGTGTTTTTATAATTTTTTGTTTTATGTTTTAAATTCATACAAAATTGTTAGGATGTTTGTGTCAGTCCACCTCTCAGCTTTTCTGCCTTTTTTTTCCTAGATAGTAGGTGTGATGCTGGGAATGTCGCAACCATACTGTGATCATGAAATGAAGGCCATAGACTACTGATGGTGGATCAGGACAGTCTAGATCCCTGATGATAACTTGAGCAGCTGTTTCAGTGATGAATCCTTTCTTCTGAACTTCTTGATCC
The DNA here is from genome assembly GCF_048418805.1 of Vulpes vulpes. NCBI lineage: Eukaryota > Metazoa > Chordata > Mammalia > Carnivora > Canidae > Vulpes > Vulpes vulpes. The sequence continues at coordinate 51,427,721 of NC_132782.1, forward strand.
TTGAAAAAAAAACTCTTCTATTATAGCCATTGCTACTTATTATTATTATTATTATTATTATTGTGATTTTCTGCTAATATAATTGTGACTGACCTACTGACGCCACCATTCAGGTATCAGTAACAACTGTCTTCCTCTTCATAGTGAGACATATCAAAGGTTCTCAAACATTTTTTGTTCACAGAACTTATTGATGTGTTTGTGACTTCTTCATAATGCCCTAGACAAAGAAATATCTAGAACCTCCACCTATTGAAGTAGTTAGAGCCAAACAATTTAACAATTGTAATTCATGTGGTATCTACATTTCCCTCAAATATGTAAAATGAATCTATATGCCCCTGTGAATGGGCAGCAGCGTCCCAGAACACATAGGTACATGATTTGGGAACCATGTTCTGTTTTGCCTTGCTAAAGCAGAAAAGTGAACTTGGACCTTTTAAGCCCCATTGCCTAGAGTGGGGATTGGGTGCAATAGGGAACAAAGAAACATTTTAGGATAAGAAAGGGATCTATATCTTCAGTATAGTGTTACTTATTCAAGTTTTTATAGATAATAAAATTCATAATATTGTGCACATGGATTACCGAATATATTACATGAAAATATACTAATGATGGTAGCTAGGACTGATTGTCAAAGGAGGTAATAGTACCCAAAATGTCAATGCATACCAATCTGCAATGTGCTCCAAGTACAATCAGTAAATATGAAAGTAAGAATATGCACCAGAGCCAAAGACCTCACCGGCAAGAGGTCCTGAAAGTCCAAGTGAGTGCTTAGATTGTGTATAAGGGCTATGTGGATATTTTGTCTCTTGATTCAGGCACTACTAATGTATGCACAGTACACCTTGGAGCCATGGAATCTGTGATGAGTCTTGACTTATATGCTGTTGACCACATCAGCATATTCTTGATATGTAACCAAACCCAGTGGTGACTCTCTGGGGATTTCAACAAGTACAGGCAAAAATTATTAATCTACTGTTACTGATTAAACAATGCTGATAAACTGGTACAAACCATCCTTAAACTTCTTGGACACCTGGTTATAAAATGATGGTATTAATTCATATATTCCATGCCTTGATCAAAATTCAGTGCTATACAGGTACTTCACTAACACAGCTCAGGCCAATTCTGGGTCTGCTGGAATTGACTCTTACAACAACTGAATTAACCAAAAATAAACAAACAAAAAACAAAGAAAAGACTGTGAACTGTAAATCACTATACAAACACAATGAGTTATAAAAGGTAATTCTTGTTTTGCACTGTTCCATGGTAATGGAGGACAATGACACCATACTGATATTCACAAGTTTCAGTTAATGTAGCATCAAGCAAATACTACCTACAGTATGATTATAAAATCATTAAAATTATTTCTATAAGCCATGCAACAAAATCAATTACATTAATTGACTATATATTATAGTAATGTGAAAGGGTTAGTTAAAATTACCATGTTCAGTTATAGCTTGATCTTTGACTTAATTATAAATTGATTCTTTTTGTAGAGTAGGGAACATACAGAGTAAGTTGATCAATTACTCTTAAATATTAATTTCATCCTCTGTAACATCCTTGCTATCTACAAGATAACAATCTTATCATGATGGAGAAAGAAAATGCATGTAGAGCGCTGGGCGTATGGAGGCATTCAATAAATATTCATTACAAGGATGGCTTCACAAACACACAAACTATGCAGTCACATAAGGCCCAAAGCTCAATGTGGTCCAATATTTGGTTTATTGTTCTGTAATCACTACCTTGAAAATCTTAATAATCTATGAACTTTGAATTTGTATCTTGTGAGTGATGTCCTAAGGCAACAATGAACTATAAAGAATACACATTCCCTCTTTTCCATTGACAGGGGGTATTGGTGATGCTGTGTGAGCACAGAATTCTGGTGGACTCAAGACACATGGGAATTTAGCAAGGCCAAAGTATGTATAAGATAAATGTGCTATGAATTCAACTGAGTAAAAGTGATACTGACAACCCCCCCAAATTTTGCTTTGTAATCAAACCAAAACTTGATTTGAATGAATAAAGAAGTTAAGACAGGTTGTGTTTTAAGACACATAGATGACCAAGAACCCCACCATATTTTTCTTACTTATGTTACTACCCTGTACTAGCCAATCGCCCTAAAAATAGTGAAATAAAAGGAAAAAAAAATATTGTTAACTCATAGTTCTTTTCAGTTTCAGTCTTTCCCTACTCAACAGTAAGCTAGAAGTAGAGTGTGTTGACAGGATGTGCAAGAACCAAGAAGCTATATAAAAGTACTTGAGTTAGTTTTGTGCAGCATTTCACTGTCCTAGCAAGAAAGAAATATTTGCGCATGCACAAACTACAAATTACAAATTGTGTAATTTCAATGAATTCTACATACAATTCTAAATGATTATATATTGGCATTAAAATTGAAACTGTACAGTAAAATGCATACTAAAAATATAAAATTTTAATTTTCTTTACTTAGAATGACATAATATCATTTTTTTTAAATTTTATTTATTTATTCATGAGAGACACACACAGAGAGAGGCAGAGACATAGGCAGAGGAAGAAGCAGGATCCATGCAGGGAGCCTAATGTGGGACTCGATCCTGGGACTCCAGGATCATGCCCTGGGCCAAAGACAGGCACTAAACCGCTGAGCCACCCAGGCATCCCAATATCAAATTTTTTTTAAATATATATGACAAGTCAAGAAAAAAGCTGTGGAAGAAACGAAAAATGTCAGTACTTTTGATAACACTTTCTCCCTGCTTTTTGAAAACACATTTTCATTTTGCACTCAGCACTATAAATTATGTAGCAGCCCCTGGGTAACTAATATTATTGCAGCAAGTATTCATGATAAAATACCTACCTCATGATGTGGGTGACAAATACTTGGATTCTTATAAATATACAGATCAAAAGGGCATCATTCATTCAATCCACATATCTTTTATTTATTTCTTAAAGGGAATCGAAAAATAGAATATAGAAAGAAATAGTGAATATCAACCCAACTAAAAATCTGAAAGAGAAGATTGCATTAGTAAATGTCAATAGCTTATTTTGTAACAAACCTGAAAAGTGGGTACCAGCTTGCAAGTACATTCTGGGAAATGGAAAGATTGGTGATTTCAGGTTTCCTTGGTGATAGGTCTTTCTTTTCAGATACATTGTCTTTGTAAAGGCAGAGTTGAAAGGTTTGAGTACTATTTCCTCATTCTGTTGGCTTCAACTTTTTCATGGTACTAATATTTTGGAGGTCAGATGTGAAATTGATAGTAAGGCAACATTCCAGAGAGTCTGAAAAAAAACAGTGAAAACATGATTGAAGATATCACTTAACATATGTCCAGTATACAGGTAAGAATTCAAATATCATATTTTTTGCTCAGTCTTTTTTTAGGAAAAAAAGAATATTCTGAGTATGAGTTTTTTTTATCTTTATAAAACACAAATTAATCTAGTGTGGATAAGTTTTTTTTTCTTTACATGGCAAAAATCTTAATTATTGTATTCTCTTCAATGCAGGTGTTAGAATCATTAATTTTTCTAATAGAAAATTAAGTTTTTCTTGGGAGGCCTGGGTGGCTCAGCGGTTGAGCATCTGCCTCTGGACCAGGGCATGATCCTGGAGTCCCTGGATCAGGCCCTGGGTTGACGGCGGCACTAAACCTGGGATCGAGTCCCACGTCGTGCTCCCTACATGGAGCCTGCTTTTCTCTCTGCCTGTGTTTCTGCCTCTCTCTCTCTGTGTGTCTCTCATAAATAAATAAATAAAAATCTTAAAAAAAGAAAAAAAAAACAAAAGAAAATTAAGTTTTTCTCTTTTAATGAGTCACTGAAGCTTAATTTCTATGTCACTTTTTGTCATATGCAGGTATATATGAGTACAGGTATATATACATATATACGTGTCTGCATTTATGTATATATGCAGATATAGCTGGGCATTTGGGCCAGAAAACAGAAAACATAGAAATAGTCTGGGAAAATATTACTGTCAACATTTTGGCCTTAGAATGACCATCTAAGACCTTGAAACAGGAGGATAAGTTCAGAGAAGGGGGTAGCCTAATACAATATCTGACTGCCAAATGAATGGAGCTCTTAAAAGGTGTTCATATGAGGATACAGAATATACAGGCTTTTAAGAACTAGCTGAAATGATCAGTCAAAAGCAAAAGTGACTCAACTTCCAAGAAACGTAATTACTTAACACCTAAGAAGAAATTTAATATGAATGCTTACCACTCTGAACTCATTTTTTAATGTCATGAAATTCTTTTATCAATAGCACTGATTTTTCTTTCAACCACAAAGCTAGAATCCTTTAAAAAGGTGAGGAAAAATTAGCACTATTCCACTTTCCTAGTTTTATAAAGGTATTTTCAGACAAAAACTACTTAAAGTCAATTGTGTCTTCTTCATGTGTTGTCTAAAGCAATGGTATGATTTTCCAATTTATGCCATTTGAGCAAAAACACCTAATGGCATAAATAAGAGTGTGTTGACATCACATATTTTCTTTTTCTTCCTTCCTCTCTTCCTTTCATCCTTCCTTCCTCCTCCTCTCCTTTTCTTCTAGCCTTCTTTCTTTCTTCCTTTATTTGAACATGGGGGTGCAGATATCTCTTTGGATAGTGATTTCATTTCGTTAAGATATATATCCAGAAGTGGAATTGTGGGATCATATGGTAGTTCTATTTTTAAGTTCTTCTGGCGGACAATATATATATATTTTTTTTTGCTGCAATTTGAGAGCTGCCACCACCTACTTCCACCAATTGCACCACCGTTTGCTATCACATAGAATTGGGTGCCAGCTATTATCTATAGAACCCATCTGGGGTACCACCAGAGGCACTGAATACTATATCAACTCCATCCAAATGCTGGGACATTGTCATCATCAGCTAATACATAAGCATAGAAGCATAGAAGGCACTTTCCATTCCATTCAGGAAATGGGAGAATTCCTTTTACACCCCCCCATTTTTTTAAACTCTAAATCAAATAAAGAGACAGAAAAAAAAAAGAGACACAGAAAGACAGACACAAAAGGAAAGCCATGGAAGATGAACATAGAGATTGGAGTGATGCATCTACAAGGCAAGGAACACCAAGGATTGTTGAAGTTATGACAAGTTAGGCAAGAGGCATGGAACAGATTTTCCCCCAGAGCCTCCAGAAGGAACCAATCCTGCCAGCACCTTGATTTTGGACTTCTGAACTCCATAATTATAAGAGAATAAGTATCTGTTGTTTTAAGCCATGAAGTTTGTGGTAATTAGTTATGGCAGCCTAGAAAACTAATACATTTGGTATGTTACACTTGCTAAGCTTTTTCTTCCTTTTTTTTTTTTAAGATTTTGCTTATTTATTCATGAGAGACACAGAGAGAGGCAAAGACATAGGCAGAGGGAGAAGCAGGCTCCCTGCAGGGATGTGAGACTCGATCCCAGGACCCTGGGATCACGACCTGAGCCAAAGACAGATGCTCAACCACTGCACCACCCAAGTGTCCTGCTAAGCTTTTTCAAGACAATTATTTTCACTGACTCAGAAGAGTGACTTAAGTACACTGTTGTCTTGATGTTACAAGTAAAAAAAAAAAAAGAAAAAAAGAAAAAAAAAAGAGCCAAATCCAGTGGTGTGTTGACATTCTTATGATAGGATAGTCATATATTTGGAGACTTAATCCATTGCAGTTTCCTAGGTATCCATGATCATTCATTCACTAGCAAATATTTCCAACTCCATCTTTTGTTCCAGATATTGGACTTTGACTGGGAAGAGATAAGGCTAATGAGGATAGACTCCTTGCTGTCAACTTGCTTGCAGTCCACATCATGACATACAGAAAATAATGTAAGCTTTGTAGAGCAGTGTAAAGTCATGAAGAAGATATTTACCAGTTAGTATGGAGCAGCAGTGAGGGGTGAGACAGGGTAGCAATGTGAGCTGTGGCCTCAGGATACCCGGATTAAGTCAAAGAAATAGGAAAAAAAAAAAACCCTGAACTAATTTAGGTTTAACAATGATTATTATTTGTAAAATGCTTTTAAGTCTTTAAAATACTTTCACAGAATGATCTTACATTAAGTAAGTGTTAGTGTAAATAAGTGACTTACTCAAAGATAAGGAGGCTGGGATGTAGTAAATTAGCAGAGCTATAAATTGAGCTTTGTCCATTTCCTTATATTACTATATCGTATCAAACATATATTCTTTCCCATATTAATATCATTAGAACATTCATCTCACACTCTTCCCTATTAGCACTAATGGTAATTATACATAAATAGTTATGTACTTTATTTCTGCAGTAGGATCTAATTCATAAGCACATTATTACATTTGGTTATCATGCTTCTTTAGTTTTTCTTTATATAGTATAATTCCCCGGTCTTCCTTTTTTATTTTCTTTCATTGGCTTGACATATTTTTAAGTATGTATTTTGTAGAGTGTCTTCAATTTGGGCTTGTCTGATATTTACTCATGAACATGATTAGATTTATGTGCATTTTGGCAGAGATACTATAAATGCAATACTGTATACATCTCAGTGCATCCTATCAAGAAACACCTCGTAAGCAGCACACCTAGTATCACCTAGATATTGGTTCCTAAAAACTATTCTCCACTAAAATGAACCAGATCTCCTTGGAGATATGCCTAATTTCAGCGCTGTGTCTGGAAATATTCAGAATAACTTTGGAACAATTTGTTATGCCAGAAGGTAAGGAAGTTCTTCAATAATCATGATTACAAGCCAAAAGAACACAAAATCCAGTTTTAACAAGCTTTTACTGGACAAATCTATGAAAATTAGAGGATTAAAGGAATAATAATAATAATGAACTATTGATTAAAATAAGAATCCATGAGTTCATTACAAATAAATAAATGAAACAAATGTTTTTTTTTAAATGATACGTACAGAAAAAAATTTTAAATAAAATTTTTATTTTATTTTTAAATAAAATTTACAAAGCCTAATAATCTGTCAGGTTTATTTGCGACTTGTACATAGCAACTACCGCAGAGACTAGCACACAGTAAGTACTCACAACATAACTATTCACTATATAAATGATTGAATGAATAAATGTATGAACAGATAAGCAGTAGATTCTTGCTGTGATTTTATTTTTGGAAAACAGCGTGACCTTCACCAAAATACCTTGTATTTTTTTTTTAAGATTTTATTCATTTATTCATGAGAGACACACAGAGAGAGAAGCAGAGACACAGGCAGAGGGAGAAGCAGGTTCCATGCAGGGAGCCCAATGTGAGACTCGATCTCGGACTCCAGGATCATTCCCTGAGCCAAAGGCAGACTCTCAACTGCTGAACCACTCAGGCGCCCAATATCTTGCATTTTTAAGGTCAAAGTTGCCCATGTATAAAATAATGGCTGACAATAATCTTAACATTTGAAAAGAGGATTCCTTCTGGATTTTTGAGTGTATAAACCAGTATGAATTTCTCCTGAAGGTACTTCCTGGTATGCCAAAGTGTTCCCTGGGACTTTCTGTTATTACAGTAAGATATTCAAGACACAAAGTAACGTTGAGCAGTACTTCCTGCAATGTTTATTTAGGCATAATAGAGGTACATCTGTTTCTGTGATTCATTATTACACTTTTTGTTACATGGAAAATCTGCTTGTACTTACATATTTTACACAGATTGTTACAATTCTGAATTTGTGTAAGTCTGACCAAACGTCATATTTCATTACTTTCTTCATGCAAAAAGCTGAACTATAATTAAAGTCAATTATAATTACAGGTATTGTACAAGTGGGGACATTGAATGGCTTATAAAATATATTCATCTGAGGAAGTTTTGCTGCTCACTTTCTAATTATGCTACATTCTACACTGAAAGTCATATTTAAAAACTCAACATATTTTGTAAGAATTCTATCTCCCTTTATATCTCATCCAATATCAGAGAGTGGAAGGGTGAACCATGATATGGGTCATTACAACAGGGAAAACTAGTAAGTTAAGTTTCCAAGGAAACAAACAAAAAAAATCATGGTTGAAGAGATGATGCATATCACTAGTAAGGAATCTTTGGGTAGCAAAGGCCAAAAAACAAATTTAATCAAACTTAAACAAAAATAAAAGTTTATTGTAAGAGTAGTGAGGTGTCTCATAGAATTCACTGAATAGAATGCAGCTGGTATCTGAGTCTTAGAAAGAGTCAAATCCAAGGAATTGAGTATCAGAAATATTTTGCACCTTGAGAATTCTGACTGTGCCTCTTTCTCTTCTTCTTGTCTCTGGTATTTAAAATAGGAAACATGATTGCTGGATGCAATTTCCGAACTTTAAATCTTACAACCACCAGGTGTCTACCCCTCTGGCAGAATGTGACTTGGGGAACATAGACATATATATAAAATGTTAACTTTCTGTAACCACTTGGATGGAGGAGAAGAGTAGGGAACTGTCCAAAAAAATGTGCTCAGTATACTAGCAATTATTGAGGGCACATAATTCCAGGTGCTTGATGTCCCAGTTATTATCCACATTATCAGATGAAGAAATAAAAGCTTTGAGAAAGGTTATTAACTGCTCATGGAACTTAGTGAGCAGCTGGAACCATCACTTGAATTCATATTTATTTGACTGTAAACAAATCTTTATGTCTTTCTTCAAGTTAAATAAAAATCTGTCATGTTTTTTGGATACCTGGGTGGCTCAGTCAGTTAAGCGTCTGACTCTTGATTTCAGCTAAGGTCTTGATCTTCAGGTCATGATTTCGAGCCCCAGAGTCATATCAGATCCATGCTCAGCAGGAAGTGTGCTTGAGATTCTCTCTCTCCCTCTCCACCAGCCACTCCCCATCCAATGAATAAATAAATCTTTTTTTAAAAAATCAGTCATATTTTCATTAATAGACAAGTTAATAAAGGACTAATAAACATTTAGAAAATAGATAAATAAGAGATTATAAAGAGCATGGAAATTGAGTTGTTTTCTGTTTAAATACTTATATTGGACTTCAAGCTCTGGCCATAGAAAAATAACAGGGACTAGATTTAACTGTCACACTGAAAAAGAAAAAAATAAAACTTGGTAAAAATATATAAAATACAATTTTTATTTTTATTTTTATTTTTTTTTTAAGATTTATTTATTTATTTATCATAGACAGAGAGAGAGAGGCAGAGACACAGGAGGAGGGAGAAGCAGGCTCCATGCTGGGAGCCTGACGTGGGACTCGATCCCGAGACTCCAGGATCGCGCCCTGGGCCAAAGGCAGGCGCCAAACCGCTGAGCCACTCAGGGATCCCCAAAATACAATTTTTAAACATTAGACAACAGACACCACAGAATTATGGTCTTTGAGAAAAAGGAAACAAATAAAAGTCAGCAGTATGTCAACAGACTTCCAGATCATAGAGCAGGGATAGAGTATTAGAATTCTCCAGAGGAGGGATGGATGTCTGGGTGGCTCAGTGGTTGAGCATATGCCTTTGACTCAGGGTATCACCCCAGGGTCCTGGAATCAAGTCCTGCATCAGGGTCCCTACAGGGAGCCTGCTTCTCCTTCTGCATGTGTCTCTGCTTTTCTCTGTGTCTCTCATGAATAAATAAATAATTTTTTTTAAGAAAAAAAGGAATTTTCCAGAGGAATAGAACCAATAGTACGTTCATTGCCAGGGGTTGGCAGGGGGAAGGTAAATAAGCAGAGTACAGAATCTAACCCCTAGCAATGAATGATCTTTCCACTGTATCCATAGTTTTGCCAGAATATTATATAGTATGAGCCTTTCAGATTGGCTTCTTCCACCTAACAATATGCATTTGTGGTTCTTCCATTTCTTTTCATGGCTTATAATGGTGGATACATGTCATTTTACATTTGCTCAGACCTGTAGCATGTGAACCACCAAAATGAGCCCTAAGGAAAACTATGGAGTGATTGTATGTGTCAATGAGGGCTCATCAATTGTAACCATTACACTATTCTGATAAGTGATGTTGATAATGAAGAAGGTTATGTATGTATGGGAGCAGGGAGCATGCAGAAAATTTCTGCAGCTTCTATTCAAGTTTGCTATGAACCTTAATTCTTTATATAATTCTTATTAATTCCTTAAATATATAATGTCTATGAAAAATAATATTTTTAAAAGTTAATCTTACCCAAAAACACCCTCATGGAAACATCCAGAGAAATATTTCATCACATATCTGGGTACTAATCCAGCCATGTTGACACATACAATTAACCATCACAAAAGGAAGTACCAGGAAAGGTATCACTGATTTGAGAAGACACCCATTAGAATTGAGAAGTTTGGATTAACTGGAATTTGCAGGGCAGAATTATAAATAAAAAGGGATTTACTCAGAAAAAGCTCTAGAAATCTAATTAGGTTCCCTGTGATTCTTACAGTGATATGCATGTCTTGGGTGAGTCTCCACGATGCTGAAAAACAGAGGTTGGAGAAGCTGTGAGCTTCTTGGAAATATCTATTTCCAAGAGCTTTCACAGGACAGAGATTGTCCAGATTTCCACCATCCAGACTGAAGCATCTTGTTGATCATTTGGGACATTCATTAAGGACCCTATAGGGTTGGTCCTTCTGAATTACTAGAGCAGTATAGCTGCATTTTTCTTTTTTTTTCTTAAAAGATTTTATTTATTTATTCATGAGAGACACAGAGAGAGGGGCAGAGACATGGGCAAAGGGAAAAGCAGGATCCCTGTGGGGAGCCTGAGGACTTGATCCCAGGACACTGAGATCAGGACCTGAACCAAAGGCAGACGCCCAACGACTGAGCCACCCAGGTGCCCCAGCTGAATTTTTTTTACAGCAAAGGTTACTCTATAACTGCCATGACAAAATTTAAGATCAAATCTATCAAATATAATATCAAGATCCTGTGAAAACCAATCCATTCCTTTTTTAAGAAAATAACAAAATCCAGACTTCTTTCTATTTCTAAAGATGGTTCCAGGGGCAAGGGGAAGGGGAGGAAGGGCTTAATGGGCCAGTAGTTTTATTTTAGGGAGATTAAAATAGTTTGGAACTACATGGAGGTGGTAGTTGCACAGCATTGGAATGTACTAAGGGCCACTGAAATGTATACGTTAAAATGATTAGTTTTACATTATGTGAATTCAGCATCAAAAAAAAAAAAAGTAAAGTGGAAGAAGGAAGAAGAGAAGGAAGCTAGACTGACCACATTATTATCAGATAAAGTGGACTTTGGGCCAGGGAAAATTACAATGAATAAAGATGGTCATTTTGTAGTGATAAATGGATTAATTTATCAAGAAGAAATGATTAGAACTGTTATCAGAATGAAAATAAGATATGCTGTTTCACTCTGGAAAACAAACCCAAGATCAATGGATGTTACAGGAAGACAGCTTAATGTGAAGAATAACATTAACAGTAAATAGTTTCAACCAATGATTTAAAAGTAATATGGCTATAAGAAAGACTGGCCTCAGGCCTGAGTTCAAATCCCAGTTCTCCCAATCAGTAGTAATTTACTTAACTACTCTAATCATCAGTTTCTTACCTGTAAAATAGTAATAAAACTTTCTTCCCATTGATATAAGAATTACATGAAATTGTGTATGTAAGGAGTACAGAACTTAGTACTGTTCAATAAATATAATAAATATATAATAATATAAATATAAAGATAAAATATAATAAATAAATATTATAAATATTTATATATATTATATAAATATAAATAAATAAACAAGTACTGGAAGGTACTGGTATAAATGAGAAAGTGCAATAGAAGATGTAAGAAACTACTCTTTAACTGTAAATATTTTTATTGAAGGAGTAAGAAGGACTGGAATTAATTAATATAGACTGAGTAAATACAATTTTTAGTTTTTTCCTGTGCAGTTGCTCTTCAGTTTTGGGATAACAGTTTTGGGGTAACTTTGACTCTCTCTATATTTAGGAATATCCCTATATAGAGGGACTATCTTTATAGGATATGGAAATACAGAGTATTGAGGCCAGGAAACAGGTTGTAGTCAAATACGGTAACAGAGAATATCTCATTGAGAAGATGATATTTAAGCAACAACTTGAAGGAAAAGAGAAAGTCACAGCTTTATATAACTTGGAGAAGAGGGTTTCAAGGAGAGAGAGAGCTAGAGCAGAGGGTCTAAGTCAGTAATATACCTGGAACATTAAAGTGCAGCAAGAAGGCTTTTGAGGCTCCACACTGAACAAGGAGGAAGAGTAGTAACAGATGAGGTCAGAGGGAAAAATATGGAAAAAGATTCAGATTTTACGTGGTTATTTAGGCAATCAAAGAACATTGGCCTTTATTTTGAGTGAAATTGAAATAGGGGACCCACTGCAGGAAGCAGGCCAGTGTTAATTCCTGAGAACATTTTATAATGATCACTCTGGCTGCTATGTTGAAAATGGACTGTATTTTAACAAACAGAGATGCAGAGAAAATAGTTAATGGTTATTGCATTAATCTAGGCAAAAGATTATGTTCACTAGGATCAGCTTGATAGTAGGACAAGTGGAAAGAAGTGGTCAGCGACCAATACATGTTGAATGTAGAGGCAATGGGATCTCCTTACAGAATGAGTATAGGATATGAGACAAAGATAAGAATCAGCAACATCTCCAAAGTTTTCTGCTCGACCAAATGAAGAGATGGAGTTGTTGTCAATTAAGGTAGGAAAAGACGAAGCTAGAGCACATTTAGGACATAGGATGAATCACCTGAATATGTCAAGCATGAAATACTATTACCCAAGTGGAGATGTTAAAGACAGTTGGATACACAAAGTTGAGCTTGGGAAACACCCGTGGTGATCATCAGCACTAAGATAGTATTCAAATCTGTGAAACAAGATGAGATCATTAAGGGAGTGAGTGAAGATAGAGAAGAGGACCAAGGTCTACACCTTCAGTTTCTTCCACATTAGTCAATATGGAAAAGAATAAACATCAGCTGATGAGACTGAGAAAGAATCACCTATGAGTTAGGAGGAGAACCAAGATATTGAGATGTGAACATTATCAGGGAATGTATAGTTAACATTCTCTTTGGGAACTTTAACATACCCTCTTGCCATTTCAGGAAGATTTTCATTATTAGCAGAGAACTGTGGTTTGTTTTACAAAAAAGAGCAAGAACTACGAAGGCCAAAGACCTGGCTTAAAATAAAAGAAATTCACCTCTAACCAACTATACAAGGCTGGTCAAGTTATTTATAAATCTTTAACCTTCCATTTTACATCTGCAAAATATAATAAACATGTAAAATGTGTGCAAATAATAAATTTTATTTTTATTAATTGACATAAAATAACCTATCTTTTTCCATTCTCCTGCCTACAGTAAATAATTCTAATAATTTATCATATTTCAGTGTGTTTGCAATAGCAGAAAATATCATATGGTTATTATGCTCTTTAATTTGTCACTAAATGTTTAACTTCTAGAGCAACTATGTTTTCTCTTTTTTATTTATCAGAAGAAATATTTTTTAAAAGATTTTATTTATTTATTTGAGAGAAAGAGCAAGAGAGCATAAGAGGGAAAGGGAGAAGAGACTCCTCGCTGAGCAGGGAGCCCAATATGGATGGGGCTCAATCCCAGGACCCTGGGATCATGACCTGATCTTAAGGCAGACACTTAACTGAATAAGCCATGCAGGTGTCCCATATCTTGGCTTTTTAACCCAAAGACTTACATTTTGAGTTCTTACCTGTTCTGGCATCTTATAATTTATATAGTTAGTAACAGGCCTTTCTCTTTTGTTTCAAATGAAAATTAACTTATTGTTGTGAAACAATCACAAGACCTAGATTTCTAAATCCCCCAAAGTATCCTGTAAATCACTGATTTTTAATAGCCTTAGAAGAGAACTTCCCAAGGAGTAAAAACAAAACACCAGTGGAATGAGATCTTCCTTTTATATCCTGCAGTGTTTTGGTGTGGTCTTGTTTAACATACAATTAGTGGAATTCTGTATCTTAAAAATGTAGTAGTCAAACTAACTCCTTCCCTTCTTCTCTCTCTCAGCCTCCAGGTACCATATAAACAAAGTCAAGACATCTGTCCTTCAAATCTCACACGTTGGAGCTTTACCATTCTTTAATGACTGACAGACACTACTCTTTCTATTAAAAAATTTCTCAACTCCATTAATTGGAAGTCCCTGATTCTCTACATTTTGTAATTACTCTTGTACATTGATTTTCTTGAACAAATTTATTAGCTACCAAGAATAGATACCAAGTTCTATGCATATACATTTACCTCAAATCATTTAGACTTGTCAGTTACTCAAAAACATGCATTGACTCAACAATAGCAGAGTTTTAAGTTCCGTGGAATTTTCACCAAAAAAATATATTCTGGACCGTAAAACAAACCTTGACAAATTTCAGATACTGGTAAGTTTTAGAGTATGTTCTCTGAACATAATAGAATCACACTAGAAATAAGTAACAGAAAGACCATTGGAAAATCTTTACACTTAGAAATGCTTAATAATCCATGGGTCAAGGAAGAAGTCTCAAAGGAAATAAAAAATATAGAGAAAGGAATAAAATGAAAATACAACATATCAAATATATGACATGCAACTAAAGCCCCAAATCAATTATCTGTTTCTACTTCAAAAAAAGAAAATAAATACCCAAAGTGAAAAAGGAAGATAATTATAAAGATCCAAACAGAAATCAATAGAATTGAAAACAGAAAACCAGTAAAGAAAACCAATGGAACAAGCCACTGGTTCCTTGGGAGAGGGGGCGAGAATACAATAAAATTGATAAAGCTATACTCAGACTGGCAAAGAAAAAAAAAATCAAGCAAAGACATAAATTATCAATATCAAGAATGAGACCAAAAAAAGCAAAAAACAAAAACAAAAAACAAATACAACAAAAAAAGAATGAGGCAGGGCACTTGGGTGGCTCAGTCAGTTATGTGACTGCCTTCAGCTCAGGTCATGATCCCAGGGTTCTGGGATAGAGCCCCCATTAGGCTCTTTACTCAGTGGATAACCTGATTCTCCCTCTCTTCCCTATTCATACTCTCTCTGTTTCTCATAAATAAATAAACAAACAAATAAATAAATAAATAAACAAACAAATAAATACAATCTTAATAAAAGAATGAGGCAAGAGGTGTCACTATAGGTCTTGTAGCATTAGAAAGATAATAAGAGGGATCCCTGGGTGGCGCAGTGGTTTAGCGCCTGCCTTTGGCCCAGGGCGCGATCCTGGACACCCGGGATCGAATCCCACGTCGGGCTGCCGGTGCATGGAGCCTGCTTCTCCCTCTGCCTATGTCTCTGCCTCTCTCTCTCTCTCTGTGACTATCATAAATAAATAAAAATTGAAAAAAAATTTATAAAAAAATAGAAAGATAATAAGAAAACACTACAAACAGTTCTGCATTCATAAATTCAATTTAGAAAAAATGAATAAGTTTGTCAAAAACCACAAACTACTAATGCCCAATAAAGATGAAATAGTCAACTTACATAGTCCCTTTACCTTCACCAAAGTTGAATGTGTAATTTACACATTTCAAAAAACAAAAGACAGAACTAGATGTTTTACTGAAGAATTCTACCAAATATTTAAAATATTACATCAATTTTACACAATCTTTTTCAGAATATAAAAGAGGAGAGAACGTATTTCAACACATTGTATGAGGCTCAGATTACCAAGGCACCCAAAACAGGCAAGAATAGTACAAAATAAAAAGGAAAGAAAGAAGTAAAAAGTAAAACAAAACAAAACAAAAACAAAGTACACACCAATAACTCTCATGAGGTTAGGCCTAAAAATTGTCAGCAAAATATCAGAAAATTGAATCCAGCAATGTATAAAAAGAATCATCCATCATTACCAAATAGAATGTATTCCAGGTATGGAAGACTGGTGAAGCATTTGTAAAATCAATCAATTTAAAACACCATATCAACAAAACAAAACAAAAACCTGATGACTATATTAATTGACACAGAAAAAAACTTTTTAAAATATTCAACATTAATTCATAATAAAAAGTATAAGCATGTTCGTAATAGAGTGGAATTGCCTCAACCTGAAAAAGAGTATCTACCAAAACTTCTGTTATCATCATACCTAAGGGTGAAAGACTGAATATTTGACCTTTAAGTTTGGGAATAAGAGCTGCCTGGGTGGCTCAGTCTGGTTAAACATTGGACTCTTGGATTCAGCTTAGGTCCTGATCTCATGGCTCCTGAGATGGAGCCCTATGTTGGGCTCTGCACTCAGTGGGTTC
The DNA here is from genome assembly GCF_048418805.1 of Vulpes vulpes. NCBI lineage: Eukaryota > Metazoa > Chordata > Mammalia > Carnivora > Canidae > Vulpes > Vulpes vulpes. The sequence goes on from NC_132782.1 coordinate 51,444,044, forward strand.
GCTTGGGTATCCTCTCTCTCTGCCCCTTCCCCTGACCCCTCTCTCAAATAAATAAATCTTAAAAAAAAAAGATTGAAAAGAAGGCAGAGATGCCTGCTCTCACTACTTTTATTAAACTGGAAGTTCTAATCAGTGCAATAGGGTGAGAAAAAGAAAAGGCAAACATATTGGAAATGAAGAAATAAAACTGTCCCTGTTTACATATGCTATGAATGCATTGAAAATCTGAAAGGCTGCTATATATATATTTTAAAAAACCCTCGTGGAAATCAAAATTTAAAACACTATACCATTTACAATTACTCCAAGATGAAATTCTTAGGTATCATGTGATAAAACATATAGAGGACTGTATCCTAAAAATTAAGAAATATTGATGAAAGAAATCAAATAAAAACTTCATGGATTCATGATTCGTTGACTCGCATTCATAGATTGAAACAGTCACTATTGTAAAGATGTCAGTTCTCTCTAAATTGTTTACAAGTTTAATGAAATCCTGTTAAAATGTGTGTGTGTGTGTGTGTGTGTGTGTGTGAAGAAATGTGTGTGTGTGTGTGTGTGTGTGTGTGTGTGTGAAGACATACTTGATGATTAGGCACTTTATATATTGTACCTGTACACAGAGATTGACATTTTATATGTATTTAAAGACATAAATTTCCACAATTTAATTCTATTAATGTCATTAAATATCCCCCATTAGTATGTCTTAAAAATTATTTAATTAACTTTTTGCTAGGTTGAAAATGTTAATGAAATACCATTTGGGATTAAGAAGCCTGTAGATTTTGACTGATTTCCAATTTACTTACTGTATTTTAAAAAAATGTTATGTGACAATATTTTAAATGCATAGATTTTGAGATTCAACTTTTTATTTAGCAATAGTTTAATAAATGAAATGGTAAACAGTGGTGAACCCTGAGCAAGTCCCGATTTTATTCCCAACTTCTGATAATAAATCTTGAGGTTATCTTCAAGTGTTTTTTTTTTTTTTCACGAATGGTAAAACCATTTGTTTTTAAATGTTTGGAATTACATCTTTCTCTTTTGATCTTCAAAACTCACGGTGATTAAGGAATTTGGATCTTTAAGATAAAGTCCAAAAATCTGCCAGGTGCATTAAATAAAATCTAAATCTGATTTTCTTTGGACTACATCTTTCTACTCAAGTAAGGATTTACTTTATTTTTTTTTTTCTCTTTACCTGTGTTTGGTGGAATTGAAACTATTATCAGCTTCTTGGCTTGATAGAAGAATGGCTCACATTTATCTAATTCAAATTATTTTTTGTAAATGGTCTCAAAGTGAGGTAACCAGACACTGAAGCAACATAGAAAAGCTACTATCATAATAAATTTAATGTGCATTCCTTATCCTCTTTAAAGATCTGTGAGGTGCTTGCCTTACCTATGAGACCTCCCAGTTTCCAGACTCATATTCTATTCTACGTGTCAGTGTCAGGGGATACTCTCACATTCAAACCAGTTCAAGCAAAAAAAAAAAAAAAAATTAACTTATCATTTCACATAACTGAAAAGTCCAGGGACCAGCTTAGGGTCTTAGGAAAATTGAATCAAAAATTGAATCAGAAATACAAGAATTCTATTTCTGCCCCTTAATTCTGTTCTCTTGTGAGGCTCCCACCACAAAGCAGCTCCTGAAAGCCTCATACTTACATTCTATACGCTGTAAGCCTAATGGAAAGAGTGCACCTCCCTCCAATAAATCCAGTTAGATTTCATAAACTGATGATAAACCTGATGTGAGTCAATTGTTGATTCTTAGTTCATTTACCATAGGTGGGATACATGGTGTTTGATTGGATGTCTACCTAAATTTACCGGGTGTGTGGCATTGGATTTTTTTCTTAATGGAAATTGAGACTCTATTACTCTATTACATACTGGGCTGGCATAAATGAGATATCCATTGCAGCTTTGCAAACAATATATACCCAACATAAAGACCTTACATGCAATGATCAAAGCAGGGAGGGCTGGGTGGCTCAGTGGTTGAGTGTCTGCCTTGGGCTGAGGGTGTGATCCCGGGGTCCTAAGATCAAGTCCCACACCCAGCTCCCTGCAGGGACCCGGCTTCTCCCTCTGCCTAAATCTCTGCCTCTCTCTGTGTGTCTCTCATGAATAAATAAATAATCTTAAAAAAGAAATAATCAAAACAATTAAATAATAAAAGTACAGAATGAAAAAATAATGCCGTGGAGTTGGAGTTATGGTTCTGTCACTTTCAAACCCTGTGGACTTGAGTAAATGACATGAGCTCTGCGAAACTTTCTGAAGGAATAAACAAAATGCTTATAATCCACTAAAGAGATACATGTGCAGTGAAAAATCCAAAAGTATTTTAAAGATAAAATTAATAAAACTGTTGAGCAGGTGTGTTGGAACTTGACCAATATAATAAAATTAACCATAATTTAATGTTTTACAAACAATTCGAGACTGAACTTAAAAAAACACATACCATCTAAAATACTATCAAAATTATAAAGCATTTAAGAATAATGCCCCATAAAATATGTATAAGATCTCCATACGAAAGAAATATAAAACATTTAAATTATAACTTAATTTATATAGCATAAGATTACCATTTTTCTGAGTATAGTTCTATAACATCTAACAAACGCACATAGTCATGCAACCCCTAACACAATCAAGATAGCATTTGCATCATTCCCTCAAATTCCCACATGTTCTTTCATTACCCATTTACTTTCCCCACATCCAGTCCCTGGCTACCACCATTTTTTGTTTGTTTGCTTGTTTGTTTGTTTGTTTAGAAGATTTTTTAAAATTTTTTAAAGATTTTATTTATTCATAAAGACAGAGAGAGAGAGAGGCAGAGGCACAGGCAGGGGGGAGAAGCAGGCTCCATGGAGGGAGCCCTATATGGGGCTCGACCCCAGGTCTTCAGGATCATACCCTGGGCTGATGGTGGCGCTAAATGCCCATGTTTGTTTGTTTTTAATATCTTTATAGTCTTGGATTTTCCAGAATATGATATCAATAGAATAATATAATTTGTGGGATTTTTTTTATCAGCCTCTTCTACTTAGCATCATGTATTTGCATTCATCCCTGATGTTGCATTCATCAAACCCCTTGATCTTCTTGCTGAATAAAATCCCATTCCATAGTGTTCCAGTTAGTTTTTCCATTTACTTGATTGACAGTTGATTGACATTTGAGTTGTTTCTAGTTTTGGGCAATTACCAATAACACTGCAATAAACTTTCCCACACACAGTTTTGTTGTTGTTGTTGTTGTTGTTTTGTAAACATATATTTCATTTCTTTTGGGTAAATATCTTGGGTCAAATCAGAAGTGTTTAATTTTATAAGAAATTACCAAACTAATTTCTGAAATATTTGTACCATTTTGCATTCCCACTATTAATGTCTAAACATTCCAACTCCTTCACATTCTTGCCAGTATTTGGTATTCTCAATTGTTTCTATTTTTTTAGTTTTATAATTTTTAATATTTATAATTTTTTAAAAGTTTATAATTTTAAGTTTGATATTTATGTGCATCACTCACTTCAAGTTACTTAAACTTTGCATGGTACAAGGTGAAACTGAGAGGCGTTGCATAAGAATGTCCAAGAGTTTCAGCCCTATTTGCTTAAATGACTATCCTTTCCTCATTGAACTGTGTTGGTGTTCCTAATGAAATTCAGTTAAACATATATGTGTTAAGTCCATCTCTGGGTTCTTTTTTTTTTTAAGATTTTATTTATTTATTCATGTGAATCAGAGAGAGAGAGAGAGAGAGAGAGGCAGAGACACAGGTAGAGGGAGAAGCAGGCTCCATGCAGGGAGCCTGATGTGGGACTCGATCCTGGGACTCTAGGATCATGCCCTGGGTCAAAGGCAGGTGCTAAACCACTGAGCCACCCAGGGATCCCCTCTGGGTTCTTTATTATTATTTTATTGGTCTATCTGTAAGCCAATATCACACTGAGGTAGATTGAAAAAGATAAATATAGTAATGCTATAAAAATATGTCTACAACAATTATAATTATATAAACATTTATATTATTTTGTTTATTTAATATTTATATAGTTTATAATGTTCATATAATTATAAATATCATACATATGCCAAGAATAATATAAGTCCCTTTAAGCATACATGGAAGATTTATAATTGTTTTTTTACCGGGCCACAAAGAAATTCTTTTAATAATTTTCAAAACCTTGATAGCAGACAAAAGACATTCTGTGATCAGTTTTCAAAAATAAGAAAAATTGAAACTTAGAGGGCTAAAAATTTGAATTAGGAACAAAACCAACATAGATTAAGCCTAAAATACATGGATGAAAAAACATAGTAAAGATAAAATCATAAATTAATAAAATATAATTATATAATATTTCTTAGACTAAGTATTGCAAAGAATCAAAAATAGAGGAATGTGTGCAGCTAATTTTATGAGGCTGATAAAACTATAATATCATATTCTATAAAGATGTAATAAAAGTGCAATGATATTGGATGGAAGAATTTCAAATATAGTAAATTTATCATGGTGGTTACTCTGGGAGAGACAAGAGGGGTAAACAATACTAGGCTGGAGGACAAAAGAGATTTTGAATTTATCTGTAGTGATCTCTTATTTTACTCTAAAAATATGTGTGTGTTTGTGTGTGCATGAAACACTGATATTTATAATATCATTCTAAGCATTTTCTGTGATTTTAAATATTTTGAAATAAAACAGTAATTTCCTGTTTTTTTACGATCAAAATAAGCCAGTAAGTGCAAAATGTGTCATAACATTGTAAAGCACTAAGTACTAGTAAGACATATAACCCTTATTTAAACAAAGTTTTAGGCAAGATCATATACCCATTTCCCATGAAGTACTGAGAAATAAATGCACTTCCAAAACTTTTTGATTTTTTCACTATTTATCATGTAATTGATAATTGTTAAATGAATAACCAGTGACCAACTTACAAGTGCCCAGAAAATATGACAATAACAAAGTAAGGGACCAGACGGAGGTGGGAGTGGGAATGTGGAGGTATGCATGCTTTGCCAATGTTCCACTCCAGGCTTAGCTCGCTGTCGACACTCAGTAAATGTTAAACAACAACAATAATAACGGGTACCATCTGCATGCCAAATTTAGAGTGGTAGAAACATCCAGGATTGACAGCCCTAAAGGCCAGACTTCCCTTAGTGATTATTCCCAACATGTACAGCATTTTCTTAGCTCAGTTAATAGCATAAATAGTCTCTCACTCGTGAAAAAGACACAGTTATCTTTATCTCTACCCTCTCCATCATACTAAGGAACTCCTCTAGAAACTTACCTGTCTCCAGTCTGTCTCTTCTAACCCATGCTAACGACTTCTTATCAGTTGTTTAAATTTTTTAAAAAGTCTAGTTAAATTAATTACTTGCTTAGAAAACCCCTGATCATGCTTTATTGCCTGAGAGAAGAAAATTTTAATATTTTAATTTGTATATAAGACTTCTTAATGTATTGCTTCAACACATATTTCCAATGTAATAGCATGATACACCACTTGAAAACCTTCTCCTGCAGCCTGTGTGGAACACACATGAAGCTAATTGACATTTCCCAAATAA